>NW_013550600.1:748430-1078061 GCF_000835555.1 Rhinocladiella mackenziei CBS 650.93
GGACCACGTCCTCGTGCCCGTTCCCTGAAGCCCATAACAGCGGTGTCCGGCCAGTTTCGTCGATCGAGTTCACAGCAGCACCCTTCTCAATCAGGAGGCGGACCACGTCCTCGTGTCCGTTCTCTGAAGCCCCTGACAGCGGTGTCCGGCCAAAACTACCTCTGCGATCGGCTGGAAATCCTTTCTCCAGTAACGCTTTCGTTATCTCCACCAATCCAAAATATGCAGTGAGATGGACTCCGGTTACATACGTTGGTGCGTTGCTGTAATAACTGTATCGATGAGAAAGGCTCATGGCCTGATTTGACGAATTGACCTTACCCTCGTTCTCAAGAAATTCCGGGATCTTCCGCTGAGCTTCCGGGGATGCTTCCTTCAAATGGTATCCCCAGTGTCTCGCGGCATAGCCAAAAAGTGGATTCTGTTTTAATCGTTCGTCAAACATTTCATTCGTCGGACAACAGCCACTCTTAAAAACATTAAAGGAGAGGTAGGTGATGCATCTCATTGCGATATCTGTTTCTGCGGCAGGCAACATATTTCGATGTTTCTCAAAGTATTCTTGTGTCGTATAGTGCACCAATCGAGTAACCCGAGACTCCTTGTCGACCATGACTAATCCATGGCATACCGCTATGATAGTATCAACGCGATGGATATTCTCTTCGTCAAGTTCCGAGTCGTTAGGCATCACAGCGAGACCATGTTGAAGCTCCAAAGTGGTAAGCGGCCGTTTGGCGCACGTGATCCATGAGAGAACCTGAATTGCAAGCTCTCGATGTCGCGGTGGCTGCTCGTTAATCCTCTTCATGGTGTGGTTGTAGGCATCATTTAACGCCTCGAGCGTATTGGCCTCGCTTGACTCTCCTTTTGCTTTCGGTCTGAATTTTCTCAATGCACCCCTTACCTCTCTGATTGTTGTTGTGTCTTGGAGGAAGCCGAAATAAAGCTCGACCAAGAGAAACCTAGATGGTTTTAGTAGAAGCAATCTGGTATCTTGGATAATTTAAGCGACACGTACATTCCTTTTGCCGCCTCTGAAATCGTCTTTTTAATTTCTTCCTTAACATTCTCTGGAACATTTAATCGAAGTTCCGAGATGTGACTCTCGAGATAACTTTCCACATCTTCGTCTTTGGCACGAATTTCGAGTGATTTGCGTGAAATGCACTCTCGGAACTCCTTCTCAACATCCAGAATGGGCCGTGAAGTCATAAAGATATTTAAGTTGGCCTTCGCCTGAATTTTGAAGATCTCGGGCAGGAGCTTCGTTCGACAATCATGGAACAATTCGTCAAGCGCGTCGAGGATGATGAACACTTTCGAAGATTGTGTAACCACCACGTGCAAAATCCTTATAAGATCCTCCCGCGAAGGACGCGTCTTTCTAACTTGGTTTTCGTGATACAATTCTCTGACTGCCGCTGGTAAAGATGAGTGGCCTTGTGCGAGCTGTTTCAGCAAACTGGCAACTAAGTCGTCGACCTTCTGGGTCCCTTGCTGTCGAAAGTTGCCATAAATGTAAGCAATTTGAATAGTTCTATCTCGGCTGTATCTCCTGCAGAGATCGTCGATGACAATAGATGTGAGAATTGTCTTCCCTGCTCCGGGAATCCCATGACAGAATAATGTCTGCTTAGGAGCATTCAGCCATGCCTGAAACTCCTCCAACTCCAGAAGCCATTGACCTGTACTCGGCTGTCGTTTGCTGATGAAGTCATGCTGCTGAGAATGATATTCAACGGGCGTGAGCCACCGAAGGATGTCATTATCTTCTTGGGTGTGCTGAATTTGGAGGACCTCTTCAATATCTTTTTTGGCATCTTCAACTCCTTTTTGGACCTCTATCAAAGAAATGAATTAAGTTAGGATCGTACTGAATTAAAATAATCGTGTTCGAACTAACCAGAAAGAAGTCCAGCGATCGGCTGCTCTGCCTCGACCTTGTTAGGCACAATTCGATACAGGAGGTCTTTCGCGTAGGCCGCAGCCGTCATTGCAGCATACCCTTGCCATTCTCTGTTCTTATGAGAGTCAGAGTAATCGCAAATGCCGCGGATAACAAGGCAGGGGAAATGGTTCATCAGCCCCGCCGCTTCCATCTCAAAACATAATATGTCTTCTTCCGCAGCAAGCCTATCTCTTTCTAAGGCGTCCTTCATTAAGCGGTTGGCTGAAGCAATTCGACCGTAGTGAATCGTTGGATTATCCTGGTCCTCGGGACGTTCAAGTCGTTGCTTTAAATTCGACGCATTGTCACAAATCCCCGCACAACTTCCGCCGTAGTCGAGAGGATGAACAACGGTAGATTTGTACAGCATGTCGCTCTTCGGATCTGGCTGTCCATATTTTTGTAGCAGTCTGGGGTTTTTCTTGAGAATACTTCTGATAGCATCTTGGATCTTGTGACCTTTGCGCTCATAATGGGTCTTTAGCCCACTCACTGCCGTCAGTAAGATCGGTGGAGGCTGGTTTAAGATCCCTGTGGATTTGAAGCTCTGATCTTGTATCTCTTTACCAAAATCGTATTGCAACACGGCGGCCTTTCCATTACTGGGCAAGCTTACCACGACATCCCCTAGACGTATATCATGGTGTTTGCTAGGTGCACCACCCCCAATGCCCACCATGAGACCGATTCTAATATTGGGGAAGCTGTGAAACATATCCTTAGCGACTCTAGCTGCAGAAGATGTGCCATATTCACCACCTGGTAAGACAGCAATGGCCACATTGTGTTTGCCAATTTTCCCTAGCGTATAATCATTGTGGTCATGAACAGGCACGGATTCTGGTGGTTCATGCTCTTCATCGAGGAATTCTTGTGCGGCAACGTACTCCGTACTGAGGGCGCAGATCCAGCCGACGGTGTAGTTCTGAGGATTAGACATACTCGCCGCGAGAACAGTTCGAAATCAAGGAATCGATCTTTCAGGAAGGCTGGTCCTCGTCGATGGATCGAGAGAGAACATACGGACATCGACAGTTCGGAGGATACGATCGTTAGGGCAATTGGGATGCTGTTCGCAGTGATCAATAGGAATAGTGGAATCAAATTAAGCCATTCAATAGATCGAGATACATATATGAGCCTATGTCGTTGCATGTTGAAGACGCAGTCAGGCTGGAGTCCAGCTGCAAGATGTTAGCCGTAGTCAGGGCGCCAGCCTTTGACGTGGCTGAATCTGCCTTGCTGGCATGGTAGCGAAGGCGGCCAGCACGTGATAATTCTCCGCTCAATGAAAGGAGTTCCCTGTATAAAAATCATCTGGGAAGTGCACTCAACGATGGTGAAAAGCTGTCCACACTGCGGAAAGGGGAGATTCCCATCATGTCAACCTTCATAGTGGGTGGATCTGCAATCAAAGGTAAAAGCGGCAGAAGGGAATGTTGGTCACGTGCTACAGTAAAGCTGCGATTCTAAAGGCCACAGGTATAGCGTCCCATGCAAATTAAGGGCAGCAAGTTATTCCCTAAATCCGGAAAACTCGAAGTCTGACATAAATGTACTCGCGCCCTTCGCTCACGTGACAAGATTAACCCTCGGAAGCGTTGTACACGCTTCGAAACTGTTGTCAAGTGCAAAGATCCAAAACGTCTTGCAAGTTTGCCGAGGCGTATGAAATCTGTGTAGACCTCTGCTCGGTGTGCTGAGGCAGTAAACGTCCCGTGTGAGGCGACCGTCGCAGAAGGGCCTCGTATAAAATTTGGTAATTAAGTGAAATGACAAATCACTACGGAGTACCCAGCGCCGCCATTCTCTCTATCACAGTACACGTTTCACGTGCCTCTATCGCTATGGCATAAGACATGAAGTAATACGTTGTTGTTACAAGGGGTTTGCGACAGTGCCACGCAACAATGCCAAGAAAACTGTCCGTCATTGGCCAACACGAAAATGAAAAAACACCAAAAGCCCCCCTCCTATAGTCCATCGCTGACGAACTGATAAATGGGGCGCCACAACCAGTGAAAGATTCAATCAGACAGTTCAACTGAAGGAGAGTTTGAGTCAGTGACCCCCAACGGTATCACTCAGTATGACATCAAACAATCACTGGCTGGAGCATTACGTTTACCCTTCTAGGGCACCTGGAAACTCAATGGAGCCAGGCCGGACAACCCTCTTGCCTCACCTATGATCTAACACTAGTGAGGTCCCTCAATTCTATCGGTTCGACCAAAACCCAGTGTTCAACTAAGTTTCGTCCTTGATAGGTCAACCACGATTTGGTGTTCAACTGCGTCAATTTTGAGGCAAATTCTGGCGGAGTAAAATTTATACTTGAATTTCTGGTGGAAATCACGTGGTTTTGACTTGATGTGCGTAACGCCAAGACTGTCAGTTTAGCCAATCACGTGAGATATTATTTGGCACTCTGATAAGACCCTCGAAAGGATTATACGCTTTCGTACGCGCTTCGAAACTATAGTAATCTGACGGTGCCTTTGTTAAATGGATGCAGGACTGCATACACATTGGGCTATGGAGGCTTGCCTATCTGACTATCTAAGGATAGTGAGCGACACAGTTACTTGTCTAGGCTGCCGCAGGCTACGGCACAGGCATGAATACAGTCTGGACAAAAAATCACAATTGCTCTGCAGATGATTTGCATTGTGCGAGGTGACAGGCGGCAGAAACTTGTAAGCTCCTCGAATTTCATCCACTAGATCTTGTTTATCTCTACGTTCTCTGCCACCATCGAGAAATTCGGAGTAATCTTCGACTTACACCTTCGACTAGGACTGCCTGCGAGGACCCGGCACGATTTTCGTGCTCGTAATCGGGCATCAGAAATTTACAGGGCCTCAGATTGCACCGCGTTTTTGACTTTCGTCACTCACGTCGTCAGTACCGAGTCATTGCGAAAAGATTGTCTGGCGTATCTCCCCGCGTGAGAGCGTTCTTACAATCGCAGCGGAAATCTATGGTCTTTCCCATCTTTTCTTCTATTCGATTCCGGTTACTCTGGAGAGTGGCGCATCCCCTCTTCTTTTCCTCAAAGTATGAGTTTGATTTTCATTCCCTCAAGTTCAGGATACTACTAACGTGTACCATTTCTTTCGGTGTCCACTTGTTTCACTCTCAGATCGATTGTCCTCAAACGTATTTGTCTTCCAACATTCGGCACCTGCATACCTGCGATTCCCTTGCGACGCTAAATACTCTTTTTTCGTGACCACACCTGCCACAGCGTGGTTTCCCAATCGGCTGCATCTGTTCTTCAAATATCCGTCTCGGCAGAAACCAGAAACCGGAAACCAGTTCGAGGAAAAGAAGGCAGGAGGTTTGTTTTGCTGTGTCAGTGGAGTCAAGTTCAACTCGGTCAGTCCAACGAAAAACAATCATTAGAGGGTGCAACTTGATATGCTTTTACCGAGTACTCGACCTCTTAGGACTTTCCACAGGCCGAGGTGGCGAACCAGACGGGAGATTGGTAGGTAAAGATATCAGAGTTTCTGTTGTAGACTCGACCTTAATCTCAACTCATTCCCTTCGACCGAGTACACCTCAATACCGCCCAACGACTTTGCTCATCTCAAAAGATCCTCTGATCCCATCGAATGCATCGTCTGCCATCCCCGCTTCTAGATGGAGCATGGGACTACTGATTCTGAATCGGCTGGTTTGGGGCTAATAACTGACAGTGGATCTACCTTCTATCCTGTCCCAACGCCGAACCAAATTGAAACAGTAGATTTGCACTCTTCTTTCCCGTTGGCTCCGGCGATAGTTCGGGAAAGATGGTACACCGAATCCGTTTTCAAAATGGAAGTGATGCTTCCCGAGACACAGAGGTTGGTGCATTATGACCATGTGTCCAGATCCTGGTTTCCGGCGGCAGTTTCGCCATTCAATCGAAAACGTGGTACAAAATTTCCTATTTCTGACTGGTGCGAAAGATTTCGCTCAGCATTCCTAATATGATTCCAGAAGGGAGGGTGTACAAACTTCTCCATCGCCCTCCGACCTGACTTGGCCCATAAGGTCCCCGATGACTCGCAAGGCCCTCGAGCTCAGTACATGTTTCGTAATGGTGATGCGCAAAAAACGTCGAAAGGGCCCGGCGGATGGGATGTCGCTATGGTGGCAAGTCCACTCGGATATCTTACACCCATTTGGGGAGCCAGCCCGCATGTTTGTTAGGACCTATGAGAAAAGGTTTGCCCGCCAGGCTACAGCACCAGTGACAGGTATATAGATAAGCTCTATTCTGAGCGCGCTCTTTCAAATTCAAGTTGTACGACAGAAATGGGACAGGAAAAAACAACAGAGAGCGACATCGGGACAAGGATTGCGGATACCAGATACGATTCAGATATGTCAGTCTGGCTATCTTGGATGAGGTTGCTTCGGAAACCAACGAGACTGTGGGAAACTGTGCCTAGAACTTGAGGTCGCCTTTGCTGAAAGTCTCGGATTCTGGACGAAAAATATTTCCCCCTCCCCCAAAACAAACTCCTTCCCGTCAGGTTCTGTATGTCTCCATTGACTTCGACGGTTTCCTTACTTTGCTCTCCTCGTTATATTGCAAATGACCCCCTCCTGCTGGACAAACCAATGGTTACAGATGTGCCACTCCTTATCCGGATATGTCAGCTCGATCTTATACCGCCTCAACAGCTCTGGAAGAACCTTTTGCATTTCGATCATACTAATATTGCGTCCGATACATTTCCTGCTGCCACCACCGAAATTTAACTCAAGGATGTTGTCCATTTGCTTAAGTTGGGCTTCCGGTGCGTCGAGCCAGCGCTCGGGTTTAAATTGGTCGGGGTCATGGAAGAACCTCGCATCTCGATTAGTTACCCAGGGGTTGATGCCGACGATGGTGCCGCCGGGGATGAAGTGGCCGTTTATTTGGACGCCTTCGGGCGGAACATGGCGCTCCATGAGCAATCCCACTGACGGGTGAATGCGCATAGCTTCCTTGAGGACGGCGTTGAAGTAGGGGAGCACAGCAGTTGATTCTTTGTAAGCGACAGGGGTGCTTAGTTTGCCCTCATGGTCGGCTGTATCGATTTCGTGCACGACTTTAGCCATACACTTCGGATGACGGCAGAGGTAGTAGATCACTGCCCGAAGCGCGATCGCGGTGGTATCGCTTCCTGTTCTATTGATTAATACTAAACGCGGGAGGAGAAGTAGCAGCTGCTGACTTACCGGCAAATACATTGGTCGAGAGGTGAACCACAATATCACGAGTGTTCATCTTGTCCGGGTCTGACGACTTCACATACGCCCACCGAGACAGCATGTCTCTTCCTTCGGAGTCAGCGTTGATGAGTTCTCCATCTCGCTTAATTGACGCTTGGCTATTGATCGCCTTGAGCGTGAAAACAAGAACCTGGTTCCATGTCTCCATTGCCGGCATCAATAGTGAGAAGAGCGGATTTCCCAGAAGGAACTTGTGATATTCTGGCACCTGCCCGCAGAGAGCGGCATACGTAAGCATTCCTTCGATAGCTTTCATCATACCATCCACATCCTTGCCTTGCTCGAGGAAGCCGAGTTTACTGGCAAAGGTCAATTCACCAATAACGTCAAATGCAAAGTACTGTAGCCAGGCACCAAGGTCGACGGGTTGCCGCTTTGCAGCAAACTCATCTAGCCGGTCCATAAATAAGGTAATGCAGGAATCGATTGCTTGTTCGGATTCGAGCAAATTTGGTAAAGAATACGCCGCACCAACTTTTCGCTTTTCAATTCTGTGATAGGCTGGATCTCTGGTGGAGAAGAGATTCATCTCAGGTCTCTTCTTCCACGAGATACATTGAATCGGATAAAATCCTGTCTTAGTATAGTTTTCTTTTATGTTGTAAAAGACTGGAATGTAGGATGGATCGGAGACAGAGACATGGTTGGGAGCAATTCGAACCAGCGGCCCATATTTCTTATGCAGCTCGATCGCTGTCAGGTGGGCTTTACCCTTCCAGACATCATACAATCGCCAAAATTTGGTATACCCGGCTGCCCTTGGTCCCGGAATGCTATAGAGATGCCTTTGAAATTTGTTCCAAAGTAAACGGAGCAGGATGAAGCCAGCTATGAGCTGTAAGGGATAAGAGAATATGACATTCGGAATTCGCGAAAGGATAGCTAAGTTCTCGTTACTTGTTGCTGGAGCCATCTTTGGATTCGGTAGAGGCTGCGTGTTGCCATCAGGAGAGCTTACCGACACATGCTCAACTTTATACGTCGAAGTCTCGTCTACCCTGGGTGTGAACAATGCGTCTCCCCTTGCCAAAAGCATAAAGATTCGTCCATCCGGCCCTTCGACGAAGCAGAACATCAACCTTCATTGGGAAAACAAGATCCACCTCTCCACTCGACCAGGAGCTAAGCATTGTGGGGTTGGGACCCAACATGAGGTGCTCGATCCGAGGAGCAGGACGAAGAAAATCGTTTCCTAATTACTAGCCCACGGAGCCAGTCAAAGGCGTGCATTTCTTCTCAGTCGGTGAAGGTACACAGATCGAACGCTTGCTTCATTTTCCACGGTGGCATGTATAAAATTTTTTCCCACCTAGCCTTCCTGTGAAGATATTGCTCCAATGCCAGCCTGAGCAACGTCGCTTCAGGTACAGTCTGGAATATGTTTTTCATAAACTTGCAGCATTTCGGAAGACGCACGGAGCAACGGATAACAAAGTTACGTATCGGCGCAAGCTGTGCGAGTCGCACAGGAACGTTATACCTTGAAAGATCGCCGGGGTCCTCACCATAGGTTAGAAGCTAGAGGCATTTGTGGGTCAGTGCGAGCCATGACATTGGACAGAAGTTTCGTGGGGAAAAGTAGTTCCCCTGAATGGCCATACGTTTGCTTGCAATTTGAAACTCTCATGACACCGGAATCAGCCATAAAAGACATGGGTTAAATTCCAGATTAAAGCTCTTTGTTTCCTTCTTGGCCTCCATGGATCACACCTCTGACAGCGGTAAAAAGAGGGATTACCTGCTGTATCCCACTTTTGCCATTGCTCTGTGAACCTGAACATCCTCATGACTACTATGTGTTGAACAATTGGTGACCTATCGTTCGCAACAAACCAACTCGTTCTGCGACACTCGCTCACTAGGCTGTATCACCATCGATAGGCAACAGCGATGACGTACGCTGTGTAGATATAGAGATGGGCTCTATCCTACACTCGTTAGGAGAGCCAGAGCATTCCTTGACATTATTGGTCTCGGAGTCTGGAAGTTCATAAGCTCGAACATGTTCCTGGAACGTCATTGCTGAGCGAAAAAGGTCTTGAAGACACAGTTGCCGGTACTGAGAGTGGGTAGGAGGCGCCTCCGCCTCTTCGTTATCAAGAAGAGGCATCGGAAGTCGCCTCCCAATCTCGCTTAGGCCTTGGAATGGTGTGATTGGTTATGGAGACACGGACTGTGGTGTTGAGTTGTAGGAACCTGTTAAAGACTACTTCAATCGTTAGTATATTGAGGGCCCTCCATTGACGTACGTCGAGTGGAAACACGACGATCATAATGCTGGTTTACCAAGCCTTATTTAATGGGTGTTTGATGTTCTTTCTTTTCCTGCAACATCCACAGAGACGGAAAGAGACTTGTCGAAGAGGACGCTGACTTATGACCGCAATCGTCTTGCCATTGAGTCATTTGAAAATCTGCAAACTTTCAAGCATTGGCTCGACAGTGACCTTCTCCTCATGACAGCATTCCTCGTTGGGAGGCTTTAAGAGGTGCTGAGAGAGAGGCGCCTTCAATCATTCCTAACTTTGTCGGTATAGCTGTGGGACCTTTAATCAGCTCTGCGTTTGTTCTCATGGCAGTTGAGCTTAATGTTGGCCTTGCGAAGCTGGTCGATAGTTTCAACAGGGTCTGTGTCCGATGCATTGCCCTGTCATCGCTCATGTGCTTCTTCAGAATGGATCCTGGTGTAGTGATCGAGGTATATTCCTCACATAAAGCTCTAACGAGCTGAGCTGCGCCGAAAAGTTGCGCTCATAGTCAGCATCAGCCACCAACCGCATTAGCTCTCCGACAACGCCAACGCGAGTGGTTATTGAGGCGCCAACTGCCATCGTGATAGAGACGATGCTGTCCGTTAACGCTAGAATCTTACCCAGCCCAATGATCCGAAATTGCTGCGGACTAACTGCTCGGCTCAAGCGAATGGTGGCTGATGACAGCTTTTGGATTTTCTCGTCCAGACCAGCGAAACACTGCGGCTGATAGCCTCGTTGAATAGCCTTGTGCCAGTGAAACGCCAGGCGCCACTGTTGTGTGAGAATCACATCTGCAGATTGCGTCGAGATGCAGCCATATCCATCACAACCGCTTGTTGAGACATTAACATCGTCGATCGCATCTCCTCCGCATGAGGTCGTTGCTCGGATGAGGTTACCATCATCATCATATATGATTTCGGCTTCGGCCAATCCTGACGCGGTAAAAAGTCGGGTCATGGAAAGTAATAGCTTCAGAGCCCTCCTATCGAGCTCTGCAAAATCCACGGGGAAAAAACCATTCCACGAGTGCATTCGAGACAGTGGTAGCGAAGGACTAAGCGTCAATTTCATGGCCTCGTGACCTTGACGCCCTAGAGTAGATGGGTACCTAGCCAGCCTGCGACGTCGCCATCCGAAGATAAAGATCGTAGCCGACTCGGTAACAAAGAGTATGTGTTCCAGGCGCAGCATTCTCGCGACCTCGACTGAGTCTGGCAAAGTTTCTATCATATCCAAGAGTCCAATAGCCTCCGTCAGGTAGGTAAATGCGCGATTATGCTGGCGAAGGGCGATATAGGCCATGAATAAGAAGGATGACACCACCACCGTGTCGAGTGAGGGCTTTTCCGAGAAATCATAATTCATCTCATTCGTTCTTCGGATCATTTCAATTGTCGATGCGAGAGATTTCAGCTGTTCCCGTTCCAGCCCTGAGTTCAAGTGTTCAGCTCGAAACTGCCTGGCGCGGTTCATCATGATAATTGACAAGACCAGAGTGCGGAACTCTACGTCCTTCAAGTGGACTTCGTCGTCGAGTTTGCGCAATACAGTGTCTAGGTGGATAACAGGGTACCGTTCGAAAGACTCGGTAAAAAATCGAGCGACTTCGGCAAAGAGCGTCTGCTTTGACGACATCCATGGCAGAGGGTCGGTCTTGAAGCAAGGGTGGTACTCCAATCCGGTCGTATCGTTCAGCGTTTGCTGGGCATTTTGAGTTGATTCGGCCACCAACGCCCAGTCAACCGGAACGGATAATCCAGCGCACCAGGCTGGAGCCGAGAGTGTCTGTCCGGGCCTCGATTCAGTTTCAGGCGCGTTTGTCGGCAAGGTGCTACGCGCCCAATCGAGCCCGGCAAATTCCTCTAGCAAGACCTGACAGACTTGATGCGCTCCCCGTCGCTCCCGATACTCGCTCTCAAAAGAAGGTTGTGGTTGTATGGATGAGGCAAACCCGTCCGAAAAGAGGTACCTGGATGCCGCATCGTGCGGTTCGGGAAATGTTAAAACATCATGGTACGAAGTAGAGGAGTTTCCCGGCCAGAGGGAGAACGATGGGTAAGTAGAGTCGGGATCATTCGCAGATATGTCCGTCCCACATTCATTGACGGTGTTCTGACTTATGAAGTTGTTGAAATCCGGTACGGGCTCGATAAGAGGCGACCCTGTCCAAACACAATGTTCCGTCTGAGTATTGCGGCTGACCAGATCTTCCATAGTGTCGACGTGAGTATCGCTGGATTGCGACCAATACTCACTGTTCCTAGGTTTTGCGTATCCGCGTTGGCTTTTATTCCCAGGGTGTTTATCTGCCCCATTGACCGATGAGGTGGTCGAAAGTGATGACAAAGTGGGACTGGATCCCTGATGCTGGCGCTCCTGCTGCGCGGCTCGAAGGGCTCGCAGTCGACTAAATACCTCACAATCTCAGATCTATACATATATATACCATTCGAATCTCCATCTTCTGCGATATCAAGATTGACTCGACGCAGACGATGCAAGTCGTTGATCGAGCAGATACAATATGAGTGGAGTTACTCACCTCCCCGTTCTAGGGCCTCGTGGCCGGTGAAAACTGTCATAAGTACATGCGATGTTGCTCTTAATACAGCGCTGGCACCTTGTATTCGATGTTGAGATGCGGTTCGAGTTCATGAGTAGAGAGTCAGTCGGAGGGCGAGAACACTGCAGATCCCGAAACAAGTCCAACAGTCAGCATACCCGTTCACGACTTTGAGGGGCCTGCACTAAGATGCGAGACGTGTTTGTGAGAGCTGGCCCATACCTTCAGCTTTCGAAAGCGACAGGCATCACATGCTCGAACACCGGCTATAGGATTGAGGTCCATTTTTACATTCCGCTGCAACCTAAGTTCACAATCTCTTTAATGTTTATCTGGGGTTCTCTTTGGATTGACTTGAGAGGATCCACAAGGGATGGATATGGACGAAATGAAGACATTACGCAGAAGCTCGCTTAAGGATTCAGGCATTTATATCAGTTCATAGCCTGACCCCGCTTCGTTCCCGCGTTCAGTTAGTCATTGGATTAAACTTTCCAAGGGAGCAGAGACCCAAGAGTGTCAATCCAAGGCATCCGCTTAACATACTTATCTAGGATGGCCCGTTGGGGAAAGTCGGATCTTAGCAAACGAGGGGACATTGCTCGATTTATGCACAAAGCTAGTAGTTGTAGTTCGTAAGGAAAAAAATAATAAGACTATAGCATGTGGAATCCCCTTTGGGGGGCAATGGGACCTGACCAAAACGTTATACCAGGACAAAATATTTCCTGGATGCAAGGAAGGCGTTAGGATGTAGGAAAATACACCGTGTCATACCAAATCTTTTGCCTTTCAATCAATCACCGCGCCTGCGACGGCCAATGCCCCCCTAACCAGGTTAGGGTCGAGGTCGTGACTTGACAACCGCTTCAGAGCTGCTAGAGCTGCCGCTGTACCGGCAGCCTGGCCGGTCGCCATCGAAGGACTCAAAACACGAAGCGCCGCCAGGGCCTCATGGGTCGCACTGATACATCGTCCACAGGCAAATAAATTGGTTGCCTCGAGCGCCACCAGCGCGCGTAAGGGAACCGTGTAATATTCGCCATCCCGAAGGTGCTGCCACTCCGTGCTGGAGGAATCGGCCTTGTGGTTCTCAATGGAGCTAGCATTGCAGGCGATGGCGTCGGCATGTTTCCTCCCCATCAGCAGGTCTTCGGCAGTGATTTCGTAAAGGCCGACAATTCGACGCGTCTCGCGTACCCCGATGTGGCCAGCGATCTGGGCCAGAAAACACCCTTCGTAGCCCGGAACGTGCGGATGCAAAAAGGATTCGATAAATTCATCCACCTGTTTCCGACCTATGAGCTCAGCCTGGGAGAGGAAGCGGTTATCTGTCCCTTTAGGGACCTGAACCCGGGTTGCGATGAGGGAGCGCCAGCCAGGGCGATGAATCATGCTATTGAATGAAGGGTTGCGCCGCTGGTTGAGCTTGATGTGGCCTGTATCTTGCAGCTTGTGCCAGAGGTCGACGACAATATCGTTTGCGGGGGCACGACTCTCGTCTATGCCAGCCACCGAGAAGACCAGAGACATGGTCTGCGTGAGGCCGTCGTGCTGGCGGCCCATTACAGTGGTGATACCGGCAAGCCGCGCCACTTGAGCGTCGCCCGTCGCGTCCACAAACATCTTAGCCTGATATCGCAATGCGCACCCGTCCTTATTGTAGAAGATGGCCTCTCGAAGCGTGCTCTGCTCGCTCACCACAGCGAGGAGAGGGGAGTAGGTGAGAACGTCGACGTTAGCCGATTCCAGGATTTCTCCGAGCACGATCTGCAACTGCTCGGCGTCGATGGGGATCCAGCGCTTGCAGAAAAAGTCGCTGCAACTGCCATTCCTAGAGCACAGCCTATGTAGAATCTCAGAGACAATACCCTGGACGATGATCTTGTTGGAATTTCGCGCGCATAACCCGCTTATAGGCAAACCTGTCGTGCCGTTTCCACCAACAGACGGCAGAGCCTCCACAAGTAACGTCCGTGCCCCGGTCCTGGCCGAAGCGACGGCAGCGCACACGCCGCTGAGCCCACCGCCGACCACGATCACGTCGTAAGTGCCGGCTTCTTCAGTTGGGATGACTATCGCGCCTTTCTTGCATTGCAGTTTCTCTTCCTGCTCGTTAAGACTAGCTTTCAAACCCACCATGTTAGCAAACAATCTATTTCCTCTCGTCTGTATTGCAGTTAATTGGGGGGTCATTCGCGGTAGACAAATGGGCTCAACCTGCTCACTTACAATGGCGATGGGGTGATGCACTGGTTTTCCAGTTTTCCAGGTTCTTTATTTCCTTTCTTGTGTTTTTGCAGCAAAGCTCGGGCGCGCTGAAAGACAATTGCCAGCGTTGCTCCTGATGGCTGGCCCTTGACAGTCCTGATCACCGTATTTGAATCCGAAGAGAAATTGTTTAGCGACATACGTCAGGACGTTAGAACTGTAACCTATGCGATACTCGCCAAGGAGCTCGTTATGCAGTGAGGACCTGATGGGTGTGGTGTTCACTTACACAATCATCTCTGGTTGAATGTTCACCTCCTGCGACGAGCAGCAAGTTTCGAGAATGCTCACTGGAAAAGCCGACTCATCTAGGCCACTCACTCGGTAAGGTGGATGCACCACCGCCGAGCTTACTGCCGAATCATGCCCTTTCCAAAAGCGTTGACGACTCTCGGCGTCTCGCTTGCTTCGAGCTCGGGCGCAAGCTCGGGCGCAAGCTCGGCGCGCTAAGGACTTTATGTGGAACCCTCTGCTGATCTTTCAGTTCCATTCACAATCGGCCTGGCGTGGGCCTATAACATGTTCCACTATATGAATGGGAGCAGGATGGCTATCCGCATGCCAGGAGACTTTCATTCACCTGAAATTTTTCAAGTACTGTGGATTCCATCATTATCTTCGTTCAAAGATCGACTGGTCGACGCTTTTCATCGGTATTACACGAAACCATGTCATCAGACGTGAAGAGCGTCGGCGACAGCAAATGCTTAGAAGTGGCTGTCTTGCAACGACCCAACTCTTCCGCGGAACATGGTCTCGAGTCCAAGTTCGTGCGGCTAGCAGAGGACTCAGCCAGAGCCGCGGAGGCTGAGCATCGTCTCGGGCTTGTAACCAGTCTCAAGACCTACCGAAAGGCTGTCGCTTGGTCAATTCTGCTCTCGCTGACCGTGGTGATGGAGGGCTTCGACACTTATCTCTTGGGCAGTCTTTTTGCCTATGAGCCCTTCCGCCAGGCTTTCGGTGCCCCGCAACCAGACAACTCTTACCAGCTCACTGCAGCATGGCAGACGGGGCTTTCCAATGCGCCGCGAGTGGGCCAGATTCTTGGGCTGCTACTGAATGGCGTCGTCGCGGAAAAAATTGGGTACCGAAAGACGATGGTCGGCTCCCTGGCTTTGGTCATGGCATTCGTCTTCGTCGTCTTCTTCGCACAGAGCGTCGAGCAGCTCCTGGTTGGGGAGTTTCTCTTAGGTATCCCATGGGGAGTGTTCCAGACTTTGCCTGTCTCATACGCTGCAGAGGTGTGCCCCACTCACCTACGAGCGTATCTGACCAGCTATGTCAATCTCTGCTGGGCGATGGGCAAATTAATCAGCGCCGGGGTTATGCGAGGGATGGTCCCCAGGACCGATCAGTGGGGGTACAGGATCCCATTCGCACTACAATGGGTTTGGCCGATTCCCATCATCACCGGGGTTTTATTCGCTCCAGAGTCACCGTGGTGGTTAGTCCGCAAAGAACGTGTGACCGATGCGAAGAAAGCCCTGGGTCGTCTCACCGGCAACAAATCTGCTTCCGAGGTCGATCTCGACCAGACCGTCGCGATGATGATCCACACCAACGAGGCTGAAAAGGAAATTGTGGCCGGGACGAGATATCAAGACTGCTTTAGAGGCGTCAATCGCCTACGCACCGAGACCGTGTGTGGAACGTGGGTAATCCAAACGCTATGCGGCTTTAGCTTGATCCCTTACTCGACCTATTTCTATCAGCAGGCCGGGCTAGATGCTAGCAAAGCTTTTAGCCTCTCTATCGGAAATTCGGGCATCGCCATCGCGGGGTTCTTGACGTCGTGGTTTCTCATGCAGTGGTTCGGGCGGCGAACTCTTTACCTGGCAGGTCTGGTCTGCTTGATCACTCTGCAACTTATCATCGGCTTCCTTTCCCTTGCCGGCAAAGAAAATTCGGCCGCGCTGTGGGCTATCGGCTCGATGCTACTCATCGTCTCCTTTTCGTACAACTGCACTATCGGTCCCGTGTGCTATCCACTGGTGGGAGAATTGCCTCCTACGAGACTAAAGACGAAGACGATCGTACTCGCCAGGAATGCGTACCTGATCGTTGATATTATCTCAAACATTCTCATTCCTCGCATGTTGAACCCCACAGCCTGGAACTGGGGAGCAAAGTCGGGCTTCTATTGGGCGGGATCCAGTTTTGTCTGCTTTTTGTGGGCATTTTTCCGCATCCCGGAAACAAAGGACAGGACATATCAGGAATTGGATATGCTCTTTGAACAGCAGGTGCCGGCGAGAAAGTTCCGGTCAACAACGGTCAGATCATGATTCTGAATTCGACACGGTATAATGCCGCAGATGATGTTGGACTGGTAATTTTAAACTACCAGGAAGACATGCCATCCTCTCGCGTCTTCAATGGGGGCTTGTTGGGTTTTCGACAATGATGTATCAGTAAACCTGTCTCGACCAAAGAATAGATATAGCAGCACTTATTTTCCTTTTGAATGCATCTGGCCAATGTCCAATCCGTCCCACTGGGGAGACATATTTGGAATCTCAACTGTGAATCTTATTCCTTTTCGAGCCCGTATTGATATCTGTCGCAGTGTTGTATGTGAACTACTGTCTCTCAAAGCTCCGATGACCTCGTATTCGATCGATAACTGATGGTTTATGGCTCGCAAGAGACCGTACGCGTAATTTGTGTTCTAACATAATGGAATAGAAATGCAGTAGCCATGCTCACCACGGCAAAAGGGATCAAAGATGACGACGCCGATACCTCCACTAAGCCCACAGAGGTTGTTGGACACGCTTGATGCCACAACAATAAGAATGTCCGGTGTACACAGCGCAACAAGGATTTGATGAACGAGTCGTTTGAATGCCGGTTGCTATGTCAACGATGTAGGAAGGAAAGAACTATACGGCCAAGTTGATAACAGGTTTGACGATGAGCATTAAACAGGCATCCAGGATAAGGAACACGAATGTGAAAATAGCAATGGACCTCACTCACGGCGTATGGTATGTGCAACGTCCGACGCTATCACCCACGGGCCCAGTGGATTTGTTCTTGGTCATTCGCTGTCTCCTGCATGCTCACTACCTCACCCGGCGCCGTAAGATATTCTGCAATCATGTTTCTGTCGATGACGATGACAGACGCATTCGGGATCGTCGCGATGCAGATGCGGTCCCTTGCTATATTTGGCCACATCGGCGGGACATCCATTTCATAGGGTCTTTGGTGTGAAGCGATGTACCGCCACCCATGATGCCCAAAAAGGGGGAAGGTCGGGTAGCCGACACCAGAGACTTTGGCCTACATTCGCAAATTATTAGCTATTCCAGGGCCGGAGCAGCGGCGCCATAATCTTTTATGTTGGTCGGGCAGCCATTTCACCAGTGCGAGCATAACGCCTCCAAGCAGGAGGAGTCGACCAATTGAGAGGGACTTGACTAGGTCGGTATACACTAGAAGAGACCCACTCGGATGTTAGAAAATGAGTTTCAATGGGCGGGTACATGGGATGACGACAAGGAAAAGGGAGCGAGAAAGGAGTGAGCCCGCGAGAAATGAGGTGGGAGAATCACAGCCTAAATCTCATAATGTGATCTGATTAAACCCCGCACCTGAGAAAGGCGACCCGAAGACATCCACATGTCCTGAGGAAAGCCAGTTCTGCGGTGTCGCGGCCAGGTTTCTAAATAATTTTCATGGTCGAGTTAAGCGAACTATTCTGGTCAAGTTTCTTCCAGACCACGACTTACCACAAGATCCATCCTCGTCTATAGTCTATACCAAAGATGCATATATCTATTTACTTCCTCATTGCTCTGTCCCTGTATCTCCTCTTCAAGGTCGTCGTCAATTTCCTCTTCGATTATCGTGCGGCACGTCGCGCGCAATCCCTCGGCTGTCACCCGCCGCCCGTCTTTCCTGGCGAAGACATCATCGGCATCTCCAACGCGCGACGTTTCCTCCAGGCCGACCGCGACAAGCGATTCCTAGATATGCTTCGAGAACGCTTCCATAGCACGAGCGCGAAAGAAGGCCGCTCGGTGACCACTGTCGGCTACAAGCTGATGGGCTCGAAATCCTTCATCACCATTGAACCACGAAACCTTCAGGCTTTACTGGCCACGCAATTTAAGGATTTTGCTCTGGGCGATGTTCGGGCGAGGGATCTCAAGCCGCTGTTGGGCAATGGCATTGTTGGTCGCCACTTTCTCTTCACAGCCTCCCCCGAGAGCTCCGGTAGTTTCCCATCACCCTCCTTCTTGACTTAGAGCTTTCATCGTGCCTTACAGCAAGTCTAGCGCTTACAACGTCTTCTTCAGTTTGCCGCCGACGGCGTGCAATGGGAGCATTCTCGCTCCCTTCTGCGTCCCCAATTCGTCCGAGGACAGATCAGCGATCTCGACCTCACCGAGCGTCACGTTCAAAATTTCATGCTCGCTATTACATTCCGTCGTGACGGATGGAGCAGCTCCTTTGATATCATGCCGCTCTTCCTCCGTCTGACAATCGATTCCGCGACCGAATTCCTCTTCGGCGAAAGTGTGAACAGCCAACTGGCGGCTTTACCCGGCTACGAGAGGTTTGCGGCACGATCGAGTGCGCTCAATGAGAACCGGTTCACCTCGGCGTTTGACACTGCGCAGGTGTATCTGGCCAAAAGCGGTCGGTTGGGCCCGCTGTATTGGATGGCTCACAACAAGGAGTTCCGTGATTCGTGCCGAGCATGCCATGATTTCGTCGATCACTTTGTGAAACGGGCTCTCGAAGCCAAATCCAGAGTCCAGTTCTCGAGGCCATCCGATCCTACGCATGAAAAACGGCCCCAGAAAGAGAGATACATCTTCTCGCATGCCCTGGCTCAACAAACCGATGATCCAATTGAGATGAGGGACCACCTCATGAACATCCTCCTGGCAGGCCGAGACACGACCGCTTCGATGCTCACCTGGATGTTTCTGCTATTCGCTCAGTACAATGGCATCTATGTGAGGCTCCGGCGTGTGATCCTCGAACATTTTGGGACCTACGAGCGCCCTCGAAATCTCTCTTTTGCCGGACTCAAGGATTGCTCCTATCTCCAGTGGACGCTGAACGAGACGCTGCGATTGTACCCTAGTGTGCCGTTTAATTCGCGGCGCTGCATCAAGGACACCACTTTACCACTCGGTGGTGGCTCAGACGGTCTATCTCCAGTCTTCGTGCGCCGGGGCGAAGAAGTAAACTACTCGGTCCATCTTATGCACCGCCGGAAAGACATCTGGGGCCCTGATGCGGACGATTTCCGTCCCGACCGGTGGCAGAACCGGAAACCTATCCACGCATTTGAGTAAGCATCTACATTGGTTCCTCCGTTTTCCTGATTTACACCCTCCCTCCCTCCTCCCCCTTTGCTTCTGCAAATACCAACTCGGACTGTTTGATAGGTACCTCCCCTTCAATGCCGGTCCTCGAATCTGTCTTGGCCAACAGTTCGCGCTGACCGAAGCCGGATATGTTGTCGTGCGCTTGGTGCAACGGTTCGAAGCCGTCCAAGCCCAGGAAGGCGTCGGCATGCCCGCAAGAGGCGAGCCGGTCAGTCATGCGTTGACACTGATCAATTTCCCGGCCCACGGCGTGACAGTGAGGGTGAGGGAAGCCACGGAAGGAAGGTTTTAGGATTCTTAAGATATGGAGGATGTTTGGAAGATGTCCCAGGACAGAGGGTGTTTGCTTTTTTTTTTTTTTTTCTTTCGTGGTAGGGTGCGCCAGACTTCCTAGAGTTGACAAGAAGGAAGCATCAAGCATCAGAACAGAAGTCATCCCGTCCGGGACAAGCATCCAGACAAGACACAACAGAAACCCAATATACAGCGTTGTGAAGGCCTGGACGGTCTCGAACAGTGTTTTCTGCGGCATGGTAAAACGTCTCAGCCACCTGGTCGGACCAGCCAATGGACGGATCCACTGGTTCAAGCCTTCTCAGACTCTGGGTTGTCGTGTGATTTCGACAAGGTTATCTCAACTGAGAACATCGATGCTCATTTGATAGCCTTACTTCCAGGCTGTCTTTGCAAAGCGTATCTTGTGTTGACCTGTTGTTAGCGCCAGGCTGCAACATGCTGTCGGGTGGTTGTATGCTAGGCTACAAAACCATTGACAGGTTGCAACACAGGCGGCAGCGCTGACGGACACTGTTTAGATAGGTATATACATGGGCTCTATTCTGCATTCATTTGGAGAGCCAGAGCACACTCTTTCAAGTCAAGTTGAACGAGAAGTCTGACATCTTGCCTCGAAGAGCAACAGCTCTCTCCTTCTCACGCACTACCTGCCGTTCCTTCGCCTTCCTCTCTTCCTTCTTCGGAAGGGCCTCTTCCACCGTACGCCTTGGGAAGGTGAATAATTCATCCTGGTCCTGAGACTGACCATAAACACATCACACAAGTCTTGGGCTGTACTTTGATAGCATCTAATACTGGGAAGAATTGAGAAGCATCCGCAGTCTGGAGATGACTGCTTATAAAACTCCCCTGGATAGTCGATGATGAGAGAGCATACGGCTTTTTCGGAGCGATGCGCTGACGAGAATCAACATCAAACGTACTAAGGCTGCCCATCTCTTATAATCTCCCCAGCAGTGTCTCGATCAAGCTGACTTTCTTTGAAACTCAATCACGGATCCCGCGTTCCCAAGCTCTCACCATCAACCTCTGGTAGAGGGTAGCGGTAACGCAATCATGACGGACGATCTCGGAAGGTTGCGATGTTCAAAATTGGGCAGGTTCGGACAGTTGGACATTGGGATGTCTTGGGATCATGTCGGTCACATTCTAAAGTAAGCACTGGATTCAATAGGTGCTTCGAATGTCAGTAGTTGTACCCGTTCAAACCTATCTACAATAGTTGCAGAAAATAGGTTGTCTCAGTGACCGTAGTAACACTCGTTAGACTCGGACTTGAATGTTGCTTTCTCATCTCAGTGATAGAAACATTAGTTGACCATAAAGCCAACAAGTTTATCATCATAGTCCGAGTATACGACTTTTTCTCTGCCCCTTGGAAAAACATGATAGATGGATGCGGCGAGTCGGGTTGTTATTTATTTCGATGTTCAGTGCCAAGCCAGGGATTGCACCACCTGACTCACCTGTCATGCGCACCCAATTGGCCCTTGTTGTGCGAGCATTGTCTGGAGGTACTCAGCGCACCCAAAGGGAGGCTTGCCAGACGTCGTCAACGAAGGAAGTGGCTATGAGGGCGAGGGTTCAAAGTCAAAATAGGCGCCACAACGCCAGGAGAGTCTATGCAAAGTGCGAATCGAGCGACAACGAGGTAAAGAGCCCGCAAATGACCAAGGTATGTGAGCGCCTCAATTTTGATGTTTTGGTACCTCGATTGTATGGATCTACTAGGGTTTTCCAGGTACCTTCGCTCGCACAACAAAGGCCAATTGGGTGCGCAGACTCTGAGGCACCCAAGCCGCAAGCGGATTTTCCAGGTAACAACTTTCAAAACATCCTGCCGCAGTATCCTCAAGTGAAATTTCAGCTTATCCCAATGACGCCAATGGCACCTGCAATATCAGAGGCGAGGGCCCAAGGCACAGCTCTACCCGCTGCTGTGATTTGAAAGATCCGACTACCGTTATACGAGCACTCCTGGAAGAAGTCCTGCAATAACTAGATGGTATAGGAAACCATACGGACGTGTTCTCTGGGCTCGATTGCCTGGATTATCGTCCTACGTTGACAAATAACCAGAGAATGTGAATCCAGAATCGATGATCATGGTACTTAACACGAAGAACGCAACTGATCAGTTTTCTGCCCTCTTTGCTGGCGATACTTGGGATGAACCTTAAAGAAGGTAAGATTAACATACGAGGGTCATCTCCTGTGGCTAGACATTTCATGGTCATGAAGGCTCCTACCTCATCATGACAACATGATGAACTGCGACAAGGACTTTTTAACCAGTCCTATCGACCAATATACCGCTATCCCCTCTCGACTCGATAATGGAGTCATGGAGTAACCATTCATGAGAATCTTCAACGTTTTTCCGACTAATTTTTTCCCAGCCTCTCCACATTGCCTACATTATGGGCGATTTGGCGACCACGTGGAGTGGCTAACTACACCAGTCACAATCATCACCACGGCAGATCTTACGGAAGACTTCTAGAACTAGGTCATAGATTATATGCAAGGTGATATCCACCCTTCTGGATCCGAGATGTACTTTCTTTGGCAGTACAATGAAAAGGGAAAGCTGTGAAACTCATCACTGTAGTATTGACGAACAATTTGGATAGATCGGCCGAAACCAACTAGAATTGCCAGTGTCCTGTTCAATTTCAAAAGTAGAACTCTCCTTGATGATGGGTGGAAGGCTGGACCTACTTTCAGGAATTGAACTGGTCAGGGTCCGTGGCAGAGATCGTCATTCCTGGATTTCCATCCAGGTTGACCCGGAAGAAACACAAGGGCATACATTATTCGGTAATAGTCGGGGGAGGATCGATACAGCCTGGGCGACATTGCCGGGCAGCAGCAGACGTCCATTCGCTAGTTTCTCCGGCGGAAGAGCGCAAAAACTACCTGCTGATTGTGAATCCGCCATCAACTCGAATATCGGCGCCATTGATCATTCCGCTTTCGTCTCGGCACAGAAACTCTATTGCCTGTGCGATTTCTTCCGGCACACTGAATCTTCCCGTCGGAATTTGGGCAAGATGTTTCGCTCTCTTTTCTTCATCTGCCCATGCCTTTGCGGCCAATGGTGTCCATGTCACAGTCGGGCTTACAGTATTTGCGGTGATGCCCTTTGAGCCCCATTCACTGGCCATGCATCGCGTGTGTCCGATGAGTCCAGCTTTAGATGCGCAATATGCTCCATGTCCATCCAAGGCAACATGTGCTGCTTGAGAAGCGATGCTGACAATTCGTCCTGGTGGCTTTTGGGGTCCCTTAGATTGGTAAAGATGGAAAAATGCATTGCTGACAATGAAGGGGCCAAGGAGGTTGGGAAGAAAATTCTTTAATGCCTCATCCGCTGAAGTCTCTTCGAGTGGTTGGACCGAGACATATCCGGCAGCATTAATCAATATACATGGGAATGATTCCAGCTTCGCAATCTGACTGAACGCATCCTTGACAGAAGGCTCTGAGGTGATGTCGCACTCAAATGTATGAATTCGTTCTGCACCACCAAATACTGTCTGCAACGTATCATTGACTCGAAACGCCTCAAACGGAGCGTACAGCAAGACCACTTCAGCCCCAAGCTCTCGAAATCGCAATGCCGTCGCAGAACCGAGGCCACCTGTCGAGTTAGCACGGCAGACGAGGCCAAGAATTTCTTACCAATGCCACCAGCAATGATCGCCAATCGCCCAGAATATGCCATTGTTGAAGATTTGACAAAATATGGTGGGTGCTTTCACCGAAAACATAGAGTCCTCGACCGGGAAATCCGCCGCTGGGGATGGGTCCATGGCTTGGGCGTCCGCCGCATTGATGTCGCTATTGTAGTAGCCATGGCACGTGATGACATCCCCTGCCCTCCCCGACGTCGATTTTCTCCTTCATTCTCTCTCCATTCTGGCCTTCCCACCGGGACTCCGCTGCCTCAGACTATTTGACCGACTTCGTGAGGAAATATTTGGGACATCTTTGAAAGCAAACACATGGAACATGTGTTTGATGAAGATCTCAACTATTCTCCCATCCATTACATTCCCGAATGGTTGATTACTTCGGTCTTCTCCACTTTTTACGGCAGAGTTCAAATACGTTCGACCAAATGGTGATCCCCTATAGCCCAGTGGTGAGTTTCTTGATTGTGAACTAGGCAAATGGAAGTGGAGCGGCCGTTTAGGCATTCCTCGAATCTCTCTCGAAGAATCATTGTAGAATCTGAGCGGTGAATGCAAACCACAATTTCTCCAGTTCTCATATGGGCGATGATGCGTTGGATTCCAGACCAAAGAAAGTCTGCGACGGCACAGCTCGAAGACCTTGACTTAATAACCGTGATTGAGGACTTTGATATGTGTGCTGCAATCGTGGGAGAAGCAGGTTCGCAAAGAGCGTACGGACTACATCAACCTCATTTATCAGGAGTACTGCACCAGGCAGATTACTCAACCAGAAAACTTTCTCCAATCGATTTGCTGATATCTCGCGCTTTCAAACCGCAAACTTTTTCTTTTTCGGAGAGCATCTTCAGCGTCGTGCCTCCAATTACAGTCGCGATATGATGTAGCGGCGTCATTCTGGGCCAGAGATGCTTTATGGACCACATGGATGTCAGGCAGATGCCGTGTGTCATTCTTGACGGTCATGGGAATGAATTGAAGGAAGATGGGTGGAGCGACGTCGAGATCATGGGATGAGTGAACCCGTTACTGATCAAAATAAGACTTTTCTTAGTGGTGCTTATTCTCTAGGCTGTTCTTTCAAACGCGCTTCCCTTCTGTCTAGCAGATCCGGCGGTGATGGAGCAATTTTGGCCGCCTGTCCCGCAGCATATCTCTTATGACAAGTTCGCACGTCGCCGATTTGTCGTCCTCTTCGGCACCGTCAATCCCCCCAAATACCAGATTGTTTCCCGAGTTTCTCGAGAAAGGAAGAGAACCTGACCGATGTAGATTGGACTTGATCGAAAAGACTCGTCCGCGAGGCTGAGAAGTACGGAGATTCACTACAACCTTCCATGCAGTACCGTCACGTATTGGCGCCAACACCGCAGTTTTGCCTCCTCACCAACCTCGCGGCAAAGCACGACAACCCAGTTCTCATTCAATTACCCAATTGAGCCACAAGGAGCAAAGCAGACGCTTGCAGCTTTAGACCCGGCTCTCTATAAAGTCGTACAGAGCAATTCTTTGGTACAACCAAACCCTCGTTGGGCCAGACGAGTCCGCTCGATACTCTTTCGGTTTGAGAGATCAGATTCCCCCAAACTTTCACGTCCTTTTACTTCGAACAATGTTTCCGCAAGAACGACTCACCATGTTGGATTATCCTGCGCTACGCACCGGCATATGAGGATTAGCAAACAACCATCATCTGTAGCAGGAATTTTCTCTGCCTGTCGACCCATGCACAAATTCCTATCCTTGACCAAACACCACCTCTCTGGCTACACTACCTCCCTTCGACTATCACAATGCCAGTCTATTTAGTCCACGGCTTTCGCTGGCCGCGCGAAGGCTTTACGGGCATCCGCGTGCACGCCATCCTGCACAACCTCGAGGACTGCTCGGTCGAGTACATCCAGAACGAGAATTCACGAAAGGAGATCCTGACGAGTTTCCGCAAGGTGTTTCCAGAAATCATGAAGGAGCTGGAAGGGCCTGGAAGAAAGCTGGACTTCATCGAACAGTATAACCCGGATGATATCGATGGGCCGAACGCTGTCAGTCAGCCGTACGCGTTTGTCGGCGACAAAGTTGTCATGATCGCTGCCGGACCGGGCATGGGTACTTCTGGGCCGGCGACGGTACAAGCGGGAGGGGCGCCTCCGGGAACAGGAGGAGGAAGTGCTGGCTCAGCAAGCGCTCTCGCTGGACAGGTTGAAGCACCCACGTCTCCGCCACAGAAAAAGTCTCACGCGCCGACTCTTCCCGTGTCGAAATCTGCACCGTTCAATTCTCCTGCTGAAACCACCGCACTGAGCGTGAACGTGGAGGAAGTCATCGCCGACGGGCCCGGTTTGACAAACAAAGCATGGGAAGCGCTGGCAGATCTGCGAGACAAAATCGCCGAAGGAGAGAAAATCGGCTGGTGGGTGGTCTACAACGGAGATCCGGAAAGATCCTACGACGATGATGAAGATGATGAAATGGGTGAAGAAATTGAAGATGTCGAGGGGGAAGAAGATGTTGACATTTACCAAAATCAGTACCAACAGCAGAGACCTGTCACAAGCAGAAGCGCTGCTGCTCGACCTCGGACGGCTCCCTCTGGGAGCACGGTAAACAATCGGCCTCCCGCACCAACTCCCACACCACATATCGCCACGCAGCAGCAACAAGGGTTAACCGCTCTTCCAGTTCGCACGGCCTCATCGAGGACAGGGGGACCACCAGGTAGACCCGACAAAGGGAAACAAAAGGGAACGATCCCAGAACCGGCCAAAGTCAAGGAAACCGCCAAACCCCAAGGGTTTCGGAGAAAGTTCTTTGGAAAACGACTGTGACATACCTTCTCGAAAACCCTTGACTTGGAAACTGTAGCATTCCTCCGGAGAGAGCCAAAGCTGCACATTTACAGCGCTTTCTTGAGACGTCGGGTGGTGGCATCTACTATGAAAACCGCCAGTATGCCTAATGGAAGCCATCGCAGCAATGGCGGATGGCCCCCGATCAATCGCGTCGAACGAACTACGAGGTCATTATGACTACGCCCACAGTTTGATTGTTGCATGGGTGGGTGATCTCACTGGGTTTCACCAGTTGGCATCTCACCAAGTTCTCGGGGAGCCTTAAGGAGGTTGAACACCAGTATACCTTTTTGGGGGGCCATGGGCCAAGACAGTTGGCCTTCTCGGGTTGAAGAGACTCAACGAGTAACGTTCGGAAATTTTCAGATCACTTGGACCAAAGACAACTCGGATTCCATGCCCAATATGAGGGACGGGGGTCTTGACGCAAGCGAACCAGAAGACAAAAAAAAAAGCGGAATATCCGAGGTCCTTTTGACGGCCACGATGGAGATGTCCAGATCGTAAACTCAATGATCAAGGTACTTTCGGTTATCATCAGAAGTTCGTGTATGTTGGGACTCCATCACCGATCCTTGGCCCGAAACAGCTTTTCCATACGAGTTCAGAGAACGCCCATGCAGAGGAGCCGAACCAATTCGATGTCGAGACCATTTCCACAGTACAAGCTCTGATGTCGCAGTCGTCAATGCCCAAACCAAAAAAAAAAAAAAAGAAAAAGAAAAAGAAAAAAGGGTGTCAATCTCCATGGATTGGTCGTCCAGATCCGCCCAAGAAAGGGAAACCAATGCAGAAATCCTTGGTAAACAAACTTTTGAGTTAGCAAAGTACCCTGGGATACTTATCTGAATTCAATCTGTCAGCAGAAATTGTCTGATAGACGACCGGAGATGGCGTACTAGTAACGACGATCATCGTAGCCGTATCCACCACCATAGTACCCTCGGGGCGGGCTTCTAGGACGACCGTACGGGTCTCCATTCCGTGCGTATGGATCTCCATAGCCTCGGACCGGTGGTGGTGGCGGTCCTCGGCTGTCATACGGATCTGGGTCATATCTTCTCGGAGGGGGTGGTCCATAATCTCTTGGTGGAGTACGTCTTCCGTAACCTCGATCATAATAATCATCAATGGGAGGTCGACGACCAGGCGAGCGTTCACGGTAACCTCGGGGACTCCATCCTCGTGGGGGAGGACCTCGACGGTCATAATCGTCCATGTATCGGCCTCTTGGGGGAGATCTCTGTCGATAACTTCGAGCTTCGGGTCGTTCATCCTGGATCTTGAATGTGCGGGTCAGAGAAATAGTGCTGCACGGTACGTGGCCCGCCAATAACATACATCGGCGCTGCAGTGAACCACTGCTCCTTTAAAGGTTTGCCCGTCGAGCTTTTCGACAGCACTCTTGAGATCGGCTGGGGTCTCGAACTCAACAAATCTTTGGGGACAATGTAAGCAGAATGAGATTCACAAGGACCCAACTGAAGTTACCCTTTGCCATCACGTTCACGACCTGTTTCGGAATAGACGACGTCCAATTGGCCCGAGTTTCGTGCAAAATCCTTGAGATCCTGAAATCGAGTGAGCACAGGTCTGCGAGATGTTTCGAACAGGTATGTCTTTGACAAAGATGGAAATGCCGATTCCAAGTTTCCCGACAAGGACTCCGGGGCGAGGGGTAAGGGAAGTCGGGTTTGCTGACCTGCCAACTGGTTTCCGGTTGCAATCCAGTAATTTGCATGCGGTAGATCGTACGACGTGGGCGGGGAATGTTGCGATCCGGGGGACCAGAGAAATCATCCTTACGGCGTGGGCCACGAGCGAATTGGACTGTTAGTCGTTCTCCTTTGAATTCTGTTCCATCTATTGACTGGTCAGGAAGGGCATCGGCCGGTGGATGAGAAAGGAAATTTTCGTACGGAAGGCTGTAGAAAACATTAGTCGCATGGAAGTGAATGTTGATGGGTAAACTTGCCAGGAACCACGTCTCGCGCATCCATAGCATCCTCATATTCAATGAAACCAAACCCGTTCATGAGCTTGATCTCCTTGATAGTGCCTGCGCCATGAGTTCCAAAGTGTTCCTCGATATCCTGCTTCGTGACTGAAAAGGTGAGAAGACGAGTCAGCGACTGTGGCAGCCCAGGAGGTTACGCAGCGCATCCAGGTTTCCATGGTACAGCTCCTTCAGAAGTGCAACATCGTCCAGACAGACCAAAAGAAGGTGAATGGGTAGAAGTGAGCATACTATTGCGCGGAAGGTTGCCCAGATAGAGCCGGGTAGAGGAGACGTCGGTCGCCATAGTTGACTCCAATATCGACCGGATGAAGCTCCAGAGATGGAAGGCGGCCAGGGAAATCCAAAAATAGGTGCCGCCCCCCCGAATACAGGGCAAGGTAGAGGTGTCAAAGATGGCCTGACAGGGAAAAGGGGTCCAAAGGACGAGAGCTGAAGGATGGAAACAGCTCGAAGGATCGCAGCGAGAAGGTCAGAGTGTCGATGGTGGCATTAAAGTCGCAGGCGGGAGAAAGGGAAAAAGAAAGACACAGCCTGCGACTGAGATGGTTGACCTTGCCAGGCGGATGGCGGCTGCGGCTGCGGCTATGGTCGTGCCCGCGCTGAGGGCCAGTGGTGGTGCTTTGCGCTGGGCAGGCGGGTGCGCCTCACTTTGAACGTCCGCCAAGCCGAGCCTCCACGTCCCAAACTTCTGCGCTAATGAGGTGCTTGCCAGTCCATCCCACGCTCTTTTACTCTTTTCGCACCGTACCTCCCATCATCAGACTTCGGGATGAAGCCATGGGGCCTCCAATACTCGAGATCCAAGACCCTTTCTGGCAGTCGATCTCGGCCCAGCTCCGGGAGGAAAATTCTTGTGATCCTATTCTCGAATGCTACCAGGATGGCTTCGACAAGCTGATGGATGAGGCGGACGACCAGATCAGCCTGGCCAACCAGAAGTTGCACACGTTTCCCTTCAAAGATGTCAAGCCTTGTTGGTTCCGACTCTACACTGACGCCAGCATTGCTAAAGCTTTGAATCTGATCCAAGACAGTCTTTCTCCCAGCAGCGAGTCCCTTTTTTCCAGATCTCTTCATGGTCACCTAGACGAGATTGTCTCAATTTTGGACATGGCTTTGGTTATGGCAGGAGGTTTGGGTAGAGAAGAGATCATACATGACATTCTAACCAGACTTCAGACGACGTCCAAATTCCCGGATGACGATTTAGACCGCCCTTTGAAGAGAAGGCGAGTGGAAGAGTCCAACACCCGCACATCCTCGACCTTTGATCTGCTCCCTACAGATGAAGTCTCGATCCCCCGCCTCCAATTTCCCGTCCCACAGCAGAAGAAGCCGTCGATGACAGAGTTCTCGAATTTCATGCAACATACACGAAAGCCGGCCGTCCTGACAGATATCTTGAACCACTGGCCGGCCCTGGAGAAATGGAGGCATGTTTCATTCTGGCTAGAGCGGACATTTGGCGGGCGTCGCCTTGTTCCCATCGAAGTTGGCCGTAGCTACACAGATGACGACTGGGGTCAGAAAATTGTCCGCTTTCAAGATTTCCTAGACCAACATATCCTGCGAAGACCGGAAAGTGAAGACAACATCCCTGGCGAAGAGATTATCTCCACCGGGTACTTGGCACAACATGACCTTCTCAGACAAATTCCCGCTCTTCATCATGACATCGCAATCCCGGATTATTGTTTTCTTGACGCTCCACCCCCGGAACCTGACACTCCCGTCGGTTTGAGCAAGTCAAAGAAGGGGCATGGTAAGAAAACCAGCCATCCCTATGTCCTTCCGTCCACTGGGTATTCTTTGCTTAACGGTGAGGTGGGCTTGGCTGACGCCCCTGGCGACGCGGAGCCTGAACATGAGGTCCAGACTAATATCTGGTTCGGGCCGGCATGGACCATTTCTCCACTTCACCATGATCCTTATCATAATATTCTGTGTCAAGTCGTCGGCAAGAAATATGTCAGATTGTATTCACCACACCACAGTGCCGCGCTCTTGCCGAAGCGCGCGGATGAGCCGGCTCCGCATATATCTCAAAGTCGAAATGCAGAAGTCGATTTCAATGCTGTAGCCGTGAACAACCAAGAACAGATCAGAGAGACGATCGACATGTCAAACACGTCACAAATCGACATTGCTGCCATAGAATTGTCCCCGTATGAAGATTGGGATGATATGTACCCGGGATTCAGTCAAATCCCTTATGTTGAATGTATCCTTGAAGCGGGACAGGCGCTGTATATTCCCATTGGTTGGTGGCACTTTGTTCGGAGTTGCTCGGTCGGTATCAGTGTCAGTTTTTGGTGGTAATACGAATTGCGATCACCCAGTTAGTTGGCGTTGTTGCTCTGGAGCCGATCTGAGATCCTCTCTTTCAAGGTGCACCGGTTATCTGGACATGAATCGGTCAACCCTGGCGGAGCACATATGTGGGAGCCGAGGGTGGCAGAACACGCGACACCAGTTCGCGAGTGATCCATATCGTCCGCTAATGCGGTGCCAACCATGCAACAAGTCAACGTCACAACGTGCTTAAACATGCACAGTAACTCCCGAGGGCCCCCAAACCCAACAGATCGAAAAGTTTCGGGTTAGCTCGTGAGACTTCGGGGTGCCAAACGGTACCACTCGCATGCTCATCCCCAAAGAAGAAATGCTCGCCCGGGGCCTGGACAGGGATGTAGAGTCTTTATCATTCGCAACTTGCCGTTGTTATCATTTTGCTATCAGCAGCCCTGGCGATTTGCGCTGGGATCTGGAACCCTAATGGCCAAGCCATCTTTCGTGTTGTGGATTATAAAGAGGAGCGCGTCCTCCCGCTGGGCAGGAGCTTGGTCAACTTCTTATGAGAGCTTGTCCGTCGCGCCAGTATATCTTGTCAGTCCTTAAGCATTGCCCAGCGACTGGAGTGCTCCACCTCCGCGTTCCCCCCGACGAAACAGCCATTGCTGTCGACGCCAGTGGGAGATCATCGCCATCAACGGTCCATTAAGATGGCTGATACCGAAAATGGCGGCACTGCTATGCGCAGCATGTCCAAGGACGAAGGCCGTTTGCGAGAATTGGGTTATAAGCAGGAGTTAAAGCGCGACTGGTCGCTGATTCACAATTTCGGCGTTTCCTTCAGTATCATCTCCGTCATCACGGGAATCACCACCCTTTTCAGTTATGGATTGAATACCGGAGGACCAGGAGTCATGTCGTGTGGATGGATCGTTGTTTCTTTTGTAAGTTATCTCCGTATTCTGATACCCATCCTGTAGGAGCGGGAAACACCATGGCCCATATTTTTGTCGACTCTCTTTATCTTGTCCCGCTTTCAGCGAAAGTCTGCGACGTGGGTACATTAAAATGTACTGACAAGACCAAACGTCCAGTTCACATTCTTTGTTGGATTGGGCATGGCCGAGATTGTCAGTGCCATCCCATCTGCGGGAGGTCCGTATTTTTGGGCCGCGATTCTGGCTCCGCAACAATGGGCTCCTTTTGGGAGTTGGGTTACCGGTTGGTTCAATTTGCTCGGTCAAGTTGCAGTCACAACCGGTATTACCTTTGGTTGTGCTGGACTGATCTCTACATTGGCCAGCATCAATGGATATGAGCCGTCCGCTGGACGAACGTTGGGAATCTATGCGGCACTTCTCTGTTCGCACGGGATCGTCAACTCATTTGGCGTTCACATTTTGCGCTATCTGAACAACACGTCGATTATTCTGCACTCCCTGGGAGTCTTTTCCTTTGCTGTTGCCGTGGTGGCCAAGGCTCCCCACCACCAATCGGCCAAATTCGTCTTTGCCACCTTTTACGATGGCACGGGTGACCCAGGCTGGTCAGTTCGAGCTTCTTCAGCCTATGTTGCTTGTATAGGCATTCTCATGTCTCAGTACACCATCACCGGTTTTGATGCCAGGTATGTCCCTTCCTTTTGGGAAAAGGCTCGGCCTGCTGACCCGAACTCAGCGCCCATCTTTCCGAGGAAACACAGAACGCGTCTTGGTCGGCACCCATTGGGGTTTTGATGTCGATCGGCTGCTCCGCATTATTTGGATGGTTCCTCATTCTGTGCCTTCTCTTCAGCATCCAAGACTTCGACCGTACCATCGATTCCGACTATGGACAACCGGTCCTCCAAATCTTGGTCGACGTGTTTGGTAAATCAGGGGCGATTGTGCTTTTTGTCCTCGTCATAATCTGTGTCTGGCATTGCGGTCTCTTCAGTTTGACTTCTAATTCTCGGATGATGTTCAGCTTTGCCCGCGACGGGGGGATCCCACACTTCTTCCACAACGTGGACGCTCGATTCCGAAGCCCGATCAGAACCATCTGGCTCGCGGCCGTATTGGCGTTTCTTCTGGCGATTCCCAGCGTCGGATCATCGGTGGCCTTTGCGGCAGCCACTTCGATCGCCACGATTGGGCTTTATATCTCCTACGGCCTGCCCATCTTGATTGGCATGATCAACCCTGAAGGATTTATACATGGTCCCTTTAACCTGAAGTGGGCCTCACGCCCCGTTGCCCTTATCGCCTGCCTCTGGATCGGATTCATCACCGTCATTTTCTGTCTTCCTGAGCTCAACCCGGTGAACAGCCAGACGCTGAATTATACACCAGTCGCGGTGGGTATTATCGCCGTGTGGTGCCTTACTAGTTGGGTTTTGTGGGCTCGAAAGTGGTTCAAGGGCCCTATTCGTCAAGTGGAGGCCGAAGTCGCTGGAGTAAATGTTGATGATCCCGATGCGATGGATCGTGCGGAACGAGAAGGGAGAATCCCACAAGTGGATGCGATTGAGGGTGGTAAGGAGAAGAGTCTTTTGACGGCTATGAAGCAGAATTACAATTGAGTCCCGCGAGAGAGGGTTCAAGGTGCGTTACGAAAGCTGACACGTCGCTGGTAGACTCGACAATAATATCGTCGTACGTAATAATTTTTTTTTTCTCTTTTCCTTATGCGGGATGTGCTTCTCTAGCCTTGTCGTCAGCTGTGATCATTGCGAACAAATCCGATGACCCATGTGATAAACCATAGCTGCCAATGCGACTCTCTATGATCTGTCCATTGACCAGCAAATCTACCAGCTCCAATCCATATGTGTTTCGTACTCGCATCAGGTCAATGGGGCCACTGTTTGTCTCTCTCCCGTTCAACGACGTTATTCCGGACCTTACCTATCGTGTCCTATTCACGCGACAAACAATGGCTGCCTGATGGATTTTGGTTGGGGGGATTGGTCGGGATTCTGGGTGGGCGTGTCGGAAAATGTCATTCATGGTCTTAGTCATTTCAGGCACCGGCCATTCTCAGCCTCGGCGGAGGATTGTGCACTGAATCATACGGTCTAATGGCCTGATGGAAGAGCATGTATGGATACTTGGCAGACTGGATGCCCAGGGGTCCTTCGAAGAAGGGCATAGTGAGGCCCCACGATGTTGCATCTGGCCGCTTATTTGGCTGACGGGAGATCTTTCGTTCGACTCCATTGGCCAGGAGGAGCAAGAAACGTTGCTAGACTCTATCAAGAGAGAGGAAGTTTACCCATACACACACTTTTATATATATGTGCCACTGATTACTTTGTCGTTTTACTATCGACTCAGCTCGACCCATCTGATTTTTCCCCACCTCCAAGGACCAAGCTGGCTAGATAAATCCCCAAATCCCTCCCCACCACCGGTCTTGGAGAAAGGCATATTGTCCCTGACCAGACCAGTCTTTCTTTGTTTCTCTCATGCATTTCGGTATATCCATATCCCTTATCATCAGATCAGTCGACTATGGGTTCCATCTCGCCCTCCCCGAAACGCAGCATCGCCGCTGAGGATATCTCAGCCTTGAAATCACTTCTCTCCAGCACCAATCCCACCATTCTCACCCCTCAGGATGAGAGTTACCCCGCCTCCATAAAGCGATGGTCACGGGCCGCCGAAAAGCCGGCTGGTTTGGTCGTGATTCCTACCACTGCCGAGGAGGTCGCTATCGCCGTGAAATATGCCTCGGAGCACGGCATTGATCTTGCCGTCAAGGGAGGTGGTCACTCGACGGCTGGCGTGAGCAGCACGAGTGGAGGACTCATGATTGATCTGAATGCCAAGATGCGCAAAGTCGATGTGGATGTGGAGAAGAAGTTGTTCATTGTTCAAGGTGGATGTAATTGGGGAGACGTGGACCAAGCGGGCGCAAAGCATGGGCTTGCAACGGTAGGTGGAACCGTCACCGATACCGGCGTCGGGGGATTGACACTTGGAGGCGGTTATGGATGGCTCAGCGGGCAGAGAGGTCTGACCATTGATAACCTGGTGGAATGCACGATCGTCCTTGCATCTGGGGAGATCACCAAGGCCAGTGAAGAACAAAGTCCGGATCTCTTCTGGGCTCTCCAGGGAGCCGGACAGAATTTCGGAGTCGTCACGGAATTCGTCTTCAAAGCTTACGATCAGGGAGATGTCTGGGCGGGAATGCTCATCTTTCCCCCCGTTCCCGAAGTCATGGACAAACTCGTCGCCGCTACGAATGAATTGTACGGGCCTGACGAGAATGGCAAGACCAAGGTGGCGGGACGAGGCGCTGGCGGTATTGGCGTTGCGCGACCACCTCCTGCCAACGGTCAGGTCATGATCCTGATCACCGTGATATATTTCGGCACTGAGGAGGAAGGCAAGAAGATGTACAAGCCCTTCCACGACATTGGCCCCGTCGTCGACACCACGGCCATGGTCCCCTACCCCGTTATCAACACCCTTCTGGCGCCACCCATTGGTCTCCGCGCCAGTATGAAAGGAGCTGCATTCACGATGCCAATCAGGCCCGGTTTCCTCCATGAAGTTCTGGCCAATTATGTCAAGTTTACCGACGGAAACGACGATACCGGCATCAGCCTCGTTTTATGGGAAATGTACGACCCAGTCCAAGTGGTGGCACACTCAGCCGGCAGTTTCGCCAACAGAGGCTGGCATCTCAATGCCATGATCTGCCCCATCTGGACAAAGGAGGAGAATGACAAGTCTTGCCGCCAATGGGCGCGGGATCTCAATGAAATGTTCAAGAAAGAAATGGCCACCAAAGATCGGACCATGGGAGGCCAAAAGGCAGCATCGCTGTTCTATGGCAACTATGATCGTGAGTTTTCTTCTTTCTGGATCTGCCGAGCAGGGCAGAAAATACGAGGCACACGCTGACATCTGCCGCAGACTACGACGAGAGATCCCGCGACATCTTCGGCGAGAACTATCCTCGCCTCCAGACGCTCAAAGCACAGTACGATCCCACAAACGTGTTCAACAAGTTATTTGCCATTTCGCCCCAAGCATGATGACCAACAGTCAACCAGCAGCTCCTTATTCTGTCCTTTTCATATTTCTGGAACCGGCATATGTCTAGAGACACTTATCGCACTCCGCTGTCAACTCTCAGAAGGGTTGTATTTGTTTATTCCACATGTCGTATCTGACTACCACATATCTCCTCTTCAGGGAGGATAGAACAAACATATACACATATACGCCTCATGGGAACAAAAGAGCTTAGTTCGATAAGATTCGCTCTTGCATTTCAATTGTATGTTTTGCCCAAATTCAGACCCAGCGCTTTGCTCGGAGTAACATTTGCGGTGGTATAGTAAACAACCGGGGCTGTGACCAACACCACTGCAGGAGAAGGCTTCCTGGTTATGAAGCTCATTCATATTATTATCGTGGGAGTTGATCCGGTCATGATAGACTCCTAAGCATGAATTCACATGTTCGATGTCAACACTTCATCTACTCGCCCAACTTACCCCAACCTTTAGCAAGACATTTATTTAATTTCCCCGATCTTCCACTGAAATCGCAAAGGTCCCTATTAGTGATGGAGGAAGGAGAATGGTGCAGCTACGTACTGTGTGTAAGGTTAGCTGGTCTCACCCTTCAATGCGCGTTCGTTAAGTCTGCGGTCGATCTGATCGTCAGACCACCTCGGTGTCCACGTTGGGCATAGACATGAGATTCGAAACTGGCTCGACCCAGAGAAAATTCCGTCGACAAATTCCCGGCCCTGCGAACCTGGGCTAAGGACAAGCCTCAAGACTGAGCAGGAAGAGACTGCGCAACTGTGAAGCTCTGATCGATACACTCCATCTTGCGAGACACTCATCAATAATGTTGGTCGTATTTGACCTCTCCTAGCAGTGTCGGGTGGGGATTCCTAGAAATTCATGCCTAGCAATGACGCATGCTTCTCTCTGAATGACATGCCAATACCTTCTTCCTCCTCCTCCTTGAGCTTCGTTACAATATATGGCCTTCTCGGACAGGAACTGCATCTGAAGGCTTCAGAGCCGTTGCAACTGCAGTTGTCTCCTATTTCTGTGTGGTGAGGGAAGGGAATGCGCTTGCATTGAGAGCTTGAAACCTGGACTTGCGAGATCGGAGCAAGCCGAAAGCCTCGATTTCTAAGTGGAGGCAGCAGCGGCAAGGACCTTCAGGCCATGGACATGTGGGCTTCATTCATTCCCTTGCTGATCCTGTACTAGTTCTGCTTGTGATTGTGTTGCTTCCATGAGCAGGCATCCGTCTGGCCTGCATTTTAACCACCAGCCATTGACTCAGACTTGTGGGATACAACAATTTCAAAGTTCCCTTCATGCTCGATTCGCATTGGGCGGTCCGCAGAATTCCCTCAGTATTGATTAGGCAACCAGGTTCGGCCTGCGGAAACTAGTCCTATAACTTACTAACATATAGGGACCTCGGACATCGGTCGTCCAGTTGACCAATCACGATACCACCGGGATTGGTGACGTACGGTGGTATCGTTTACGACGGCGTGTATCAAAGTGAAAGAATTGTGCCCCAGAGGAAATACGCAACAGGCCAAAAAGCATAAAGGAAGGAGACCCGCTCTTACTTGAGCTCGCCATTATTCATATCTTGGTGAAGAACAAGATGGACTCTATCGTTGGTCAAATTCGGTCTCTGGCAGAATCGGCCGATGCCGTCGGCCGAAACCAGATCCTCAATACTCTTCGAGACCTCCAATATGACCTTGAGACCCCGATGGACACATATATGAAGTTCGTTAACTCGGTAGGTTCTTTCATGTCGTTTCAACGACACTGGCACCCTGTTGACTGCATTCGCAGAATATCCAACTTGCCATGGTCTATGTTGGGGTCGAACTTGGTCTGTTCAAAGAGCTGGTCAAGGCGGAGGAGAAGACCCTCACTCTCGACGACCTGGTCAAGCAGTCTAGTGCCTCTCCAGACTTGCTCGGTATACGTGGCCTGGTTTTTTCTCTTTCCCACGCTGATACAGAATCATTTGGATAGAAAGAATTCTCCGATATCTTTCGTCAACCGGCTTGATGCTGAATGTTGGCCCAAATCAATTCCAAGCAAACAGAATCACCCATCTCCTAGCAGATCCGCTAGCGGATGCCGGAATTTGCTATGCGTAAGTTGACTCTTGGGACCACCTATACTCGACGACCTCTCAAACTTCTGGCAGATTCGATGCCTATGGCCCAGCCGTTCAAGCATGTCCATCATTCCTGGCAGAGACACACTACCGCGACTTCGCCGTTGATAACAAGGCTTCATTTCAAAAGGGCCACAATACCGAACTCGGCTCATTCCAATGGATGATCAATCATCCAAAGTTGTTCAATGGGTTGCAGAAGATGATGACGGCTTTGCAGTCGAGCAATTGGGTGGTGGGATTCGATTTACTTGATCAGGAGGCCCGTACAGTCCAGCGAGATGATTCACCGACGCTCGAAAAGCCCTTTTTGGTCGACGTTGGAGGTGGCCACGGCCATCAATGCAAGCAACTTCTAGAGAAATATCCGAATCTGCATGGAAGCATCGTGCTCCAGGATCTGCCTCAGGCCGTGGAGGGGTTACCTCCTATGGACGGCGTGAGGGCCATGGCACAGGATTTCTTCGAGAAACAAACCATCAAGGGTATGTTTTGTTCCATGCTCCATCAACCGAGAAAATATCAAACATGCACTTCCGAGAACTAATATTGTGACAAGGCGCCAAATTTTATTACCTCCGCCGAATTTTCCACGACTGGGGGGATGCCGACTGCCTGAAAATCTTGAAGAATCTGGCCGTGGCCATGAACAGCAATTCTCGCATTCTGATCGACGAGGTCATTCTTCCGGACGTCAACGCCCACTGGCAAGCCGCCGTGGGCGACATATCCATGGGAATTATGATCGGCGGCAAGGAACGGACAAAAAGGCAGTGGGAGGCACTCATCGCGCAGTCGGGATTGCGTCTTTCACACATCCATTCGTATAACGCCATACAGTGCAATTCGGTCATCGTCCTGGAGTTGCAATAGACCTTTGGAGCAACTGGATAGACCAGTTGTCGACCAATGCATTCAACATCGACTTAATGCGGAAGCTGACACAGAGGGAGTGTTATGGATCTTGTGGGCGTCTAACACAGCTAGGTCTGCTGTATGTGTATAACATGGTGTGAGAAGGAGTTGGGAGAAAGGAGGCATCTTTCAACAGTGTACTCGGTTTGCTTATAGCCCGGAGCCGAATCAGCAAAGATGACCGAGCATTTTTCTGGTGGATAGGCAAGACCTGCTGCCAGAATTATCGTTAGAAATACCCTTCCACTCTTAGAGACTCAACTCAACACTTATCGAACGACTGAATGAAAGCTCATACCTTATCTGAGAACTTGAATCGAAGAGGATTCTTTCATCAAGTTAATGTCGTGCCTGTAAAGCTCTTTGCGCGTCGTATGCATACACATGAGACCCTCTCGAGTCCCTCCAATATGAGACTGCCAATGCAGACGTCACAGACCTGCATATATTGCAGACTGGGATTAATAGTTCCCTCCGCCGTTGCAACTCTCAGTTCGTTCGGAGGTTGCGATGGGAGGCCAGAAGAATTTCTTGTCTTTGATACGTCGTCCCACTCCGGAACCGACGCAATAAGAACTCTTCTGCTTGTCCAGAACGTTGTCTGCTATCCCGCTCGAGGGTCCGTGCTATAGACGGAGCGATCCCCATTCTAATTTCAAAGGCAATTCACAATCTTCAACTTTTGAAACATTTGGTCAGCAAAACGTCCTCCACCACTCTGAGAACGATGGTGTCCAGCGAATATATTGAGGCCATGTCTCGACTCTGACACAGCGGAAAATATTCAGACCTCACAATTGCGTGTGGAGGAAAGAGTTTCATGTTCATCGTGCAATTTTGTGCCCTTTTTGAGTCCGCTTGCAGCGGGGATTTCAAGGTCAGTAACAGTGAGAAAACGCAAAGCTCGCTTGCTTTCACCTGGGTAGAACTGAGATACCGACTAGGAAGCCTAGTCACATAGGATAGAGATTGAAGACGATGATCAAGGCGCTGTCGAACGAATGCTCTTGTACATGTATATCTTCGACTATAACGATGAACTACACCAGGGTCGGGCCTCGGAACCGGACGTTGACAACCACGTCCCAGCAGAGACAGGAGCTAGCGAAGAACATCCAATCACTCCTGATGGCGAGATTGAAGCTCAACCCGAGCCCGAAATTCCCTCCGCAAATGTACAACCGAATAACGGAGGGATGATGGTTCTGAAGACGGTGATAACGACCTTGCTCTTTTCAGTAGTGTGCGCGTGTATGCCATTGCCGATAAACGCGATGTTCCCGGCCTGAAGAAGCTCGCGAAGGACAGATTCTCCGAGCGAGCTGACGGCAGCCGGGAGCACAAGGACTTTCCGGAAGTGGTCAGAGAGATTTACCAATCCACGCCGGTGAGCGATCGGGGTCTTCGAGATATCGTCGTTCAAATCATGGCGACACGCATCCACTCTGATCTAGCGAGAAGAATTTTGCCAGCCACTACAAGACTTTGGCGATCTGGGGGTGCATGCCTTGGACCAAGTCCTAGCGACGCATGCGCAGCGGATGTCGACTTCAGAGGCGACCATCAAAGAGTTAGAGGCCGAAACACGCAGTTTCAAAGCACGGCCGAAGGATTCGGAGGGGATGCTGAGCAAGGTCAATAGCCTCAATCAATGCCAAAATTGTCCGGTCAAGTTTAATGTGGAAGTGCAACCGTCCTGTTTGGACCACCCGTCATTCGATGTAAAGCCTGTCAAGACAGGCGATGAGCGATTGAGGAGGATTGAGTTGATCGGAGAAGGATTGCTGGGCCGCCCGATAGGTTATGAGCAACAAGACATTCCATAGTAGCCTTTCCACCTAGCGGTGAAAGCAGGAAGCTCTGCAACTGCGCGACTGGAATAAATAAGACAGCTGTGACTCCTCTTAGAAAATCATTCATTCGACCTTCCACCGATTGAAACTTTTGTCCTGGGGAATTCCAAATGATACAGGGAAACTGATCGGGAGGGAAGACGCTGGTGCCATGGAGATTCTAGAATCGATGTCAGGGATTCCGTCGAGCGTCCTCAATGGGCCTCCCCTTTCTTCCGTGCTAAAATTGCAGGGCAGATGGATTGACGTCGGGCGCAAGCTGGACCCGACTGTGGAGATGTGTGATTGGGATGTCCAATCAAGAGCCTCTCCTTTCTTCGGTGTTAAATTTTCAGGGGCATTGGACTATCGTGCTCTGAACAATACCAAGATAGTATGGGAGTCGGGCGCAAGGCCGACCTAATCATGAAATGTTCGATTACAGGATGCAGATGTAATTGAGAGTAACCATACTCTTGCTGAAATTGCAGGCTGTAGAGCTCGTGCCACGACAAAATTGCTAGTCTGAGAATATAATAAGTATATCGGTAGATGTGTTCTAGACCTTCCACGGGACAGTACTATGTATATGCACAGAGAGAGAGAGAACAGAAGCTCGTGTTGACAACTGCGGTTCCTGGAAGGGACACTCCTCAGATCTCACGGTTTTGGTTTGGCTCCAACAGCCAGCAAGTCATCTGTTCTCCGGAAGTCTTCTGGATCTCGATTCCACAACCAAGGTTACAAAATGTAGCAGTAGAGGTTGAAAAAGCGTCTGGAATTCTTGATCTTGAACCTCGAAGCACCGCATACCATGGGAACTCAGACCAAGCCAAGTCAAGTCAGCTCAAACCAGCCCAGTAATAGTATAGTAGGAAAGTTTCCCATCGCTCGTTATGCATAAATAAACACTCCATCAGTCAGCGAATCAATAAGCGCATCAAACATCGACCTCTGTTTCTATTCGCCCGCTCCGCTACCATGCATCAAGCCTTAGACCGAGATACCAAGTTTGCAGCATAATAGAAAATATCTTGACGACCCTCTCAGATGAGGCCCAAATATCTCATCGATTTGTGTTGAAAAACCAACTGCTCCGCTTGTTACCACCTTCTGATGCACTCAGATTCGAAATAATAGGTAAGGAGGGTGCACCATTGGCGCCATCAAGACCCGTTGGGGCACCACCTCCTCCACGAAGAGGTTTTGCTATTCGGGCGCCAGCATTCATGAGGCTATTGAACCCGCCTGCTCCACCAGCACCAGCGGCTGCCACATTTCTCGACGAAACTTTCGCTGCTTCTAGACGTTCTTTCACAGCAGCGAGCTGTGCTTCGAATCTGAATTGTTGTTAGCCCCACATATATTTCCTTTGCGGTTCCAACAACATACCGATGATTGGCCGCGGTCAACTTGTCTTGACTATCACTCAACAAACTTTCCAGACTCAGAATGCGTTCGTTTCGGGCAATCAATTTCCGCTCCGCTATAGCGACTTCCTTCTTCAGGCTCGTGTTCTGATCGACGAGCTGTCTTTGCACCACGGTCAGTTGTTCAAGATTGCGCTCCAAGAATGCCATCTTCTTTTGTTGTTGACGATTGTTGCTTGATCGAAGCACGTTGTTGTACTGTTCTCGAGTCTCGTCGAGTGAAATTTCCAGCTCCACCACCCGTTCGCATCGGTTTTGCAGGTCGCGCATGAGATTCTTCTTCATCACATCAAAGTCTGCAATCTGTTGTTGAAGAGTCTTGTTGGTGACTCCGTTGGACACGGGGGCTGGTCCATTGGCCACACTGCGGGATTGCAGGTCGGTAATAGATTTTTGCAGCCGGTCGATTTCGTGCGACTTGTGAGTCAGTTGATCTCTCAGATCTTGGACGAGCTCGTATTGCGTTTCCTTGCGATCTGAGTATAGTTGCTCGAGTTTGGCCTTGACCTCATCCACATCCTCGGAGCTCAGGTTGCGGGTCAGCAATTCTTCATAATCTTGTTGAACGGCGGCCAATTTCTCTTCTAGCGCGATAGTGCGCTCTTCGGCATCATTCTCGGCTCGATCAGTCAAGGATTTCTCGGCTTGTCGGACCAGATTTTGTGATTCCAGTAATTTGGCTCGGAGATCCTCCAAAACAGGAGTGGGCACGCTTTCGCCATTCATGCTCGCGGCATGTAAGGAATCCACTTGATCCAGCATATCTCGCATACGATTTTCGTTGTCGGAAAAGGCATTATCTCCAAGATCGAAGCCGGCCATCATTTTGGCCATCTTCTCTTTCTTCTTGCGGTCCTTTTCATCTAGAGCCGCGGTCGTCTCTTTGGCGCTCATCTTGTGCTCGAGGAGTTGTTGCTTGAGTGAAATCAACTCCGCCTCGAGTTCGGAGTTGGCATCTTTCAGACCCTCCATCGTAATGGCATCCTCTTTACTTTGGTAGGACAATTTCTGCAATTCCAATTGCGTCTTGTTGAGTCGGTCGGAGATGGTTTCGTTTTCTTTGGTTGCCCGCATGGCACTCTCTTTATACGTTTTCAATTCTTCTCGTGCTTCTTGAAGGCTTCGTTCAGCATTGACCGCTTGCGTCTCTTTTTCGGAAAGCTGGTCTTGTAATTCATTTTCTCGTCGGAGGAATTCTTCTCGCTCATCTTTCTCAAGAATAATGCTGGGGGTGCTCGACCTTTCGCCCGCTCGCGAATCAGGTCGACTGGGTGTTTCTGATCGGAGGAGATCCGAGGGTGCTCGAGAAGGAGTCTCTGGTCTCGTCTTGGATTCTGACTTGCCGCCGGCACCTCCCAAGGGAGCAACCCATTTGTCTTTGGGTACGATTTCCCCTTTTCTCCATAATTGCAACTCGGAATCTACAGACGCGATATATTTCTCGAAGGTCATGGCTTGGTTTTGAGCGATCTTGAGTTGACGTTTCAGTTCGGCCGGACTTAATTCGGCATTGATCTTGGCCTTGTTCTTGATGGTCTTCGCTCGCATGCCAAATCGTAAAGTGCTGACCGTTTCTGCATCGTTGTAGCTGCTGGGAGAACAATTGATGATCAACGTCGTCCTCGAGTTACCACCCAAGCTTTCTTGCAGAATTCGAGTCAATTTAGAATCCCGGTAGGGAACGTGGGTGGATTTTCCATCTGTAAGGGCGTTGATGACCATTCCGAGAGCACTCAAACTCTTATTGATCTTTTTGGCCTCTTCCAGAGTTTGACCACTCGCACCGGTCTTGCCGACCTTTTCGGAACCGGCCAGATCCACCAGGTACAGCATCCCACTCTTTTGCGAACCGGTATTGACGTCTTTCTGATTTATGGTGACCAAGAAGATGGAATGTGATCGGGAGGATTCCAAGTTCATGTTGGTGGAGGCCGTGACTCTTGATCGTTGGCCCAAGTGCATGGCCGTGTACACCTCGTCGACCGTGTTGACATAGATTTCTCGAAGTCCTTTGACATAGGGACCCTTGGGCCCTTCATTGATGGGTAAATTGTCCATGACGGGATTCAACAAATCACGTATCCTTTCCATGTAGATTTCCAAGTAGGAGATGCCTACCGTGTATTCGATCTGGGCCGAACCGTGAACGAGAATGGAGTCGAAAATTTGTTCGGTGATTCGCGGTATTATACCTTTCTTGTCGGGATCATCCATATCACCCATCATGGTGTATGATTTTCCGGCACCGGTTTGACCGTACGCGAAAACGGTACCATTGTAACCATTCATAACATCTTCGACGGTGGATCGAATAGAGAAATCGAATATATCGGCTTGCTGAGAGGACATACCAAAGACTCGGTCGAAGGTGAAAGGCGCATTGGTTTCGGAGGACTGGAGAGAGCATCAATTATTATATTGTATCATATGAAAGGAACGGTGGCAAGGACAGACCTGAACCAGGCAGGTGTCATCCCCCGCGAATTGGACCATAGGTTGGCCTCCATTGGCAATTTCGACTTTGTTCTGAGGGCGAAAACGGGCCACAACTGGAAGAGCAGTCAGTATGAGCCGGTGAATGGTGGGTTGGATGGTGAACCTTTGATGTTGTTGCCTCCTCCGCTGCTCGCCGCGGCGGAGTTAGAACTCATAGGTTAGCTCAATGTCGAGGACATGGAGAATGATGCAACATACGCCATATTTGTGCAAGATGAGTTATTGTCAATCGGGCCAGGAGGAGAGCATCAGACCAGGGATTGTAGGCCCGACGACGCGGGTCGTAAACAGGGTGACCTTGTGGATTCTTTGGGCGAGAATTGTCCGCTATCGGGGCACGGGAAAAGTGGGAGTCTGGGTAAAGGTCTAGGACTGGGTGATGTGCACAGCACAATCAATGTGTAAGAGAAGTGATGGTGATGTGATAACTGCGGTGTAGAGAAGTGAATAGAGACGTTGGTTAAATTCAAAGGTGCAGGGCGCGGGCACAGATGAGCTGGTTGGTACAAGTACACGCGGTGAAGTGCAGGCGTTTTGGGTTACGACACGCCCAAGAGAGTGGCTTATTTGTTCACCGGCCCCCTGGAGATGCCGCTAATGTTGAACCTTGTTTAATGCCCTGATTCAGATGAGTTGAATGCGCGTGGTCTCATGTGACTCCAATTCACGTGAGCTCACGTGAACTGCCTGCGCATTTCCATGGATCGTATTACTATTCATCATCCTTTCTCCGCAGACAAAAAGACCTTGTCGTCTCTCATGTCCAATGCCTCTGATCACGACATCACTGATAGCCTCATAAAGGCCCCCAGCAATACGTAATACAATATACGCGTAAAAGTATAAGAAAAGCGGACAGGACAACATACTTGGTATCTAACCTAACGATTCTATGATCCATCATTCTTGGACACTTGGACTCGAAAGACCCTCCCCATCGTGTATCTCATCATGGCCGCAGCACAAACCCAATCCCTCTACAGCTCTTTGAATCTCACCCACAACGTCACCAAGACGTCTTCGGGTTCAGAAGTCCACAGCTACACTTCTGATCTAGGCCCAGATACTCCCATATTGACTCTCATCCATGGTTATCCTCAATCTGCATACATGTGAGCATATCAATCAAGTGTCCTGAAAACTACCAAGGCTAACTACAACGCAGATGGCGCCATGTCAGTCATGAACCCCGCTTGTTCTCTCGGGCCGAAGGTGGTTGCCAATAGTGATGGCGGGTTATGCGATAGTAGCACGAACCTTCAACTCACCGCCCCTGGTTGAAAACTTATATGAGGACGCTCAACTCATATCAAGAGAATAAATAACCTGTTTGTTATTCCTGGCATCAACTCTGGGTCCATCATCCTGACCGTTGAACTTGTATGGAAAGGATTCCCAGAGTGAGAGATGTATAACCCCTCGTGACTATTGGCACCCGACTTGGCTTTGTATATTTCTGCTCCCGACCTACCTCTACAAAAGCCTAACAGACCCAAATAACAGATCGTCCCTCTTCTCTCAGGCAAGATCTCCCTCTATGTCCCCGAAGTAGGTCCACTCTTCAAGCAGATCTTCATTTCAATACTTAGTCCCACTCCTCCAGCTCCCAGGTTACGGCATCTCCACTCCAATAGAAGACAAGGCTGCCAATTCCAAACGGTCAGTCGGTACCGCGTTGCTGGAATCCCTCTCCAGGGTGTTCAACACCATCTCCTCTCCAAGACCTCGACGTATCATCCTCGGAGGCCATGACCGTGGTGCGCGGATCTCGCATCGCCTGTCCGTCGACTTCTCGCACCCGCCTCAATCACCTTCCACGTGTGAAAAACTGAACCTGACCGTCCTCGGCACTATTCTCCTGGATATCGTGCCCACACTTGCCCAATGGCAAGCCTTCGCCAACCCAGCCATTTGTTCAGGATATTTCCACTGGCCATTGCTCGCGAACCCGGACGTTGCAACGGAAATGCTCTCCGCCTTCGGCGGCGGTCGCTGGGCCAAAGAAGCCCATACACGGATCGCCGGTCCGAACTCGGAATCCCTGAACCGGATCACGGCCCATAATGCGCTGGACGTCTACTCCGCTCTTTTCGAACAGCGGGAGACCATCTACTATACTAGTCTCGACTACGCAGCGGGTGCGGCTCCGGAGGCAACAGAACAAGAACAAGACCAAGAGGCCGGTCGAAAACTCGGGGTGCCGTTACTCGTCATGTTTTCCCAAGCGAAACTCGGCGCTCGGATCGATGTGCAAGGGATCTGGAAGGACTGGGTGGGTCAGGGTGTTGACTACGAGGTCTTTGGGGTCGGTGATGGGTATGGGCATTACTTGCCCGAAGAAGCCTTTGACGTTGTGAGCCCCAAGATTGAGACTTTTATCCAGAAAGTCACTTGATTTTGCTTGCAATGCGCTCGTGGAGAGGGACAGTTCGATCCATCACATCTCCACGTAGGTAGCACCACCACTGGACAAGGAAATTGAGAAAGACACCACCTTTCCACAATCAGCAAAAAGAAACTTCACGGTCCGTTTATTCGGATACATTAGGACATGTGATTTATTTTCAAGGCAACTTCTCGAATACCTTGGCCACCCGTACCGCCGCCTCCTCACCAAACCGCCCCGTGACAATCTGGATGTTGACCGGCAATCCCTGAACCAGGCCGGCATCCCACAACTCCTGGTACATCCGATGATTAAACTCATCCGTGAACCCCCTCGTCTCTTCACGTCCATATTTCATCCAGCCTTCGTCGGTCGCCGGATCGTCCAGGTCCTGACGCACACTGGCCACGGGCATCGTGAGGGCGCTGTAATCCAGCACGTTCCACAGCGCCGTGTATCCGCAGTACTGCTGGGATTTGACCCAGGTCTTGGGTCGCATGCCGACCCACGGAGTGACCGGCATGACGAGTGCGTCGATGCCGCTCTCCTTCCACCTTGCGAGGTACTCGCGCTTGAACTCCCAGATGGCATCGGCCAGGTCCATGCGCTGCTGGGCGTCGAGGAGCGTCTCGGGCGTGCCGACCAGCATGCCTTGGATCAGGGGCTCGTCGACGAGTTTGCACAGGTCCGCGCACCGCTTGCCGCCGTCAGCCAGCACAGCCTTCACCCACAGGTCGTAGTACGCGGAGCGGTGCGAGGAGGCGTCCCACTCCACGATTTCGTGGCCACATTGTGAGAGTTTGGCGACTAGCTCGCGCATCGCCCGCTGGATGGGAGGGTGCGGGAGCACGACACCGTCGTCGACGATGTACGCGATACGTAGAGGCTCTTTGCTGGGCTCGGCGAGCTCCTCGCGCCACGGGATAGGAAGGATGGTCGGATCTGTCGTCCAGGGCTCGAGGCTGGCGTAGGCTTCCATGAACAATTCGATGCTGGAGAGGGAATTGCTCATGGGCCCGGCGACGGGACGTACGATGTACTTCTGATCCCGTGCCGATTCACGGTAGGGGACACGCCCGACCGACGGACACAGGCCGAACAGGCCCTGAAGGGCCGCGGGGATGCGAATGCTACCGCCGATATCTGTTCCAATGCCGAGCACGGAGCCCCGGGCGCCGACGAGGGCGCCTTCACCCCCTGAACTACCGCCGGAGATCAGCTGCCTGCTCAGGGCGTTCACGCTCTGGCCCCAGACGTGATTGTAACTATCACTCATCATGAGCGACTGCGGCACGTTGGTCTTGACGTACACAATGGCCCCGAGCGACCGATACTGCTGGACGGTCAACTCGTCTTGCCCGGCGGGTTTTCCCACCAGTCCGACCCAGCCCACCGTAGTGTCGACACCGCGGACTTGATGGGTGTCCTTTAAGCTGATGGGAAGGCCGTGCAGTGGTCCCACGAAGGCACCCGTGTCGGCGTACCAGCGATCGAGGTCTCGGGCCTGCGCGATGGCCTCTTCGAACATGAGCTCGGTACAACAGCCGATGAGCTGGGTGGCAATGGCCGCGCGCTTGCAAAACGCCGTCACCACCTCCTCGACGGTCCAGTGACCCTCCTCATAGCGGCGGAGGATCTTTCGCGCGCCCACCGTGTTCGTGATATCCAGCTCCGTCGCGCTCAGCAGTCCGGACCGCTCGATCACGTAGCGGCTGTCAGCGAAATCCTCCGGGATATTCTTGAGCCGCCATTGAGGAGGGATTGATTCTAGTTGTTGTCGCCGACGTTGACGGCCGGTTTCTTTCCAGCTCGGGATCGATCCCATTGTTGGTTCACCCGAAGATCGCTCTATGCGGGCCACCTGAGCCCCGTGTTGAAGACGGGATATCCTATTTCGATGTGCGACGTCCTCAATGAGTAGTTTACCAATTCTGCCTGATGATGATAAGTGAAGCGTCCGTCCGCGCCGCCAAACTCTTCAATGCGGAATCAAAAAGATCGCCCGATTCAAGATCAAAAACTCGCCAGCAGAAGCAAACGCGTGAGATAGCGAGAGGGAGGAGGCCAATGTCCACAGGAGATCAAAGATAGAGAAATGGGTGAGACAGAGCGCGCGGTCTTATCTCTGGATTCCAAACCGTGTCACACTCGTCCTTCCAAAGCACGACGTATCAGACCACTTGTCGCGCCCAATGACGACTCTGTTGTCGACCGAGTATTTAGCAACGCGGTCGATGGGAGATTTCAAGGTTCTCATGAATCAAGCGGTCGAGTCAATTAATTGATGAGTTCTATCAGCAAAGAATACTTTCGGACAAATCCGCCGAGTCCAGAATGGCAGCGTGACGGTCTACCACAATGGTCAAACAAGAAGAGGGGAGGGAGGAGATCGAGAGGTGGAGATGAGGAGAGTGGTCAGTCTTTCCATAGAGCTAGACAGGATCAGGCAAAGCAAAGCCTTTTTGTTGTCGCCATCGCTTAAAGATGGAGAAGGGTTTTGATTACATTAAGTAAGCCCGACCACACCTCAGCGTAGAGAGTCATTAGGCTTTTATAAAGATGCGTTGGTCATCTGCGAGTTACTGAGAGAGAACAATTTGTTGTTCTCAATTCAAGGGGATCTTTCAACAGCAGTCCATCTTCTCTTACCTGGACTTCTCTCCCTTTTGATCGACTCACCACCCCAGAGTCCTCGTTGGCTCGCACTTCGAACAGGTAGAAGAAGGTGGCTGTCAGCTTTCGATCCGCTGGAACTGGCTCCCCAGAGCTCTTCTGAAATGCTGTCGGACGTCGCACCGCTACGGGCACTGGAGGTGATTCCAGCATCACTCGAATCTGCTGCCTCATCTCGCGAATATCGACTTCCTCGCCGCCAGAGTCCGGTCGGAGGTTCAGTGAGATTAGCGGCATCCGCGGCAAATGATCTCTGACTCACGCTTCGAGCCGCCATCAAAGTCGAGGATACTCGTCCGGAGAGAGATTCTCCTAAACTGAACCCTTCCGGTGATTCGGCCGCTACGGCACGACGACTTGCAAATACTGGGGATTGCCCCGGTCGTGGCGAATTCCATCCCAAGGGATTGGAGGAAGCACGAAGATGTTCCGTTGAGGCCACGATCTTCATCTCATAATCATCTGAAATGGCTAAATCCAGGGACCCTCTTCGACGCGTTGGAGACATTGGTGTCAAAGAGTTGGGCGGATCTTGTTTCCTCACCGCCAGAGTCAATGAAGCAGGTCCCACGTCATGTAATGCAGGAGCTCCGGTGAGAAGCCTGATGAGAGCATTGCAGCCAGCTTGGTGGGTAACCAAGATGAGAACGATATCCTCATCGGCTTCGGTTTCAGGAGATGGGGATTCTTTTGCCGCCGCCTGTGTCTCATAATAAGCAATCATTTTCTGAAGCCCATTCCGAAATCGTCGATGCATACTACCCCATTCCTCGTCGAAGGGACCCCCATCACCCCAGTTGAGAGGCTCCTTCTGACTGTCCCAATCCTGATCGACGTCCGCCGACAAATCACGAGCATGCGCCACGTACCCTGGCGGAATCTTGTCCGAAGGACCAATGGCGTACATCGGGATGGGAGGGTTGTAGCCGACAGGTTGTCGGTGAATAGCCTTGTTCAAGAGTCGACCACCGTTGGCCAACTCAGCACCGAAGGAGAGGTTTCGTGGCCGTTTCGGAAGGGAATGTCCCACGGCGGCCATAGCCTTCAAACCGGTCATCTCGTGGGCTGGTGGTGTCGCGCTGGGCTCGCTTTCCTTCTCTTCCCCATTCACCGGTGGCATATCATAATTCACCGACGCAGAGAGATCGGCGCCTACGATCTCCTCTTGGGGTTTCAGCAAGCTCGCTTTGGCTTCGGAGACGAGGTCAGCCGAGGGAGGCGGACGAGAACTATGCTCGAAATAACTGGGAGAGAGCCACTCTCCCAGAACGGCATCAATCCTCAGAAGGCAAGTATTGTATCCCAAGCAATTCGTATTATGCAGCTCGTTACGGGTGGCGCGCTGGAGAGTGGACTGATCGGCCTCAGGAGACTCGGTAGTTGCCTCCGGCACTTCTTCAGAAGGTGAGATGGTGGATCGGGACGAACGTCGACGAGATCTCATGCGAAGCCGAGTGTGATTCTGAGGGTGTTGGATGCCTGCGCTGATAGCAATGGCGGTCTGAACACATCTTAAATATGGAGAGGTATGGATAATGACTTTGCGTTTCTTGCGCGGCCCATCTTGAGAGGAATCATCATTTTGCTTGTCCAACTGGTGCAACTCATTGCTAATCCGGAGGCCCAGAGCCTGACATTGAATCCAGCCGCCATACGATAGAGGAGGGTCATAAGGATGTTCGGCGGTGGTATGCCAATTCCTGTCGGCCTGGTCCAAACGAGCGCCGTGCCTGTTGAAGTATTAGTAATTGATGTTGCAGAGAAGATAAGAGGTAATGGACGAGGCGAACCGAGCAATGATGACCACAGCAGGCTGTTTCCTCATGGTGTAGAAGGTAGATCAGATGGTACGGCTGGAGGTATTCATCTGTGGCGGCGAAACCCAGTGGAGGAAATAATGACTTTGCGGGGGAGGTTGGTGGGCGTAGCGACATAGAGGAATCAAAACTGGACGTGGCTGTACATTGAAAAGGGTTCAGATGCAATAAACGAGGTCACCGTGGGAGTAACATTGTGAAATGCAGAACACAAGCGGTCAATGTACCAAGTTGGCACAGAGATTTTAGCCTGCAGTAAGCGGTGGGAGGTAACGGTGATGTTTTTCGAGTCTGGAGATGTGCCCTCGTTGGGCGGTCAGTGACAAGTACCTCGTAACGGTGCTTAGAGGTCGGTCCGCCTGCCTAATTCTTCACCTCCACATCCTCACCGGACGACAAATTTTTCCGCTCCGGCGACTTGGCTGGGAAGGTTTTATCCCCGACTAATAGATTCCAGAATCAGCTATCATCGCAAATGAGGTATCTCGTATTTCACCATAATGCTGCTGAAACCGTCAACAAGGTAGGTGACTTGCAATGAATCTTCATTGACAAACCTCAGGTTCGCCCTCTTCCTCGGCGCCTGGCGCAACCCACCTCACGTGCTCGGTCCTCAAACCCAAAAAGGCATCTCGATTTGTCGTGTTTCAACAATGATATCAGAGTCCAGACTCCGGACGAAAATATTCATGGCATCGTCAATCTCGTTTCAAGATTTGATTCTAAGACACACGGGCCCTAAACACGAACACAGTCGTGCTTATTCTCCGTTCCCAAGCCCAATTGGGCACTACGATAATCTATGAATGGCTCAAAGTGATTTCGCTTGAGATCATTGATCTGTCACGGGAGTCACCAACGCGGGTTTAACAGTGAAATGAACAGATCAGGAAAGGCAAACAACTGGTCAGCAAGTCACCGAGGCAGACCACAAGAGAGGAGATTGGATGGTGAGGAGGTAGCGTGACTTTGGTTGGCTGGGCTCGTCCATGTCCCCTCGATTGTTTCATGACGATCAACACGTCGTAGTCCTGGCGTTGGATTGGTTGAACAGGCTGCATGCCCGAAAAAGCGCACCCCGGTCCTTTTAGGCGAAGAGGGATCTGCCGCAGGTTACGGAGGAATGGCATTTGCCAGGCTTTGTCAATCAGGCGTGCACCGGGAGAAGAGAAAGGGTTCGACGGGAAAAGGACTTTGGCAATAACAAATATTGGTGGATAGGATCAAACCCAATCAGTGGCTCTATCGATCCTTTTTCGGATTGTGTTCCTTCCTTTTGCATGAATCGTGTGTCTATTTTGACAGCTGTTCAGTTGATGATGAATTGTCGTTTCGAACATCCTTGTATCTCATCCACTCATCCACTCGTCCACCTGTGGTCTCCGCAACGGTCCATCCGCTTGTTCCTGACGATCCAGAGCCATGATGAACGGTGGCTTGTCCAGGAGTCGCTGATAACCCAATCCCCTTCTTTCCTGCCCTCTTCCCCTTGCATCTTTGCCTTGTTTCTTGGTCACTTGAAGGCTCTAGCGTCTTGTTTCAGAGTCTGGCCCTTTTACCATTCTTTGCCACCTTGCCCAATTCGTTCCCTTCTCTCCTCACGCGCATCTTCGGCCTCACCATCGCCGTCGCCATCGCATCTCGATCGTAGCGAAAAAGTCGAACAATCTGCCATATTGCGACACCGATTGCCTGCACTGCATCGTGTTACAGATGCTCGAGTTTCTCCCGCGTCATTCTATCAACAATGACGCTGCTGTCAGAGCATCCCCCGGTAATTTACCTTGACTCCCTTCATCGAACCAGGCCATTTCATAGCTTTCTAAATCCAACGGTGCTCGGGGGCCCCAGAATGGGAAGCATGGAGCAAAAGGTCCAGGGCCCCGAAAAAGACAATCCCTTCCATTGCTGGGACGTATCCACATCCTCATCCACATCCACGCTTCCGTTCACTAGGTCCGTGGTTATTGTGCCGTGAACTTTATCCTCCTTGACCATGATCTCCCCACTAGGCCCATTTACCCAACCTGCCAGCCATACTCCCTGTTGACAAACCACATTTTTTCAACATCTGCCGATCCTGCATAATCGGCCCGTTGCTTTTCGTTCGTCCCGTTCGGCTGGCAGTTGCATCAAGAATTTGCTCTCGTTCTATTAGCCTTCACGCCGGTTTCTTCTTCACTCACTTTCCTCCCATGGTCCCATAGGTTTCATCTTCCATGTTTTCTTTCTATCCTGGCGGCCATTCTCATCCGACCTGAACAAAAAAGGGCCTGAGGCCTCGTTCCTCGTTACGACCCGTAGCATTCTCGAAGTTCAACTCTTCTCCAGGCACTGCTAGTCAGTCCTGTACAAATTCTTCTCTGTTTTTTTTTTCCTGTTCGTAACACAAACCTGCACAGTCAACTATCGGATTTTGGGGGGGGATTGGAATGGTCTATCTGCCTGTCCGACGAGGGTCTATGTCGCGGCCCTCGAGTATATAACCCCTCCACACTGACGGGCATTTCGATTTGTTCTTTGACGCCCACCGACACTACCATAGTCAGTCAATGCTGCTTAGATTCTCGAAGCAGCCGCTTTCATGACGACCCTTTTTGACAATACTGGTTTGCCTCTTTGGGTATATATTGTCCTCATTGTCGTTGGCTCCATATTGTTGTTGGTCGTAGTCGCTTGTCTCATACGATGCTGGCTCCTCCGTCGAAATTCACCCGATGGAGACCTCGATGGCCTCACCGGTCCCACTCGCCGAGTCACTTTAAGAAGAGGACGGATGGTACCGACTTCTCAGCATCTGTCCTTGACCGGGTCCAAGTTTGGCATGAGACAATTTGGAACCCTGGCCGACAATGAATCAATCATGACTGGCAGGAAAAGTCCTTTTGAATGGTGGAATTCTATACTGGAGAGGTCACAATCTCGACAAGATCGAATGTCTCAAGTGGAGACGGCCTCGATAACAACTCGTCCGGCATCTCGAGCTACCACTCTAAGGGGACGAAGGGAACTGCTGACAGGCACCCCGACATTGACTCCGGAGAAGAACAAAGAACCTGTGACCGGGACTTGGGAGTTGACGACGCCATCACCGACGCCCTCCCCTACTTACAAGACCATCAACTTCTCCAGATCTTTCTCCTCTCGCACTCCGTCTTCACCGCTCACCCAAAGGTCCCAAGTCACTCTGTCACGAATATCGGAGAGGTCACCTCATCAATCAATGATCAGCATGTCCACTCCGAACCTCCAAAATCGATCTTCGTACCATTCAGCCATCCATCCGGTGGACAACACACCGCTGACCGGACAATCGCAACCCAATCCTCATAAGTCGATGACTCTCACTGTCCTGGCTGCAAATACACCCTCTTCCAAAACATCTCCCCCATTTCCTCGACATAATTTCACCGCTTCACCATTAATCACCGATCCGATCCAAGAACAATTTCCGCACAGGGCCTCGGCGGCCTATGCGCCTCGAAAATCAAGCGCCCGTGTCCCTTCCCCCTCTAATGCTCCTCAATCTTCCCTGGCGGATGCGAATACGTCATCGACATCTTTGCCAGAGACAAACACGGATGACTTTCCCACGCCGACCCTGCCGATGCCGAGACCAGTTGCATCTCCTGCCTCACGACCCCATGGACACACTTCTAACTCCCTATACCAACATCCTAATCAATCGCAACTGGACCTGTCTCACCGCGCATCCGTCACATCAACTTCGCCGTCGAGAAAATCATCCATGAGCGTCGGTCGCAGTGGGATTGTCTATGACTCTCAAATCCCGGAATACTGGCCGACGAGGACAGATCTGCACAATCTGCCTCCGCCTTCGACCCCCGGATCCAAACCCAGTGGCACCAGCAGCAGCAACTCGTCTCGAAATGGGGATACCGAGCAGGCATCACCATCCCAGGACCGCGAAGGCGAAAAAGAGGGCATGATGGGTATCGTCACGGTACCGGGGAAGAATAATTCAAAGGTCCTGAGGAAAAAATCACTCAGAAGAACGCAGGTGGTCAGCTCGATTGCGACGTGACGATATTTTCATACGGAAGGAGTTGAGACTGAGTCTCAAAACTCCTTGAAGTACTGGAGCCACGGCGCTCCTTTGGGTTTTTCCTTGCTTCGTCCGGTTGTGTTTATACTTTAAGCGGCGATGAAACTATGAATGACGGTCTTTATTTCTCTGGAGGCGATATCCTTTACCTTATTATGCCCACCCCCTGAAATTACCGCTCCAAAGAGACCCCTTGATATGGGGGAGCCTGTGCCTATCTCTGCTTTGCCGACTGGACTCCTTCACATCACATGATATTGTCCACGGGTTGGACTGGACTGGACTGGACTGAGATTGGGCTGGGCTCACATTTCTACGATACCCTCTTTTCGCCAGCCAGATATATGCACTGGCATAGACAGACACAGGTCACGTAGCTCGGAACTATGAATCTTTGTCGAGGATCTTGAGATACACGTGCATGTACCTAGATTACTCGCGAACGGAAAACTTATTTGCCAAATCCGGTTTGATCATAGAGGGTGAGAGAGGGCCGCTTCAAACTGAGGTTTGACTCACTGGGCACTCCCTGAGTAGAACATTGAGGTACAACAAGGCTCCCTATCGACCGGCTAAACCTGCCTCTCAGTGAGCCCCATTTCGCTCACATGGTTCAGCTCAGACATGCTCAGGTCCAATTTTGGGGCACAGATTAGGCGTTCCCGCCTCTGAGGGATCCCCATTAGCCCTATTTTGTCAACACCACGATGCACGAGATATCAGTCGGATTTACCTTCGGCTCACCGCACTTCAATGGCTACCACTTTTAAATAGTGCTTAGTTGAACAGCATCTCACATCCAAGATATTGGTTCAGCATCAGTTGTTTCAAGAATTGGAATAACTTCAAGTCTCAATAGCGACTCTACACACGCTCAGAGTCCCGGTTTTCCACGGCTTTCTGCGAAACCCACATCCTCGTCCCATCCTCCATGAGGTTCATCTTTTTCGATCTCAAGCATTACCAGGGAGTCGACTATATATCAATATGGGTAGTGTAATGCCCCAATGGCCCCTTGATAGAACTTCCAACGACCTGATCGGCGTCGCACGAGGTGTTTTCGAGGCAGCCACTACCGATAATGTGCAGACTATAGCACTTCTTGCATCCGAGAGATTCGGTGCCAATGTGGCCATGTCCCTCGAATCTTGTCACAAAGCTCACATTCTGTGCGGCTGGAGCCATGAATCAACGGTGCTCCCATTCCTGAGAGTCGAAATTGGCTATCGCAGGGGAGATAGTGGTTGGCCGCTCGCACAGAGCACGCTCGGTCCTCGGAATGCTGCCCTTGTATTGCATAGGTTGATATATGTGACGGCGGCAGATAAGGATTTGACGCCAACAGCACCGCAGCTGAAACAGCTCATGCTGGCCGTACAAGACAGGTTGGCTTGCCGAAAGCGCTCTTGGCTGGTCCCATGTCTTCATGGATGAATGACAGTTCTGAAGAGCTCCAAAGCCAGCCGTCACCGGGGGAGGGGAAGTTTGCAACGATGGAAGCTCCAATTGACGCGGTGCCACTCACGCAGGCTCTGTCTCGGTTGGCCCGTGTAGGTGAACGCATAGAGATAATAACAACGGCTGCCCATAGCTGTCTGGCTAGTCGACTTTGTCAAGTGGTGCCTCGGCGCGCCTTCCGCCATTGATTTCGGCGACGGGCGGTCCTTGGCGTCAGACGAGGATCCACGAGTTGTCCTCAGGCTATTGAAAAGTACCGGAAAGACGCAAGAAATCCGAATTGACCTCCATAACCACACCGGAACAATCTGGTGCGGACCGTCCCATCTCTCGCTGGCTTAGTGAGCGTGAATACTTACGGCAAAGCAATCCTCCGAAGACTGTTTGGAAACTCCAACGAGATTTAATGTATCGAGCATGCGTCCAAGCTTTGCCATATGCGTGCGCGTTGGCTCTCGGAGATCTAGACTTTCGAAACGAATGGTCCACAGGAGCGCAAACCCCTCTTGATATCGACCAGTATATCGGACCGGAAACTCAATTGACCAGAGGCAAAGTCTTTCCTTCGAGAGCAAAGATAGCCGGTGCGCTGCATGACTATCTTGGGCTTGGTCCTGAGGATTCTTCGCCACAATTGCCTGAAGCGTCCGAGGAGACTTTCATCCAAGACCTGTCCTTGGTTTCGCTGGTGAAAGACAAACTGGTCCAAATGTGCACCTGTAGATCGTGCAAAGGGGCTATCGGACGGCCGACTGCGAGTTGCCTTTACGAAAGCTTTATCATCGACGTGAGTAAATGTACGGCGCACGTGTTGGCCATTTCTCTATTCGAGGCGGCCGACCCAAAGGGAGTGCAAGTCTATTTCAGTTCTGACTCTGACGTATATGGTCCACTCTTCGGAAATTGTCGGCCATTAGATACCTTAGGTTCGCGAGACTGAGCGAGACTAGTCGAGCTCGGGCAAAACCCTCGTCTCGGTCTCAGCCAAGCGTCTCGTCCCCTTTGGGTTCATGGACCGGATTAACCATTTTCCGGGCCTTCGCCATCGGATCCAATCTACTGTAGATATATCGCCGATATCGTTGTCGGCTTTCCTAATTGGGTATATCGTCGTCTACTTCACAGGCCATGGACTGGATCCGATGGAGGATATCGTACGGCACAGGACACCGTGATCAACATCGTCCACACGTGATCCATAGGCTGGCAGACAAGGGCGGCATTCTACCCATTTCTGGGTGGGCCGTGGATTGGATCCGATGGGGTCAAGCCAATTAGAGCACGTGATTGGGTGTCGGATTATAGATTTTCCGGGATACGGCGGCACTCCGAAGCTCAATGCGAAAACTTTCCCGCTTGCTCATCCGCTAATATGGGATGACCAGCGTGTGCCATGACCACAGAGAAAGAAAAACAAATTTTAATGACTTGGGCCATATCCGCCGGTGTCAGGCTCAATGGCATCTCCTCACACTCCTTTCCCGGCAGAGGACTGGGGATCATTGCTACGAAAGACCTTGAAGTGAGTACGGGCGTTGGAGACGACATCTTTCATCCACATCCTTCCTCACCCCCCTGACCAGCTGGCCATCAATCACCAATCTGTCCATCACTACTATGCACCATCTCCAATATCTCACTCTCGTCGAATATACGCTATGATGCCTACCTCCCCCTCTCCCATCTCGAGCGGAACTGGGCAGAGCTGAGACCATCCTGACAACCATATGCACCCTATTAGGCTGGAGAGGTGATCATGACAATCCCCCTCTCCGTCATCCGCGCCATCGACACACTCCCATCAACTCTCCGGAATTCCCTCGACCTCAACACCCGTAGCGTTCACGGTCTCCTCGCCGCAGAACTCGCCTTAGAACGCGTCACGGACTCATCCATATCCGACTCCGACTCGAACTTCTACTCAGCCTGGCGCTCAAGTTTGCCCAGCCCAGCCTCATTGGAATCGTCCCTGCCAATTCTCTGGCCATCTACATTGCAAGACCTCCTCCCTCCGACATCGCGCTCACTCCTATCCAAACAGCACCGGAAATTGACCCGTGATTGGGACGCAGTGTCCAGCAAATTTCCCACATTATCTCACGATGTATATCGACATGCCTGGCTCCTTGTCAATTCTCGGACATTTTATTACACTTCCCCAGACCCAAATGAATCGCCTCGGGAGGCTGATGACTGTCTAGCCCTCGTGCCGTATGCAGATTACTTCAACCACACCGCCGGCATTAGTGGTTGTTGTAAAGTCTCGTACTACTCATCCGGATTTGAGATCTGCGCCCCACCTGATCGGCAGGTCGACCAGGGTCAAGAACTCTACATCAGCTACGGCAATCATAGTAACGATGTCCTCCTCGTCGAGTATGGATTCATTCTCGACGAGAATAAATGGGATGAAATCTCGCTCGACGAAGTCATGGGCCCGTTGTTTGATGAATCAACGAAAAACAGACTAGATGAGGCTGGGTTCTGGGGGAATTTCAAATTAGACAAAGACACAATCTGCTATCGGACGCAGGTGGCGTTGAAGGCGCTGTGTATGCCGCCGCGGACGTGGAAGCGGGTTCTTGCGAAGGGTGCGTTCGAGGACGGCGACAAGTATCAGCTCAAAGCCGATGAGCTGTTGTTAAAGGCACTGAAGGCGTATTTGCTGATGGTTGTTGAGAACCTGAGGCAAATTTCGGCGCTTGGTGACGATGAGGGAATGGTCTCTCAAAGGCAAACGTTGAAGAGGCGGTGGGAGCAGATACATCTGCTCTTGACAACTGCTGTTGCGAGAATCGAAGATTGACCCATTGTTCAGGTAAGTCAGTCAGATACCGAGGCATCGAAACCAAGAGAACGCAGAGGAGGAAGTTTTTTTGGTTTTGGAACGACGCCAGAGTTCTTGTTCTAGCGTTCAGATTGGACGACTCATTGGTGCCATATGTTGGGATGTGTTAAAACTAACGAGCTATTCATCACAGTCCGAGCAGTCTTTATTCGGCAACATTTCCTTTGCTTGCTGCAAACTCTCTGCACGATCAAGCGGCGTCGAGCACCATCCTCAACATCACTCCCAATGTCAATGCAAGCATCTTGTTCACGGAACTCGCTGCGTAAAATCCATCCAATTCGTCGAAGGCCACAGAGCCCTCTTCGTCCTCGATGTCGATCTCGTCCTCGTCGGCTTCACACCGTTGAGTTTCTGCGTGGATATTAGCACCGCTTTCGAGCCATTTCTGGACTGCTGATTCGTATCCCAAAAGAGACAGCCAATGCAGGACAGTGACATTATGTCGAGCTTCTGCATTTACATCAACTCCAAGCCGCAGCAGCAACTGCACCGTCTCTCCTGACAAGCTCTCGATTGCCCCCATCAATATTGTCTTTCCCCGGTGATCAGCCACGTTGAGATTGGCTTTCCTCTCAGCCAGTATGTGCATTGTCGTTGTGGAATTGTGCCTAGCAGCCCAATGCAAAGGAGTTTGTCCATAGGAATCCTCTACATTGACATCAACGCCATTTTCAATTAGCAGCTGCGAAATTTCCATCTTCCCCATCAAGACGCCTACAGAAACATCGGTGCCCAGCCTTACTTGTCTCGAAATATTAGGGCTCGCTCCTCTTTCGAGCAACAGGCAGACCATCGTTTTGCGCCCCGTTGAGGGCTGCTAGATGCAATGCGGTCATTCCACCGTCGTCCTGCACGTTCACCTAGACTTTACTGTTAACTAGCAGCTCTGCAACTTCTAGAGCCACATCTCGGCTGCTTCACAACGTGGTGTTTGCCTGGAAGCATTCTGAGCGTCGATTTCTGCCCCATAGTCTAGCAATAGTCGTACAATCGATGGATAGGGAATAACAAAATACAGGACTGTATTTCCACTGTCGTCTCTTGGTGTGATGTTGGCTTCATTTTGTCGAAGTACTTCAACGGGCTTCCCACGTCTTATCCACACTGCTCGAAGGAGAGTAAAGCCCGTAGCTTCCCTCGCGTTGACATCAACTCTGCTGTCTATGAACGTTTGCATGACAAGCTCATGCACTCCACCCACGCCATAGAAAGCGCGCTTCCTTTTCTATCAGGATGGTCGGCAATGATATCAGCGCCATTTCTCCATTGTCGCCTTTTTTATTGACATCTGCTCCATTTTCCAGCAGTTGCTGCACTGCCGATTTGTGACCGTATTTTCCGGGAAGAAGTGGCGCAGCTGTTCCACGGCTGTCCTGACCATCGATGCCAATCTGTCTTGCAGAAAGGATGGACAAGATTTTTGTCTAATCCCCAGTAAGGCCGCTGTGTGTAAAGCGCTATGCTGCTTGGGAAACTTTTCCTCGTCTCTCCAAAACTTGAAAAGTAACGTCACTATGTTTCATGAAGCTGATTGTCAAGAACGTGGTAACCCCAACTCCCCCAGGGGGGAGAGGAAGATTCAAGGAACGAAAAGTTATGCAATCGCTTCTGCAATTTGATGCGACTATTGTATGGCCCTTCCTCAAAATTGTCGAGTGTTAAGTATGTGAGACATACCTTTGCAAACTCAGCCTCGTGGGTCACGCAGAACTTTGTCGGAGTGCTTTTCGTGGTACTCACTCCTGCACGGTGTAGTGTATAATGCCATAATTCTGGTCTTTTCATCGCCTAAGATAAGGTCAGCGGAAATGGTAAGCAAGATGTCTTTCTCCGGATTGCGGCTGGACCCAAGCTGATGTCCTCGGCTTTTATTGCCAGGATTTCGCAGCTCTGTCAGATTCAGTGGACCACTTAGCGCAAAATATGCAGCTGAGGGCTCTCTTTGTAACGCGTCATCGTAATATTCAAATACCCTTTTGGCATTGCCGTCGTCGTCTTTCGAACCGTCTTGAGGCGTGATTGACTACACAGATGATCCGTCCCGAAGGTTTACAAGCAGAAACCTGGGAAATTTAAGTTGGCCCTGGATCAATCTTCTCGAATAAAGGGGCTCCTTCGTATTCTAGAATTACGTTCCGTCCGCCTCCTGGCTCATGTTCTGTATGATATCTTCCTCCAACTTGGTGTCCTTCCAGTGAATGTAGATATCTTGTTGTTTCCGCTGATCTGATGGTCCAAGGAGGCCTTTATGTCATCGTCACTAGCTAAAAATACCGATGCGAAATGCGTGAGGAAATGCAGGTTGAAGGATGACATTTAGGGGAGGGGTAAGGAAGGCCCGGACAAAAGGTTCCAAATTTTCGATAAAATTTAGGAAATCTACTCTGTTGATCTCAGGAAATTCGTCCTGGATCCCAGGGTGACGAGTTAGTGTCCATGATGCCTGTTATAAAGTGAACTGGTGAAGAATTACCTTACCAGAACATCGACACAGAGGTAAGTTGCCTGGAAAAGGAGACAGATTGGCTTGATTAGAGAGGCCCGCTCGTCATCAGTAGGACTCCCTCTTATTTTGCCGTTCTGGTGATAAAATTCTCTCACTGTTGGAAGGATTGCATTTGTTTGCTCTGTCAACTGCCTGGCAATACTAGCCAAAAGTTCAAATTCGGGATAAGTCTTTAGGGTTTTGTGGCGACAGTAGACGTCGGCAACCGCTGCATTCTTCCCTTGCATGGCTTCCCGAACATAATTGATTGTAGAAGACCGGGGGGTATAAGCCTAGAAAGTAAAAAGGGAAGGAATTTGGCTCAGGGCCCACATACACCAAGACAGTCTTGCCCGCGCCAGCTGGATCACAAGTCATTAATGGAGTCTCAAATTGAGATCATGAGTGGATGAGTTTGGAAATGATGGCTTACGAATTCTAGGATACCACAGAACGGTGGATTGTGTGCCGTTGAGCCATGGCTGAAATTTGCCGGATTTCAGCAGCCATAGGAGAATGCTGGGGTGATATTGGACATAAGCGTCTTCCGGCTTCCGATAAAAATTCCAGGGATGACAGCCTTGCTTGGATTTCGTTTCGTTCCAGGTCGGCCTGACGGCGTGTCATCAAAATTAGATTTCGACAATAGGGAGGACTTGGAGGAGTATCATACTTTCCAAATCTTTATGCAAAAGCTCTGTATTGACCAAGATGGACTTGGTATTTGTGCCCGTGTGCTTGGTGATAGCTAAACTCTTGCACGTCCGATCGGATGAAGATGGATTCATCTTGAAGTGGACCGATGGCTGCCAAAATAGCATTCTAACTGGTCCATGTTCCGTGGTCAATCATTTTGCGAAAGTGGCAGAGGTAGTTGCAAGTCGCTATCTTCCCTGGAGGCTAAGGATCGAAAGGGTTGTACTGGAATACGTCAACATGAGATCTCGTATGTGTCACCGAAAGGATGGAATTTGAAAGGTTATCCAGGGTGTCAAGTGGGAACTAATCGCTCTCGCAACATCTCAGGCACAGGTGGCATTCGTCCTTCCAAGCTCTTTAGATTTTTGAGGTACAGATCCAGGTCCGCGAAGAAAGCAGCGATTTTGTCGTAGTCGGCTGAGACGAAGTTGGTGGTCTGAGACTTGGTTAGTATCATACGGCTCAGGCGGACGTGCCGATACGTTTATAAATTACTCATAGCCGTGAAAATAGCGGTGCGGGAGGGAAAGACTGTCGTAGTATTAACATATGCCTTCGTCAATCAAAAAAGGTAGGACAAGCCTTGCAGTTGAAGCAGCCGTTACGAATACCTGGGAAAGTTATTCAATGGGGTTGAGGCTGTTGCTCAACGGAGGCTCGATCTCTGTCGACTTTGGAGCCACCATGGCGCTGGTCCTTAAACGATACCTCTATCACCCGTATCTTCCCTGTCGTCCACATTATTAGCTTTGGCTAGTGATTCGATCTTTCCGTTGGTGACTGTTTCGTAACGATCGATGGCTGCTTTCCAGATGGCGCCGATGTCACTGATGGTTGCAGCCATGGATCTGATTGGGAACCTAGTGGTTGCCATTGTGCTTGCTGAAAGCGAGGGGCGACGAGTTAGGGTACAGGAATATAGAAATGTCGACGGTCAGTTGTTCTCTTTTCATCGAGATACGTTGCTGAAAATTCTAGCGCAGAGCTGCACGAGCGTCTCATTTTGAGACAGGGTGTCAGACTCCTGCACGGGAAGGCACCTGAATGACAGAGAAGAACAGCGCTGCACATTCCCAGACCCTTCTCTCACGTTCTCGCCGGGCAATGATTTTCGACAACATGGTTCAGGCTGGGGCATCTATCGCATAATATTTTGTCCGGAAATCGACAGATAGGTATCGTTTCGACTTTCCAATCTTATTCAGGATGTCAAGAAGAGTAATATACAGCGCAGTCGGTATTATGCAGCCGTCCCGTATCTTTCCACCATAGTCGGCCTCGGCCTTCGACTTTTCTGTTGCGCGGCCATCCAATAACACTACTTCAGTCCACACTCTCAATTCTCTGCACAACCATCGCTGTGGCAGCACCACCACCATTGCAAATAGCAGCAACACCATACTCGCCGGGTTTCAGTTGATGCAGGAGGGTTGTAAGAATACGTGATCCAGAGCTTCCGAGGGCGTGGCCCAATGAGATGGCGCCGCCGAGGAGATTCACGTTTGCGTTTTCGAGGCCGAGAATCTAGAGATTTTCATTAGTCAATTGGGTTCGTTCCATGTTTGAACGGCACCCTTACCTGTTCATTGGCCTTGATCACGGCAGCAAAGGCCTCGTTGAACTCCCAAACCGCCACATCCTCCTTCTTGATACCTGCGCGCTCCAAAGCGATGGGTACCGCCTTAGCGGGCGCGATGGGGAAATCAATAGGATCGACTGATGCGTCTGCGGAGCTGATGATACGAGCAAGAACTCTGCTTCCTTTTCCGTATTCTTGCGCAATGGTCTTGTTCCCCAGCACCAAGGCACTGGCACCATCATTGAAAGTTGACGAGTTGGCGGCGGTGACGGTTCCTGAGGCATCCCGGACAAAGGCCGGCTTTAAGGTAGCCACTTTATCTTTCTTCAGGTTATTGTATCCTTCATCCTCACTGATGACGGTGTCTCCTTTCTTGTCCTTGACCGTGACGGGGACAATTTCATCCTTGAATCGGCCCTCTGCCCATGCCTTTTGGGCGCGCTCGAAACTCTGAATTGCATATGCATCCTGCATTTCACGAGTAATGTTAAATTTCTTGGCGGTGTTCTCTGCGCAGTTGCCCATGTGGAATTGATTGTAGACATCCCAGAGACCATCATCGAGGAGGCCATCTTTCATCTGCAGGTGTCCGAAAGCTGGATTTTGAGCGGCGCGAGGGAGGTAATATGGAACCCGTGACATACTCTCCATGCCGCCCGCGACTTGGGCCTCGGCCAAACCCAGTTGGATATTTTGAGCAGCGATCGCCACAGCTTTGAGGCCCGACGCGCAGACTTTGTTCACTGTGACGGCTTCGATCGTAGGCGGTAGACCGGCGAAGATTGACGCCTGTCGGGCGGGTGCCTGACCCATTCCGGCCGAAAGGACATTGCCCATATAGACATCCGTGATTTTGGAGATGGGAACCTTGGACTTCTCGATCGCGGACTTGATTGCGTAAGCGCCTAGTTGGGGAGCAGACACGCCCATGAACGAGCCATTGAACTTGGCGGTCGGAGTCCTGGCTGCGCCGAGGATATATGCGTCTTGGATTTCTTTTCGGGCTCCAGAGGAAGTGCTGAAGTGACTTCGCATTTGGGTCAGGCGCGCGCGGGCTGTGCTGGACGACACTTGGGATGCTGCACGAGCAACAGAGGATACGACGGGCGCCATCGTGACGGAGTCGGGGTCTGTTGAAGCCAGCTTGACGACTTGTTAAATCATATCGTATATTTCCAATTCTCAAGAACAGACCGGGGATGGAGGAAGAGGTATTATGGGTACCTCCAAATCAGTCAATGAAATGAGAAGATGGCTGTCTGAATATCAGCCGGCTCGGAGAGGCAAGAGGCTCTAAATGTACGCAGGCTGCTGGAGGAAAAACGAGGGCGGAATAAATGATTTTGGGCCTCGGTTCAAGCACTTTGGGGCTGTCTTAAAGCTCGGAGCAATTCCGGAGAACGGGCGCCCGCGGGGGATATCCGGGCACGTGCCAGGGCCTTGTCCTTCTAACCGTTTTTGGTGCTGGTATCACGCTATGGCCGAAAAGCGGCAAGGCGTTCTCCCAACTCGCCTCCTTCTGCGGCCACTTTGACATCCTCGAACGGCGGCGAATCGCTGTTGCGGGCTTTTCACCTCGCGTGAGCTCAACTCCCAGACTTATTCTTCTTCTCCAATACCTCGTCCGTCCCAAGTTTGTTTGTGGTCATATCCCCCTACGCCTCGACCCCCGTCATCCTCGCCCTGAACTCATTCATCCCGCACTAATCATGTCTACTTCCGCCAGACGCCGCTTGATGCGAGACTTCAAGGTATGCCAATTCACCTCGATAAGATCCCTCCCTGTCGACGAGCTTGTCCACGGATCCGATCCTTTCTCGCGGAACCGACGTGACTAAACATTGACAGCGTATGCAAACTGATCCGCCCGCTGGCGTATCTGCGTCCCCTATTGCTGACAACGTCATGACCTGGTACGAGATTTCCGAGCCCCTCCATCCTTCCCTGGCTAATGTCCCACGAGGAACGCTGTCATTATCGGTCCCGCCGACACTCCCTTTGAAGATGGAACTTTTCGACTTGTGATGCAATTCGAAGAAGCCTACCCTAACAAACCTCCGGGTGTCAAATTCGTCTCGCAAATGTTCCACCCCAACGTCTATGGTACGGGCGAGTTGTGCTTGGACATTCTCCAGAACAGATGGTCTCCGACTTACGATGTGGCGGCCATTTTGACAAGTATTCAATCACTACTCAACGATCCCAACACATCTTCCCCTGCGAATGTCGAAGCGTCCAACCTGTACAAAGATAACCGGAAGGAATACACCAAGAGAGTACGGGAGACGGTGGAGAAGAGCTGGGAGGATTGATGAAATGATGCCACCACCACGGCCGAAATTTATCAAGTTGAGCGATTGCATATGATTGCGGGCGGACGGCGTTCGGTATCACAGCGGTGCTGGCTCAATGTTTTGTGTTTTTGCTGGAGTCAATCGATCAAGAAAGTGGACTCGGGCCTTTGATCCAGTCAGGACTTGCTTAGCAAAAGAGTTTCAGAGTGTGTGAGGGTTCTAAACGGTTCCACACTGGGCCCCCACCTCCTGCTCCCGTGATGAAATGGAAGTGTTTATCAATCTTGACCAGACTGTATTCTCGCTATATCCAATCTTTCCGCTGTGTTCCACCTCCAACTCTGTGAAAGCGAGAGGCTTCAGTATCCCAGGAACATCGTTGACCAGGGTAGAGAAATCGCATTTCGGTCCGTGTCTCCATGGCCAGCAAGATCTTAGACCAGCATTAAGGTTTCACGTCACATGCGAAATGCTCCACGAATCGCTCTCCATGCGCTACATATTTGGACGGGCACCGCGTAAAATAACTTGATCTGAATTTTCTGATAGACAGACCAGAGTGCTGATGGCCTTGGATGTCGCTAGGGTGAGTGTATAACCACGTCCTCCATCTTCTTCTGGCGCCGATACGCCTCTAGCATCGCAGGTCATGGGAATCATATTCAAAAAGCGTCTGGTAAACTCGGTTTGCTTCAATCCATCTTTCACTCCACAAATAGTCGAGACGAGCCCACAGCCGAAATACAGGCCCCATTTGCCAAGAAAGGCTCCAATCTACGCCAAGGCACCCATGGGATCCCAAAGCGGTAGAACCAGAGGCTCTGTCTTCAGGAGGTCCTTGGTCTCCTTGCTCACGAACCCCGGATCAACCACAACCTGATACACGAACTCATCCATCCATTTGTCCGTCATGACGAAGAAGCCCTTCTCGCCGGCGTTCTCGCCCCAGGAATTCTGCACGCGCCAGCGCACCGATTTGCCGTCCTCGACTTGCACGGCCGTGAGAACCATCGCGTGCGTCATGGCCGATTCGCGCACCATCAGCCTCTGGCTCTTGCTCATGTTCAAGCTGATGTTGAATGCGAGACCGTAGTCGTACAGAGCCGGGTCCATGATGCCCGAGGTGGAGTTGGAGAATTTCCCCACGTCGCTGCCGAAGAACACGGGGAGGCCCGCTCGGAGCATGTTGATCGTGACTTTCTTCATGGTCGCCATGTCCACGTTCACGTAGGTGATGGGGCGGCCGCCCACGACGTTCCCCAAACGCTCCACGGTCATGAGTTGGTTGTATTTATTTCGTGGATCGTTGACTAAACTGAAGAGTTCATTGACGTCGGCGTTCAAGGAACGAACGACGCTGGGGCTAGAGAGTTCCTTGGCCAGTTCGAGCGGGGTCTTGACGACTTTGTGGTATTTGTCGGTGGCATCGTAGTATTCCCAGATGAATTTCTCGTCGGGCTTAGGTGGTGGGCCCAGCATGAGGGTAAGAATGCAGTGGACTTCTTGCATCATTTTGGCTTTGGCGGCAATGATGGAGGATTTCTGGATGGATGGGCTCTTCACCATGGCGCGGAGGGCGAGGCCGTCTTCACGGAGCTTGGTGGTGAGGATTGAACCCATGGCAGAAGAGTTCATGGCATTGTAGGAGTCCGGGTAGAGTTTTTGAGGGACCTAAGAGCTGTCAGAGAGGAGTCGAAGACATCCGGCCGAGACAGAACTCACCAATCCGTATTTGGCCACCAAGTTGGCCGCCATATCCCATTGACCACCGTCATTGACCGGGGCACCGAGCAGCTCTTGTACCAATCTGCTGTCCAGACCCTTATCTGCAGTGTCAATCATCTGTTCCAGAAACCAGTTGGCCTTCTCCAGCTTGTCCCAGAAGAAGAGATATGCCTGGCTCAATTCGAATTCCTTCAGATTATGCTTCTTCATCACGGCTACCCGTAACACATTGGTGGTGGCGAACAGCCAGCATCTTCCCGATGATCGTTGATTGGTGACTGGCGCTCCTTCAAAAGGGATCTGGACATTGAATGTCTGTGTGTCTGTGACAGTAGCGACTTTGTTGGAGACGATGGAGCGGACGTCATTAGAGAGGAGGGCATTCAATGCCAGGCGGTTCTTCGGATCGGCAAGCAGTTCTTTCTCCCATGCTTCAGCCGTCTTGATAGATAGAGTAGGGTCGGCCGAATATGTATGAGGAATTCCTTTTTCAGTCTCCACGTGAACATATTCCTTCTCGATTTCCAACTGTCTCAGCTTATCTCTGGTGCGGAGATTCTGGAGTTGTTGGACGAGGATCTTCTCGACCGCGGGTTCGTTGACGGCGCTGGAGGACTGTGAGTTGCCCATTTCGATGGTTTGGAGGACAATGAGAGAGAGAAAGACCAGTTATCGTGTGACAGAGCTCGGTGCAAGCTAGGTGAAGGATATGTTGAAGCCGGGAGGGGGGACCGTCCCCGATAACGGACACGGACTTCGTGATAAGGCCAGTTCTGCCACGGGAGAGTATTTGCTATCTGACGCCATTACGGTCGTTCGCGTGTAATGTCAAACGATCATAGCAATATCGCCTTGCCGGGTGTTGGCTCGACTTGATTACGGCTCAGGTGTGGGTATAGAGCAGTCTACCTCAGCCTTGCATCGATGTGCTAATCTTTTCAAAATATCAGATCAGGGCTACGCTTCGACGCCTACGCAAAGAACGAGGAGATCCCATGGGAGTTTCATGGTGGAGAGATCTCCCTGGGTGTTATTCTAGTTCAGGACTCTTTTACCTATGCTAGTCTGCTAGGCGCGCGCTGTGTAGCCTGTGGCCAGTTCTCTCCTTTCGCACCATTGGCCTCTCTACTTCGTTCCTCACCTGAAACTTTTCGAGACTCGTGATAGTGTTGCGGACAGTTTGGCCAGCAGCAACCCCATACCGAATATTCAGAATACCAGCCCGAACTGGACCAGTTTGAGATGGCATGCTGCCCGTGTTCTTTGATCAAACCTTGGCTCCAAACAATTCTTTGGACAATTCAGAGCCGAATCTCTGGTGAGCTTCAAGAAGGCTTTTCCGAATGGGAAGATCCTGCGACTTCCCTAACCAATAGACCATGTGTAAGATATCTCTCCAAATCGGGCCATGAGGCATCGTCGAACGGGTTTGTGACGAACTCCTCGCTTGGAGGTAAGGGCGTATTACTCGAACATGTTCCTACCTGTTTGCCGACGGCAAGGACTCGAAGACTGTCCACTATCAAACGACGACCCACACAATAGACATTCCACACCGATGCAACACGCATCCCTTTTTTCTTTCATGTATGTTCCAACACCATCAGCCACCAGCTCAGAATACAGCCAGTTGGATCTTCTTTAGGTAGAGCGAGTTTTTCTACTTGGCCTTCAACAAACTCTCCCTTGGTCTGCCTGCCGTGCCAGCTTCTTCAAGCCTGACATATTGGAACCATTTTCCGCTTTGTAGTTTAGCACATGACTTGGATGACGGTACACAGTACCAGCTGCCTGACTGTGAATCGTTGTCAATGTCATTTCCGCCCCAAATCTATCATGTGCCATGAATAGCCGTGCCCATTCATCCTCGAACGTTGCTTTAAGAAGCTAGTATGCAGCATGATCAGCAATATACAGTTGCATGGCCAAAGGTGCTTCTTCGCTGAAGAGTAAACGGAGAAATTCGCGATCTGGAAGGGTTGCAGCGTCGAAACTGAATATGTCATTGATTCTGTGGAAAGAAAGAAGCTGTAATCTTGGCGTCGTTAGTCGATCGGGCATGCGGTAGACTTCGAGGTAGCCGTGATCCTGATCCCGATCCCGTGTCTGTTGAGCGCGAATAACGGAGGGATAGGTCCAGTCGATCCTCCTATGTTGAGCCGGTCACTGAGAAACGCGAACACTTCTCCAATCTCTTCGATCAGTGAGACCTCTTGGGTCGGGGTCTCGATATACCCTCGCTCGTTCAAAGAGTTCGCAGGCGGCGCAGAGCGGGTCTTTGTGGATGACGAATTCTTCGCGACCAAGGCCGACTGGTACTGGAGAAGTTGAGATCAAAAGCTATGAAAGAGTTTGAAAGAGACGTTTGTGTGGGGATGGGGAATCAAAGAAGGGAAAATGATCATAATAGTTGATATCCCCATTCACACCGAAGCCAGCCAAGACAAGGCTCACCACGGCCATATCAACAGTACCAGAAAGGCATCAATCAGGAGCGAATTCTGAATCCCTTAGTCCCTGAAATCATGGCAATTCATCCCAAACGCCCTCTCACCAGGACATCTCCCGTTCCCTATTTTGTTTCCTCAAGTCTCTGCTCTTCCAGCGCTCACGGATAAGTCATCTGGTGAGGAGAAGCATATGGCTGCTTCGTCTTTGGATCCATGCCGGTCGTCCTGACGATCGACTCTTTATCCTCCTGGATCAACTGGCAGCAAGCGCACCAGCAAGATGTGCAGAAATCACTGAAAGAGCTTCCCTCGATTCCATACTTCTCACGAGTGGAGGTTCGATTGATGCATTGAAGGATGCAACTTCCACCAATGCACATCAAACAATAGAATGCACAGCACTTCATGGTACGTGTCAGCGAACACAGCAAACAGATGACGAGACGAGATCAAAGCTGGAATATGACATACAGATCCATTGCAACCACTGGAATCCGGATCACCATGTTCGCGCGCGTATGTCTTGCCGTACAGGATGCAAGGGCACCATGTTGCCATGCAGCCTTTGAAAGAGTCAATTGCTCCCGTTTTCTCGAACTTTCAGTGGGGCAGCTTTACTTACAGGTGCCGAATGGGGAGCAGCAGTCGAAAAGCCCGAATGTCCATTTACCATGAGCACCAGGGGCATGTGCATACGCAGCAGCACCGTTGACTGGCTTCTCCATCACTCCACCCGGTCTCATAGGTGGTTGCGCCATGGCCATTGACGAGACGTGTGAAAAGAAAAGGTGTTAGAAGGGATGAGGACAAAATTATAACACGTGAAAGCAAAGAGCGAGAGCGACGACGGAATAAGAGAGAGTTTCGGTGGGGACGACAGTAACACAACGGGAGGGAGGGTCTTTGGCGAATATATCGAAAAGACACTAAGCGATAATTTCGGCTGGCTGCAGAGCAAAGCGTCGAAGAATCATGGTCACCCTTGCGGAACCGTTCTGGTAGCATCGTTTGGTCTGACTTCAGCTGCTATGTGGCCTTGAGATCGCCCATGATGCGCGTGCTTAACCATCCTAGGAGGAAGTCAAACAGTCAATTCGGTTGGCAAAAGGCTCCTTCCCCTGAGCCCTACAAGGCAAATGGCCTGAGATGAGCATAATCATTGGACATGCGAAAGTGATAGATCCGGATGAGGCTTAGGAAGAGGCGAAAGGATGGAAGGCCCTGTTCGCTTGCTAGCCTTAAGATGCTGGGACAGATGTGCCAGGCGGATTTCCAAGGGTCTGTATGACCATTCCGGTGACCGAGGCGAGAGCGTTCCACCAATTTGAAACGGCCCCCGATTGCTGGACAGGAGGTGTTGCGGAGATTCGATGGCTCGTCACACTGACACGCTGGAGCGCCCTGAGTGGTGTGCGCCCATTGACTTCTAGTTTGCAACTGTATCCGAGAAGTTCTGATGGATTAAGGCATCAATCGGTGCGTACGCTAGACGGATCGTCATGTCGATCAGATCATGAATTTGCTCGAGTCATCACATAGCGGATCAGAGCCGTGACGGGGTCGATGATCTCCTATATTCTCCTGAAATTACCGGGGCTCGGCAAAAGCATACTCTGGTGAATACGTATCCGTATACTGTCGATAATCGGTCGAACGCACTCCCTTATTCCTAGCTTGGATTGACGAGATGGTAGTACAAAAAAAGGGGGTCTGTGCTTTCTTGGAACCCCACAATTTGGGCCTGAAAACGCAAGGGTAGACGGGGTTGATCTCCTAAAACAAACGAGCGAGCTCGAAATAGAACGTGTGAAATTTTGTCATCTCGAAGTTGGGCCCCTGGATGATCACCTGATAAAATTCATCCATCAGTCTTGGAGGTTTTGTAACTCTTTCGTATCAACTTCTGGTGGTCTTTCAAAGTACTCAGAAAAGGGTATTTTTCCTCGAGGATTCCGTTGGTCGACAAGATGAATTGCTTCATGCGCCCGGAGTCCTTTCAAAACGCTGGTTAATAGGCGCTGAGCTGCTATCTAGGCCAAGTTCTGCATGAAGAACAAGCTCTGACCCATCTTGGCGGCGTTGTTGAGGCGGGATTGATTGTGCAGCCTGATGGTGCCTTTTAACACACTTCTCAATGCCATGTGTTGACAACCACATTCGGGTTCAAGTCATATGTATAGAATGAAGACCGGGCTTGCCGCCCGCAATGTTGTCCATTCCCAAATTCAGTAGGCTCTTCAAAAAACAGAAAAGAAGCCCAGGCATTTCGGGAATTTTCCGAACGGCTTCGAACAATGGTATCCTGAAACACCTCAGCCGCACGACGTGGACGTCATTTTGGTCCATGGCCTTACCTGCAACCGAAATACAACCTTCACTCGTTGATTGGAAGATGTTCCGTGGCCCAAGACCGTGACTCTGTCATCGATATCCTCCGCAAGACTGGACCGGCCACAATAAATTACGTGGCCACGCTCAGAATTTCGTCCATGAACTCACAACCCGCCGTCGAGATAGCGGAACGTCGCCAGTACCCATTATACCGGTGGGACACAGCATAGATTCAGCATAGGGGTTTTTTTTTTTTTTTCTCAAACCTACCCTTCCATTCGCCTCAGACATGGGCCAGTCGAGCTCTAAGTACGTGATAATCAGTGGTATTATTGGGATAATTTTCATAGGTACTCCACATTGAGGATCATGCCATGCAGACTGGAGTTCGATCCCCGTTTATGTTTTCCACCCTTCCAAGGACATTAACATGAACTTGATCCAGGTCCTCCAAACGAGCGATCAATATCTCAAGCATCTGCAGGAGTCTTTATGTTGAGAGATCGTCTTCGCAACCAAGGACAGAAACTTGCTGTCTGGTCAATGTACCAAGAGCTGCCACTGCACATTCCCTATTTGAGAACATCCACCATAATAGTGACGCCAGAATCAGCTAGGCTCCTCGAGGGTCACGACATCTCGATTCGCAAGGACCATGTGGAAATTGTAAGATTTCAGAGGTCAGATAGATCATCCCCTAAGAAAACAGCCTTCCCTCTTTACACTAGTGGGCAAATTGAAGGAGATGGTGCGAGCGGATCATGACATTGAGGAAGGTATCGAGTCAACTTCTGTGCTTCGACGGAATCTTTTTTTTTTTAAAAAAAAAAGAAAAAAGAGGCTGTTCGACATGGGCACCAGTCTTTCTTGACTCCCCATGGTTTGAGACGATGTTTCACGAGTTCACCAGGATCGAGGAACCCGATGCAGACACATGTCAGTGGATCTATGACCAACTAGAGTACAGCGCCTAGATTGGGTCGACGCTCAGCGACAGGGTCAAGGAGCCCACACCGAACCTGCTGATAAAAGGACCACTGGGTAGCGGAAAATCCACGCTTCTCAGATCTATCATGAAGAAGCGATTGGTCTCCCCAAAGCCTCTTTCGGTCTCTGCTTGTCTTTCTCTTTCAGCCCCGCTGGGAAATGGTTCGACAAATCTGTTGAAGGATTTTGCCGGACTATCATTTTTCAAACTGGGAAGAAATTTCCTGCATTGCTCGACTCACTGCGCAGCTCTCAAGAGGACATGAGAGGCACGGAATGACATGGAGCTGGGTTGTGGAGCCTCGTCTGGTTGATGTTCAAGAGCAAAATTCTCTGTGGAAGGGCTGTCGCCATGATGGATGCTGTGAAAGAATGCATTGGTATGTCAACCGATATGTTCATGTTGAAACTTAACTGTTGCGGGAATTTGGCTTCAGTAAATGGCACTCCCTTGTTCCTGTATGTTTCCTGTCGAGACCATCCTGTCATCAAACTTTCGGGTGGGATTACCATATCACCAGCGCGGTGCAACGAAGTTGACCTCTAATCCACTGTGACTGGAAGACTTCTTGCCAGAAGCATCCGAGACTGCATGCCTCGAACGACTAATCATCAAGAGAGCACGAGGAAACTTTCTTTGGCTGAACATCGTCCTCGGCCAAACAGTATTTTGTCAGGGCTAGCCTCGCCTATCTTCCTGGTGTCCTGGACGATTTCTAACCTGAGTTGGAGGATCTGTATGTTCAGTGTGTCACAAAGATGAGCGCAGAGCAGAAGCGTATTGGTGTGATTATAGCTGGTTGGGTCGAAGCGGCCAAGAGGCTTTAACTATTCAGGAGCTGGCTTTTGAAGTCGATCTGTCCTTACTCAATGACGAAGAGGCACCTTCTCTTGACAAGGTTGTGCGTAAAATAGGGGCCTCTCTGGATGATCACGACACCTTGAAGAGGTTTGTAACTGATAATATATTCGGTCTGTTGGTGGTCAAACGTCGCAAAAAAGTCCGGATTGTCGATTTCAGTCATAATTCGGCGAGATCGGGTTTGTTGGTCACTCAAAAAGACCTCGCATCCCCAGACGCCCAAAGCATCGATTCGTTTGCATCTTCAAACCAAGATCTTATGGCAATAGCGTTTCGGATATATTGCCGTATGGATCGAAGTCCAAAAATCCTCCATGGATACTCCAGAAGGCCATCTTGACTTCACTAACTATACTGCTAATAGCTCTTACAGAGGACTGCAGAACGCCGCTAAGCCAATTCTGCCTCTCGCACGCTACTTCTCGCGTAGCATGGTTTCGACCGCATTAGGGAGTCGACCTAGTATCGTTTACTATAGTCAAGTACATCCTTCGACCCCGGTATGGTAGCCATCTTGAAGGGATTGGTCTATTCCCTGAGCTCAGTCACAGATCATTTCGGAAAAAAAAGGACGGTACGATGACGTGTTTTGAATTTGTCGTTTCGATCTCTCGTTTGTTTCTCTGAATGTAGAGAGAACGGGGTTGGACATGGTCGGGTTGATTTCTCTGATCGCTTGCCTTGACAACCGGCCCATCTTTTTGCGGAATCTTGCAAAAGATCGAGAAGAAGGATCCCATTGTTGGGCTGTGCAGGGAGAAGAATATTTCAAGATATTCTACGTCTCCTCGTGGCCTAGGAAACCAGTGGAGCTCAGTGATGTTGTGGGTAGCAAATTGAGGGAGGATGCTCAGTTTGAGCGGTTTGGTTGGCAATAGCCTGAGAGACCGAGCTTGGCTTGAGGTATCCACGTACCAACAAATCTGTAACGGTAACGCATCTGGTGTGGCATTTGGGGCAACCTTCCGATGTGAATCCGGTATGCCTACCTCGAAATTCAAGGTTGAGAACTCGGCACCCATCAAGCAATGGCGCGAGCAGAGACCAGATCCGCCGCCCAAATACATCCCAGTTTTGACTGATTGGCGTCTCGAGATAGGCCTCGTGAAGATAGCATCCATCGTCGATTGCGTCAAACATCTGATACTAGCGTATCTGTAACGTCGTTTCATGGTAGGACTGATCGAGAGCACATCTCTCTATTGATCTGCAAGGGCGACGTCCCATCCCCTTCACTTGCGCGCTCGAAATTAGCTGTCAGGACGAGCACAATGTCTGGGGCGGTCTCGATGGCAGGAAGTTATTGTTTCAACCGAGCCCTAACCCGTGTCTGACAAGTCAATGGGGGAACGCTGGACTTACCGCCCACATCCGTCTTTTTCTTTTCAGTGACAAGTGCTCCGGAGATAATCGACCCCAGGTAGACATGGCACCTGACAGATTGGAAGCAGAAGAAACGGATCCCCTTGACGGCGAAGAGGTTGCTAACTGTGATGATTCATCATTTTCAGGAAGCCAGAGCCAGGACGAGAACTGGAGAGTCCTGCTTAACCGAATTACGCAGAGTGAAAAGACCGAGGTCGAGGGCATCCTTCCTGACGACGACGACCTCTCTTTTGCAGATGGCCACGAGGATGAGATCTTGAGTGACTCGCTCTGGGGCTCGATCCAGAATATGATAGCTACAGCGCAGCTGATGGCGCATCCATACTGTCGGTCATGCGGTGGATGGAAAACTGTAGTGATTTCATTACCGAACCTGTCATCAAGAGCAGGGGCCGACAAGCTTTGATCGACGGTAACAATTTGTTCATCCGGAAAGCTTTCATACGAACACGTATCAGTGGGATCTCGAAGGACAGTTGTTGATGCTGTCTTGATGGTCGTTCCTGAGAGACGATGGATCGAGTCAATCCTACCCTGATCCGGCATAAAATGTCCGCGTCGACAGACGAGTAACCCCCGAATCCCAAGGACGAGATTGGTCTCAGATCCTGTCAGAGAGGAATTCAGTTCCAAGATCCGGATCATTCAGCTTTGCAGGTGAAACGCTGCTTTAAACGACCACACCATGATTGACATGGGTCATACTGCTTAGGACCCTTTCGTTCCGTGTCCATTCGTGGCGGCATGGGCTCGATCGAATTCGGCTTTCATTGTCTGTAGTATTTTCTCCATTTTGGCCTCGCCTTGTTCGCCCGGAAATCTTTCTTCAAGTTCCTCAATCACTAGTGATAGCAGCTGACGGTCATCTGGCTCTTGCACTTCCTGTGCAGCAGCTTCTTCATTTCCTTCCTCGACATCACCATTTGTTGCTCCCGTCTCTGTTTCTGCAGCAGCAGCTTGCGAGTATTGATTCCTAGGAAGTCCGACCCCTAGATTTATCAACATGAGGGCTTCTGTCTTGGTCAGGCCGAAGGCTCGAAGTTTTGGTACGACGGATTTGATAAAGGTCTCTGGAGGAGAAAAGGCTTCAATGTATGGGATCGTGGTTGTAACGTAATGTTGGAACTATAACAAGCGAGTGACAATCAGCTTGGAATACAATCTTTTCCAGCTCCACAGGAAATGCATTATCGTACGTCTTGCCGAACACGCTGGTAGTTCTTTAGGTTGACAGATTGATGTGACCCTATTTTCTTGAATGGTGGACGAGGTGGATTACTGGCTAGGAATCGATGAACCTCAGATGTCGCCAGGAGCGCTGCCTGAGGATCGACGACCTGTCGTATCCAAAGAATCAGTAAAATTGTGCCCGAAGGAGACAAGCCATTCCTCATGGCTGGCGAGCGTGGGGGAAGCTAACTTTCATTGTGTGGTAGAATTTGATTCCGGTGACTGATTAATTGCAGCTCAAAAAACTCGCGGCGGAAGCTGAAATCTCAGAAAGAGCATTGTGCAAGCACCTAATTCATCTGGCCTGCCACTGCAAAGACAGACACTTCTGTATCTTGCGATGGAATTTCTGCACAGATTTCTGCCAACATTAAATGAGGGAGGTGGCTAACTTGCACGTGACAACATGGCCTAACCCAATACGGACGTTGTATCAGAAGGCGAAAAAGCCTTCTCCATACACAGCAGATGAACTGGGGAGGAAGCATTTTTGACATTTTCATTGACTAGTGTTAATGCTCGTATTCGGAATACTTCAGCAATACACTAGCTCATTATGAAAGTGGGCCAATATAATGCCATCCCTTGCTATCGTAATTTGTACATTTTCCGGTGGGCTTTCAATCCAACACCAACATCCTTCCCGACGCCATGCAGGAACGACAATGATGCGAGAACTCCGAAATAAAATGGCCCGTCAACGTCTTCGCCTATGCCTTTTCTTTCCTCTTCTTTTTCTTCTCTGGCTTAGATGATTCGGCTTCTTCGTCCACTCGTTTCCGCTTCTTTGTCCCTTCAACCTCACCATTCGCCAATGCTGCAGCGGCTTTCTCGGCGGCCTTTTTAGCCTTCTTGATCTCCTTCTTCGAAATAGCTATCGGTGTGCCATCACTCTGGAATTTAATTTCTCCCCGCCCAAGCTTTCTCTTGTATCGTTCAACACTCAGTCCACATTGAGCAGCTAGAGACTCCATCTTGGATTCCTCACTAGATTTGTTGGACTTTTCTGCTGCTTTCTTCTCCTTCTTGGCAAGCTTGCGAGCCGCTCTTTCTGCACGTCTCCTTTCCTTCTCTGCTTTTTTGGCTGCTTTCTTCGATAAATCGTTGACCCCGTTGACTTTGGATGGAACGCTGGGAGGAGCCTCGTCTTCGTCTTCTGCTTCAGACTCGTCATCTTCGTCATCAACTTCGCCTTCTTCCATAGCCTCATCTTCGGGGATCTCCTGAATGAGCTTCTTCTCCTCCTTCGATTTCTTCTCCCTCCTCGCCGGAGCCTCGTCACCGGCAAGACCATCGGCATCTGGATTGTATTTCCGGGCCTCCTTGATCTCCCACTTCTTTGGTTGTGCAGTGGCAGGGACGCCATTGGGTGCAATGGCTACTCCTCGAGGCTTCAGAGGTTTGCCTTCCATGGCGGCCAACTTGCGCTCGAGATTGGCTCGTGCCTCCAGACCAAGCGCCGCCTTCTCATCCTCGGGAATATTTGCTTCATCCTCACCCCAATCATGCAAGGCATCTACCCTCAGACCCAGCGCTGCTTTGGCGGCCAGAACCCGTGCCATCTTGCCTTTATTTTTGCCCGAGGCCTGCCCAATTAGAGAAGCGTGATAGATGAGACCATACTTGGGCGTGTCGTGTTTGGTTTTCAGTGCTCGGAAGAGCGCCTTTTCGGCACCCAGAATTTGTAAAGTGCTGGCGGGACTTTTTGACAAATTCATCAAGCTTCCCGCATGGGCGATTAGTCGTGCCCCAACTAGTTCACCAACAAGTGCTGTCAGGTTGGGAGCAATGGCTGTCATTCGTGCCGAAAGATAGCTGGCCAGTTGGGTCCTATATTCTGTGAATTGAACCACCTGTTCGGCAAGACTTTGTATGTTTTCAAGATCTTCGTCGGTGATTTCGGTTCCCATCGACCTGTCCGCCGCAGCTTTGACAGCAGCCTCAATTTCTTCAGGTAGGATCTCTGCCAGATCACACTTTTCCCAATTGGTGCGCATACCCATCTTCAAAACGACTTTGGCATATGCGAGATTGTCGTTCAAGATCTTTGCCATTTCTGGGAAATGCCAGCCATACCATTCCTTAACCCGCATGGCATAGGTGTTGAGTTCTTTGTCTAGATCGTCCAGCAGTCCGATCGCCTGGACGATCATCACATCAATCTTGTCTGGGGAGAATTTGAGTTTGTGTCGGGCGAGCGAATGCGAAAGACCGAGAGACATCGTTTTGACATCGTCTGGCATCAACCCTGGAATAAGAGAGGGGAGGTGTTCTCGAATGGCTCGATAGAGGTCGGCCGTGGTGGAATCGGCAACAGCTTTAATCTCAAGGCCCGGAATTTTTCCAATCGCATTCCCGAGTTTCGGATCTGCAACGGCGAGGGAAATCTTTTTCTCATCTTTCAATGTGTTGAGCAGCGATGACAACTTCGGTGTGACCTTTCCCTCCACGATCGCCGCGGCCTCCTCAAGAGCTGCTGCAGCGCTGTCGAACTTTTGGAACTCCTTCAACTTGAGCATTGAGCAAACATTTTCGACGCTGTCGAGGGTGGAAGCGAGATCATCCCGCTTGAGCAGCTTCTTGTCTTTTGCTTTGAGTAAGGCATACCCTGCGGAGGTCTCGGTAAGGATAAGGAGAGTCATTATGGAATATGCGCAGTGCGCGCAGCAGAGAGGGTGGTGAGATATACAGCAATAAAATGGTCTTGTGAGAAAGTTCGAGTCCGCCTCTCCAAAAAATCGAGAAACGTTTTGAAAGCTGCAATTTTGCGGCCCCACCTGCGCCAAGATCCCAACGCGGCAAGTATGGCGGGCGCAGCTTCAAGGATTCCCTCTGGCTGGCTGGTAGATCCTATTCACCTGCCTTGTCTATCCCTTGACGACAATCCATCCTTCTTCCCACCGAATTCGAAGAAGACTCGAGTCGAGGCGAAACTTTGGCCTGAGCCCCATTCTCTCTTTTTTCCAAGCTTTGGGTAATTTTGGGTCGACAAGATGGAGGGTGGGTAGCTGAGCTCGACGACCATCATTTTCTGACCCGCGTCCTAGGCTTGTTGTTCAATGTCAATGGTGGCTACCTGGAGGGTATCGTGCGTGGATACCGAAACACCTTACTCACGAGCACAAACTATAGCAATGTATGATTCAGCCGAATCGTTGTGATGTTCTACACTGACCTGACCCTAGCTCACGCAATGTGAATCAATCGACGACGTCAAGATGCAACTGGGTCCAGCTTACGGCGAGGTGCTCTCAAATCTTCCCCCGAACCCGTCAACTTCCGCTCTAGCAAACAAGACCACAGAGAAACTCGTCGCAGACTTCAGATATCTTCAAGGGCAAGCGACAGGTTCGTTGGCAAAATTTATGGAATACCTCACGTACTCCTACATGATCGATAATGTGGCACTTCTGATCACGGGCACGCTACACGAGCGAGATACGAAGGAATTGCTGGAGAGGTGCCACCCATTGGGCTGGTTTGAGACCATGCCCGTTCTTTGCGTGGCTACCAACATCGAGGAGCTGTATAACTCCGTTCTCATTGAAACCCCTTTGGCTCCATACTTCAAAGGCAGCCTCAGTCATCAAGATCTGGATGAGTTGAATATTGAAATCGTCCGAAACACCTTGTACAAGAACTATCTGGAGGACTTCCACCATTTCGTCAACACAGATCCCGAAATGACCTTGACGCCGACAGGGGAAATCATGTCAGAAATTCTCGAATTTGAGGCAGATCGCCGAGCCATCAACATTACCATCAATTCCTTCGGAACCGAGCTTACCAAGGAACAGCGTAAGAAGCTGTATCCGGAATTCGGGAAGTTGTATCCAGAGGGGATGTTAATGCTCTCAAGAGCCGATGATTTGGAAGGTGTTGGCCTTGCCGTCAGTGGTGTTGGTGACTACAAACGGTTTTTCGATGAAGTTGGCTTCAACCAGAGCGGCGGCGTCGGAGGTGGCAACATGTCCGGAGGCATGGGAGGTGACTCCAAGTCTTTGGAAGACATGTTCTACCAGAAAGAGATGGAGCTATCGAAGATGGTGTTCACTCGACAGTTCACCCATGCAGTGATATACGCGTGGGTCAAGCTGCGAGAACAGGTTAGCTGGATTCCCCACCGATGAAGATATATGACACTGACCTTGCCAAAGGAAATCCGAAATATTACGTGGATCGCCGAGTGCATCGCCCAGAATCAGAAGGAGAGGATAGGGAATTACATTAGTGTTTTCTAATGTGACAGTGTGTACAGCATCACGTGAACAGCACGGCGTTCGGTAGAAAGGGATTGGGACTTTTGCGGCCTTACCAGCATGACAGCTCCAGGCCAAATGAACAGCATATTCAACACACTTCGCGGGAAAGCGTTTTGCCGCACCTTTCAAGTACAGATTGACTCACTATTCTTCGAGAAGCAGGCTCATTCGTTTTCCAGTAAAAGTGTTGACCAAGTCGTGCACCACAGAGCTCAGTCGTGGCTGCCGAGCAGGAATCATCAAGGATTTACATCAATTGACGGATTGAATCATCTCTTGGTCCAGAATCCAACAGGCCAGGGTTTGGCACGATATCATCCACATTGTTGATTTTGCTGGCGGCGCAATCCTCTGTTCACCCTCGGCCGCCCTATTTTGGAGTAACCTTATCTCATTTTGTCATCACTCATTTGATCTATCAATGCTTCTATATTACGTCGAGCCGCGAAAACTTCAAGCATGGCCAGCTACATGCGAGCTTAGTGGCCTTGCCGATTCAAAAAGGCCAAGACGGGAGTGAAGTCGACGGCTACACCCTCGCGCTTCACATCTCAGCAAGTCCCCTCGGAGTCAGTCCGGGCTTCATCTTTTAAGTGTATCACTCCCACTCCCTCCTCAATCATATACCGCCGTATCAATGACGCGGAAATGACATCCCGATCAGCAGAGCGGGACGAAGCCTTGAAGATTGTCAGAGAGATTTTGGAACGAGAAAGTTGTCGAATGTCAAGACTTCCGGCTAAGAACTATGCGACACTGAGCTTCTCGCAAATGACGTTCAACGAGACTGCTTGGATTTCGGCATACACAACCATGGAGTCCGTCACGGCTATCTCCACGAAGACGACATGTTTGACACGAGGCTTGCCGCTATTTACCATCACTCAACTATCTCTGATAAGAATCTAGAGAGCGTCAAGCATTCGAGAATGTCCAGCAATGGCAAGACCAACGAACCCACATTTGAAATGAAACCTCTTTATGGCGGAGCCGTCCCCAAACCTGAAGCTCAATTCCTCAAATGGGCATCGGCTTAAGCCGAACACAAGCGTGCCACCAACCAAAAACAAGCACGAAAATGGACCGATGTCCAGCTCAGAACGCAAGGAGGTTTACTGGTCGCAATGGAAAAACGCATGAAACTTCGTCCGAGTCTTGAGTCATTTCCGGTTCTACATTGCCGATTGAACCTGGAGCCCCCCCACCCAAGCCAAGTTTAGCGGATGAATACGCACAGGCGTTCAAGTCGTGGGATTGAGCTATGGCAAAAAAGGAAAGAGGCATTGGTATCTTTCACTGTGGGATGAGCCACGTGGGGATGATACGTTACGACAACAGGTGTGCTCCAAGCCAGGCAACAACCTGCGACATGTACTGGAGAATGAGTGTTTCCATGTGTCAGATGCGATGAGAGTCTGAGTTTGAAGATGGAAAATGTGTCTGTGATTGTGATTGAAATCAATCGTGACGACACTCGACTGTTTCTTTGAATTAGTGGAGACATCTCCTTGGTGAGAGCGGCGCTCTTTTCTATGCTGGAATACATTTGTTTCTTGCCATACCAAAATTTCATTCGTCGTGAAACAAGTGTTATCCCGCCTCCCAAACTCTCCGTGGTTTCATGTCGATAGATGATGTCTGCTAAAGGACGAAAATTGACACCTCAACCCACCGAACAAACCTTAACTCCCAAGCCAAACAAACTATTCCCTTGCTATTCGCTGCAGAGCTCATATGAATTACCACCTTTCGCTTTCTTCCTCTCCTTTTCCGCTTTCTTCGCGGCTTTCTTATCTTTCTTGGCCTGTTTCCGTGCCTTATCCTCCTCGGAAAAATCGCTTCTGGGCCCCTGCAGAACCTTGCCTGGGTAGAAGATATTCAAGATTACCAGCGCGAAGAACATGGGGACTGCGTCAAAAACGTATGCGAACCATTCATGTTTGACAGTGGGGGAGTTTTCGCCAGTGCCGAATTCGACGAGTCGGTAGATGTTCCGGAGGATGACGAGGGCGAGCGTTGTGTAGAGGGTGCGGAGGAGGTTGGTAGCAAGGTTTGGGTCGGGCAGCGGGACTGGTGAGTCGATGCGGAATGAGGATTGAGGTGCATTAGGAGATGGTAGTGGGTAGGAGGTTTGCTGCGCTTCTAGATCCAAAGGCGCGGCTTGATATGTATTGTTGCTTTGACGGTGGACTTTGCGCTGAAAGCCGATTGCTAGAGCGACGAAGATGACGAGGAAAAATAGCTGCACGCCCACACCTGCAGTGTAGATGTTTAGGCCGGTTTGTTGGACGCTGGGCGAGACGTCGGGCCCTGTCATGGTGCCGCCGACAGCTTGGATCAGAAACGCGGTTATGTCGAAGGCGACGAACATCCTTGTGATCATTCGTGCTCTGATCTTAAAGACGCGGTCGTTCTCGAGGAAGAAATGAATCATGCGGCCTAGAAGCATGTAGATGTATGCGTTGATCCAGAGCGGGGCAAGTAGGATCAAGAGCAATTGCGCGGTGTAGATGCCGCTGTTTAGTTGATTCTCGATCGAGTAGATGCGGGCGATGTATCCGCCGGTTTCCCAGAGGCCGCCCATGATGAGGACGATAGCAAAGGGTTTCCGGTAGATGAATGCTTGAACAATGTGTGTGCATGTCGTTAGGCCGAAGAGAATGGTGAAGAGAATCGCAGCTCCGAAGGACGGGCAGTACGCCCAGAGATCATCGGGACCGGAGCCCGCGTGGCATACGATCGATGGCATGGTTGCTCTTGCTGGGTTTGCTAGAGAAGACTTGTCTGGTGATTTGAGAGAGACGGGGAGAGGGTTCTGAAGCGATAAAGAGCAGTAGATCGAGATTGTATTGGAGGACGTTGATGGAACACAAGGACTCAGGCAGAAAATGCATGTTGAAAAGAGATATATATCCTCACCAGATTGAGTCTGAAAATAGCTGCCTGGATATAAACTTATCGGGGTTAGTAGCGCCCAAGGCTGTGCGCCCTAGAAGGAGTACAGTAGGCGGTTTCAGGGAGTTGACGTGTGTTCGACGAGACATCAACAAGCTAGCACGTACGAGCAAGCTGGGGTTCATGGTTAGAATAGAGGTCGGAAATGAAAGTATACGATTGCGGCTTAGATATGGGGTTGATTGAAGCAAATAACAAGCAAAGCCTCGTGGAGTCTTGTTGGTCACGCTGCTCGTACGGGCTAACTGAATCTGGTTAGCGCAGGGGGCCTGGATGGCTGGTCCACTGTTTCGACTTCTGATCAAGCTCCTCCCCACCGGCTATCTGTTAGAAAGGTGCAGATGATTCAACCAGTGCTACTGCACGGATGGCTCTCAGCCTCCGTACTGTGAGAGCTACCCCTGGACATGACTGCATATCCGACCACACGCATCTAGGCACCGACCAAAATACAGACTAAGTCCAATATTTCCGGCTGTATAGAACCTTTGAGGCATTCAGCTCATGGCGAGGCTCCAGAAATTATAATTTCCCTAGGGACACCTCGAAGCTGCTCTTCTCGAAGCCGTGCAAACGCAATCATGATCCGAATTGGTACTGAAAAGGTGCGGACGGGCTGTATCACTTGCAAGTAAGTCGAGCTTTAACCTCCTTCCGTTCCCTAGCAGCTTAATAACAAAATTCTAGGCGTCGACGTGTCAAATGCGACGAAGGACGCCCTAGATGCCATAGATGCACCAAGGCTGGCAGATTATGTGAAGGATATGCCAACAGTCCGAGATCCGGGAGCGAGCCGGTCAAATTCGTCGTCTACTCCCCCCACAACCAGATCCCGACCGAACACCCAGATCTTGATTGGTTCGAGAGACGAGCCTTGGAATTTTTTCAGGATCGTACCGCTCTCGAACTTGCAGGTGCCTTTCAGACGGATTTCTGGCTCGTGAATATCCTCCCGCTTGCATTGCAGGAGAACTCGGTCAAACATGCCCTGATTGCTCTGACCAGCATGCACGAACACTATTCTGGTCTGGATCACTACTCTCCCACTAGGGGCGTCGACTTCGCGTTAAGCCACTATGGAAAAGCCATGCGAGAGATCGTCCGGATCAACCAATCACAGCTTGGCAAATCTTTCGATTACACCCTAGTTACATGTTCCCTGTTCTCCGCCTTTGAAAGCCTCCAGGGCAATTACCATGCAGCTTGCAACCATGCCATCTCGGGCATCAAGATTCTGGCAGAGGAGCAACGCAACCTCGTCAGCACCGGGCCGGTGCGCGTGCCCCGAGACGTGCTGACTCGTTTCTTCGTCCAAATGGCCCGGCAGATCATGGAGCTGGGAGATCCAAACTTCCAGGGTCAAAGACCCAGACTGCAGCAGAAGACGACCCCCATTCCCGACCACTTCATATCATACGAAGATGCCTTAGTCCACTTCGAGACCCTCCTGTCTGATGTCTTTGAATTTGCCGATCAATTCGACAACCTCATCTCCGCAGGTCCTGTTCCCGACGACATTTTGCAGCCGCTGATGGCAGATTTTTCCACCATCAAGGCCAATTTTGGAAAATGGAGGGCTGTTTTCGACTCAACATTATCCCCAAATTCCGATCTTACGGAAACATCTACTCCCGAATCGACCACATCTTCCTTGGAAGCCGGAGGAGGAGGGCCTGCCTCTTCTTCTTCGCGGCCGAGAAGTCCAGCATTCCTCATCCTGAAAATCTATCACGCACTCATGGAAGCATTTTTGATGCGCGTCGAGCAAAATGACGAAGCTGTGCTGGATAGGTACGTCTCTGATTTCTGGACCGCCATCAATGCGGCCGAGGAATTCATCCAGCAAACCTCCTCCTTCGTCAGCCCTGTTCCCAGTCCCTCGTACACCCCTCCCCCTATCCTTCAAAGGACGGACCTCTCGTCTGCAACACCAGCGGATCCGCCACCACGAGTCATCCGCCCAACCTTTTCTCTCTCCCTAGGCATCGTGCCGACACTATTCCTCATCGCCACGCGCACCACCGATCTCGCCGTGCGCGAGAAAGCGCTGGGCCTGCTCAAATCCTGCAATCGCCGCGAAGGTTTCTGGGACGCAAAACTCGCAGCTAGGTTGGCCGAGCGTATCTTCGAGCTCAAAGACCTCGGGAATTTTAAGTACTGCGACAGCCTCGGCAACGTTGAGTTCAAATTATTGGACATAAATTTTTTGCCTGGCCGCAAGTGTATTTTTCGGTATAAGTTTGCGAAGATGGGCGCGGCCGGGACGGAATTGAATCGGGAGTATTGCGAGTCATTGGAATGGGAAGCTTAGCTTTCTTATCAACCTCGTCTTTGGCCAGGGCATTGTAGTGATTCTGGTAGCCTCCGGAGAATATGTGCACGAGTTAAAGGGAATGTATGGAGACACGATGAGAGTAATTTGAAAAAGCGCAATTGAAACCAAATGTGTAGAAGAAGCTTGACAGACTGGTCCTTGTTTGCTCTACAGCTTCAAGGTGGTGAGAGTGCGCGTACCCGCCAACCTTTAGCGAGCTTTACCCCGTCAAAGTCGCAACGGACCGAAAATGCAGCACCGAAGGCCTCCCTAAGCCCGATATCAAGGAAGAAAGCATTGGAAGAGGGCAAGCACTGTTAAAAATCTCAATCAAAATTCCACTCCTCCCAAACCTTGATGCTTGAGAACAGTCCTCCCATCCTTCTGCGCCTCCTGTGAAGACCTTTCCAGCACTTGGTTCAAGGCACTTCTGGGGTTTTCTTTTTCTTTTTTTTCCTTTTTGGTTGAGTTTCTGATGAGGTTCGCTTCTGTGATCGTTTGTTTCGTAGTGTGGCGTGAAGGAATCAAACAGGGCTGTCCGATTGATAGGATACGGATGCAGAGATCATCGGCCTTTTCCAAGATGGCGCGTACTGAGACCGTCGTAGTTCAGAAACCGTGTGGGGTCCGAGGCTTTTATGCGCCTGGGTCAGGTCAAGTCGGTTTGTCAAGGAATTCCATGCAGTTGGTATGCCGACCTCATAGGCTCAATATCAATCGTATTGGAAAAGGACACTGATACTCTCGCCATAGTGAACTCTTCGGATAGCCTGACGTGATTCCTTTGTCAGCCAATTCTCTTGTCGAACAGATCCCGCGTAGAGTAGATGTGACTCACCTCAGCAAAAACATGCCCGACCTCAAGCACCTCGAGCTTGGGGCACCGTTTACAATGATCTTGTTGATCCACCGTATTCGTTACGATCACCTTGTCCAACGCACTGGCGTTAATCCTGTCAATGGCGTCTCCGCTCAAAACACCGTGGGTGACCAAAGCGTAGACTTTCCTAGCTCCTTCCTTCTTCAGTAGCTTTGCTGCTCGAGTGATAGTGTTGCTAGTATCAGCCAAATCGTCAATTAGAATGGCTACTCTGCCAGTCACATCACCAACCAGCATCATCGTAGCATTCTGTCGATCGGTGATCTTGGTGGGTCTCCGCTCCTTATGAATCAGTGCAAATTCAATTCCGAGGGAGTCGGCGATTGCAGTGGCTCGTTTGGCTCCTCCAGCATCTGGACTGACAATAACTCCATTCTTGTAGTCCGGGATGTTTTGTTGAATATATTTTTTCAAAATGGGCCTGCCGTAGAGGTTGTCAACTGGGATGTCGAAGAAGCCTTGATACTGAGGGTCATGCAGGTCCATTGTTATGATGTGATCGGCGCCAGCGCATGTGAGCAAGTCGGCCACGAGGGTACCGGCCTGGGCGACCCATTGTCGATAACCAGGACGAGGCTTGAAAGTCTCTTGGGGGTCCTTCTTAGGTGGTGGATCATCCGCGGCGGCAGCACCGTTGGTCATCGAAGCAGTCGAATCACCTCGTTTCCGGGCGGAAGGAAAGTATTCTGACTTGGTGCTTGAGTGAGAGCTCGTGTCGCGGTAGTGGCTGAAACGAGCTTGATATGTAGGGCTGTTTTCCATTTCGTCTAATTGCGATCTTGAGGCCGCTTTGTGCAGGGGGTGTCCATTTGCCAATCCGTGACTCTCAACCTTCTCTGGATATGGGGTTGGTGGAATACTATCAAAAGTGTAACCATTTGAATCTGGAACAAGCTTGTTTGACATATTTGAAGCCTTAACCAAAGGTGCTCCGCTCTTGTTGTAGGGGATGTCCGACTGTCGAGAATAAGGGAAGAGAGGGAGAACGGCGGTGACTTTCTTCGCAGAGGCAGTCTTGCAAGCCGAGATAGCAATGAGGAGCTCGACGAAGTGGTCGTTCACCTTTCCTCCGCCAGATTGTATGATGTAGACATCTTTTCCTCGAACTGATTCACCTATCTCAACGCGAGTCTCTCCCACTGCAAATTTCGAGAATAGGGCTCGACCTTGCTCAATGCCGAGGATTTCACAGATAGTCTCGGTCAGGCTGGGATGGGACGAGCCACCCAGGACCACAATATTTCTGACCATGTTGTGCTGGAAGTTGAAGTGAGAGTTGCAAGGGTTGTGAGGTTGAGCGCGTTTGTTTCGAGGTCAGCGCGGATAATGGCGGAGGAATAAGGGAGGGGTTGATGTGGTCGACTCAGGAAGAAGACATGAAAAGGAATGCCACTTGAGAGTATACAGCCTGGTTCAGGCGCTGGGCGGAGTCGGTGGTCGACATGATAAAAAAAATTGGAAGAGAACTACTTTTGAGAAGCCGGTATACTCTCACCCGAGAAACTTTTTTGTCTCTCGCCCCACCTTCCGCATTTTTCTCCTCCACAACGAAAATGGCCAGTTATCATAGCCCTGGCTTCTGCTCTTCCGAGGCCAAATGGCGTCACAGTCAATCTCTGATGTCTCAAAAGATAGCCTTGAGCACTTGCACCAGATATCGCTGGTCCAGTTCAGAACGAAACTGGCTGCAAGTGTTCACTTTTGACAACCACGCGGCTCCAGTACTTATCACACCATTAAATCCGTTCTCAAAGGAGATCCTTGTTCATATCGTAAAGTCCCAGGCAGCTGCAGCATAGCCACAAATCGCTTAGTCTGGTCCATTATTCCACCAGAGAAACATCTGCCATCAATCACCTGTATCAACCTCGAGATCCAGTTGGACATTATTGCTCACTCCGTAGTCTTGAAGCGTGAGTTGGTCCTTGAAAGGTCTCTCGCCTTGTCTTTTCAGGAGGATTTCGTGAGGCTGTCTACCAATCATCGATGCCACAATGACCTTGAAGTCCTCTGTCGGCGTGTTAGCATATTTCCTCCAGGAGAGCAGATGTTGAACGTACTGATCGGATCTGTGGGATAGCATGGGATCGCTTTCTTTGTCCCCAGTCTGTCATTAACGTAGACAATAATCATCGGCTGCGGAGGAACTGCAGGCGCAGGCTTTCTCTCCTTTCGATCATTTTTTTCCTTCCTCTCGTCGCGAGGCCATGGCTCTTGAGGCTCATTTCCTCTCGAAGAGCGTCTTCGAGGAGGTGGCGATCTCGATCTTGATCTCGGTCGTGGTCGGTAATGATCTCGGTAGCCTCGTTGTAGCCTTGAATCGCGGTCTCGTCTGGAATCGTCGTCATCCCTGCGCGTTTTCTTCCATTTGAAGCCCGCGTCTTTACGCCGAGGTCGATCTTCCCGCCTATCTCGGGGGCCGTCTCTGTAAGGTGACCTGCTTCGTTTGCGCCCTTCATCTCTGGATGCTCCTCGCTCTTTCCTGTCAGTATTGGCGATGGGAGAGGATGTTGCAGTCTCACGCTGGTCGTCAGCCATCTTAGGATACAATGGCGGCTTCGGATGTGAGTTTGGGAGGGGGAGCTGGATTATTGGCTTTACAACCAAAGAAACAGCGCACCTACACTTGAACTGCCTCATGCGTGCCAGCTGGGCACCGCGCAAACTTCGGGCTTCGAAGAAAAAACCGCCGAGGCCGGGGTATCGGGAAAACCTCGGGCCGCTCTTATGCTGGTGCAGGGTCAAATCCGCATTTTTATTCAGGCCTCCACTTCTACCCACAGCTTGCAGTAAGCTTGCTTGCCTTGTCAGGAGCATCGTGCCGCTGGAAGAGCACTGGCAACATCTCGCAATCGAGGTCATATTCAGCAGTCGGTGGATTCTCCCCTGCCGTCTTTGCCGTTCTCGTCATTCACCAGATTTTGCTATCCTCGAACAAGAGCATGAAGCAATTATATCGTGAGATCAGATATTGCCTCGCCTAAGAACGATGGGGCGTAATAACCATGATCTCGTCATCATCACTATGGATGTAAACTCCGCCGAAAGGGTCCCGCAAGATGTCTCGCCTTATACCCCACACTCCCTGTTTCCCCGCCGGTGAGTCTATGATGGTATAAAATAAATACCCAAAAGCCATGTGGAACCCTGGGAGAACAGAGAAGAGAAGAAAACTTACGACGGAGTTTTTACACTTAAGTCTTGCAGCGGGAATTTTCCCCCCAACATGGCGCCTCGTACACTCACCCTCTACCACTACGACTACTCCATTTGCTCCCTCATGGTCCGCTATACCTATGCGCTCCGCGGAGAACCAAAGGACGAGGCATCCGACATCATACTCACCGAGCGGCACGTTGATCTTTTCCGCAGTGAACAACTAACTGAGGACTTTCTCCGCAATATCAATCCCAAGGGACAGGTAAGTTCATTTGATGTTGGGGCCAAGAAGGGAACCGTCAGCCCGGGGAATCTGACTTGGCCTCCCAGGTACCCGTCTTGGTTGGCGACGGTCTCGATAATCCACTTGCCGATAGTCTCGAAATCACCCATTACCTGGCCACGTTGTACCCTAACTTGATACCTGGGTCGCAGAAAGCAGAAATCACTAAACTCTTGGGGGACTTGCATGCGTTGAACTTTTTCTCTCTGTCGTACGCAGGACGTCATGTGGTGACCCAAGGCTTTGAAGCTGCCATCCGTAGCAGGATGGACGGTAATATTTCGCCACAATACCAGACTGCACTGGAGTATAAATTGAAAGTGTAAGTCCTGCTGGGTCATTGAAAGATTCATTCGCTCATCTATCCTCCATCAGAACACAGAGCGAAAAGACGGCCGGGTTGGCGACCAATGTGGTGGAAAGTATGGTCGAAAGGGCCAAAGCTCTCATGCACACTTTTACCAATTTGCTTCAACCTGCGACTGAGGATCAAGCAAATGGCGCAACGGCCGCCCCATGGTTATTTGGCCTGTCCAGGCCCACAGCTTTGGATGCACATTTGGTAACTTTCATCGGAAGAATGCTGGATGTCAATCGAAAAGATCTCATCCCTAACAGATTGATGAAATATGCTGAGGATGCTTGGGCGGGAAGTGAATGGCAAAGGGTCATGCAGGGTAGGCCAACTCATCTTGGAGGTTGAGCACCTCGGAAGGCCATTTTGGTTGTGAGAACACCGGGTCCCGGGCTCGCGACGTGGTGGCTACATGGCATCGGACTCTGGTAGGGCCCGTCAATGTCTTGAAATTGAGCACAAGCTGCCAGTGGATGCAGCTGATAGAACGGGGAATTTGCGTACATGTTAGTGTACTCCACCGGTATTCTTATCGATAAGCAAAAAGCTGAAAAGAATTTGTACATCTCCACTTTAGATGTTTCCCAATCTCCTTCCTTCACCAAATTACTTGAATCGACAGTATGGGGAGAGTAAGGAAGAAGAAGAGGACTCACGTTCCAAATAATGATGGGCCGGGAAAACCTGGGCAAGGAAACTGGCGGCCGAAAAGTATGGTCATACGCATGGGCGCAGGCGACATTGGCGCCAGCGTGACCCAGCTGGCCAAAGATTTCCGAGCCATGATGGAACCGGATACGGCGAGCAGGTTGAAAGTAGGTTGATCATGGAGACCAATCCGATAACCACGGGCTGATGCTTCTCGGCAGGAACGAAGGGCAAACAAACTAAAAGACTACACCGCCATGGCGGGTCCCTTGGGAGTAACTCATCTCTTCCTCTTCTCACGATCGAAATCTGGCAATGTCCACCTTCGAGTCGCGGTTACACCTCGCGGACCAACACTCACGTTCAGAGTTGATCGATATGCCCTTTGTAAAGATATCGCAAGATCCCAAAAACGTCCGCGAGGAGGGGGGAAAGAATACCTTCAAGCACCACTACTTGTGATGAACAATTTCACATCACCGGCAACTTCGGAACCCAATGCAGATCCTATCAAGAAACAACTCGAGTCCTTAACTACCACGATATTCCAATCTATATTCCCCCCCATATCCCCACAGACCACCCCACTTAGCTCCATCAAGAGGATTTTCCTGCTAAACCGTGAGTCTCAGGCGGAAGGGACCTACATAATCAGCCTCCGACATTACGCGATCACCACCCGGCCGACAGGGGTGTCGAAACGAGTACGAAGGTTTGACCCCGGTGAGCAACGCATGCGGGAGAAGAAGACGGGAGCCCTACCGAACCTAGGAAAACTCGAAGACATGGCGGATTACCTCCTCGACCCCGCAACAGGAGGGTATACATCGGCCAGCGAGACCGAAATCGATACGGACGCCGAGGTCGAGGTCCTGGAAACCGCCACACAGCGAGTTCTCAACAAGCGCGAGCAACAGAAGCAACAAAATAGAGATAAAGACAAGGAAAAGGAGAGAAACGACGGGCCGAATGTAGAGAAGCGAGCGGTGAAGCTCATCGAGCTTGGCCCACGTATGCGGTTGCGCATGGTGAAAGTTGAAGAGGGCATCTGCGAGGGACGGGTAATGTGGAACGAGTTCGTGACCAAGACGAAAGCCGAAGAGATGGAGTTGGATGAAAAATGGGAACTCAGGCGGAAAGAGAAAGAGGCCCGGAAGAAAGAGCAGCGAGAGAACATTGAGAGGAAAATGTTGCTGAAGAAGAATGCAAAGGCTCATGCGGGACAAGGTGGTGAAGATCAAGAAGGGGAAGAGGAGGAGGAGGAAGGATGGGATAGTGATGAACTGGAGAATTGGGAAGATTTCGGTGATGTGGCGGCGGATAATGAGGAGAATGAAGATTTGAAAGAAGCAGAGGACGAGGATGATGAGATGGAAGGGTGAAGACCCAGACAGCGAGGGATTGCGATCACGCATCTTGATCAATTAGCCTCGGAAAAATGGCCGGCTTGCTGGGATTAAGACTCTAATTCTATCTGTGAAGGATGGCAGGCGTCCTGAACTGGCTTCTGAGCAGGCCAAGTGAGGAGTCGTATTGAGCAACCGACGGCTCCTCTCCACGGGCTTTGTGCTTGAGGCGCAGGCAATCCAAACCAGCAAGAGGCTGAATCATCTTGTATAATCCAAGAGGGCATTCTCTCGCAGTTCAAACATGTCTGAAGATTTAAATTACCGATTCGTGGGATCGAGGACACAACCAGCGGCATTGGACGGCCAATATTACCCACCGAAAGCATGAGAAGAAGTCGAGAGATATTCGTGAGGTGATTGATTAGTCAAAGTCCGCCGTCGCAGGAAATGACTGGGTGATCGAATGTCATTGCAGAAGCAATGAAAGCGTGTATTTAGTTATAATGCGGGATGCAAAAAGGCCCAGCGATGATTCACGCTTCGGAGCCAAAAGTCAAAAAGTACAAACATGTAACTTCTGTATCTCATTCTCTCCTTGCGCTTGATATTCCTGCTATGCCCGTCCATAGTACTGATCTCGGAGCTTGAAAAGATGCTGAATGGCGAATCTAAGAACCACTCAGCCCGCTCCTGCGTTCCCTGAACGGTCTTGATGTCGAAATCTTCGTGCTCATTCAACCTCTTTGCCTCACCGGTGGTCCTATCTATCAGTCCGTGCGCCCACTCATGGGATTCATTTCAATGCATAATGATAATCGTGAGTTTCGTCGTGTTTATACAATCATGTTTTGTCACTTCAGTCGGAGTGGTGAGTGGATGCTCATTTCTTCCCACTTGCATAGCGCTTGACCCACTCTTTGGCTTCCTTCTCGTACGCGGCGCGGTCGTTGCGAAACTGGTCGGCGATCTTTGCTTCGACGGCGTCGTCAGGATTCGGCTCTGCAAAAATTCCCCCGAATCAACTTAGTTCTCTGACCGTTATCATCCTTTGGAGTACTCAAGGTCGAAGACACAGTCCGCCAATTGCTGAACGTCGGAGGAGGCAAATTTAACATACCTTTGAGCAATTGTCTCGCAAATTCAAGCACAGCACTCATCTTGGTACTCGGTTTCCACTCCGAGTCCTTCAGCATGCCTAGACACATAATGCCAGAATTGGGTGGTGAGTCGTTTGAGATATTCGGGTGGTAGATCTTCGTGATGAAAGTGACGGTTGGTGGTTTGAAGGGGTAGTTGGGAGGCAGGGTGAGAGAGAGATTGAAGTTTCCTGACTGGACGAGCAATATCCGGGGAGTCAGCTTGATGCCTTCTATTCAAGACTCACAGGTAGGGCTAGTCCTGGTGGTGGCCATGGGACAAATGAAAGAGGAACCATTTTGACAAAGAAATAGGAATGACAAGGTCTAGGCTCCCTTAATGCAGAATTGGGGATCTTTGAGCAAGTATTTTTAGAATCACTCACAGCATAAGGGGAACCGGCCGGCCCTTCCATGGTGACTTTCCATTGAAATAGATTCGACTCGTCTACCAGCTCGACTGTTATCCCCGCTGGCGGGGATGTCATCAACTCCCCCAGTTCCTGGTCGGGCTGATCAGCAAATATGAATTTTGGAAATTCTAAAAGAGATCCTACCTTCGTTATGCGCTTTTGTCCGGCCATGATGGCGGAAGGAAGAATTTATCGCGTTCTGGAACGACTTTCGCTGCCTGCTGGCCGTCCTGCCGCCCCGCCGTAGAGGGCCGCGGGGAAGTTTGTCAGGTGGCCAGGCAAGGGGTGCGAGAGGTTGAATATGGAACTCTATGAAGTAGGATCAGGTAAATATGATCCTGGTGACGTTGGAGTTATGAAGAAGCAAAAATATGTTCGTCTTGAGGTTTCCTTAAAAGTGATGAGATACGCCTGAACTACCGAACGAGACTGCGAGATCGTTGGAGTCTAAAATGCGCTAAGGCTGGAAACGATTCGCCAGAGTGGGCGGGTTACTTCAGAGTAATAGTCGATCACTGAATGCAGTTTCAGTCCGTGCCACGGCCTTGACGACCTTTGACTTGGTAACGGATGGCCTCCCTACTCTCTATAGATCCCAGGAAGGCACTCAAGCCATCCTCTAGCCCAAACGCTGCGATTGCTGTGACATACTTTTGCATTGTGCTCTAGCCTCTTCGCTGATGGGACGCCGACGCTCGAAAGCTTCTCAGCATAATCAACAAACTCCTCCCGTTCTTCCTGGTGACGGTGATGTACGATGTGCTCGATGGGCATATCACAATGTCATTCCTCACCCATCCGTGCCGCTACTCCGGAAAGTTACACACAGTTGGCAATATTCATGCGTCAAATCAAGCACGTGCTGGGGCAGGTTCGTGGATTGCACGATACTGCGGACTTTGACGGCCCCTTCCTCTTCGATCAGTTTCCGTATCGAATAGAAGAGCTCGGGGGAGAACTGTTACTGGATTAGCATTTCCTTTCAAAGAGAGAGAGAGTACTTCGGTGCTTACCTCTGAATACCACCTGTATTGCCAGGTAATCAATCGAATCAGGCATGCCAACGTGTTTCTCGTGTCGGCCTTTCTCTCATACATTCGGAGCATACCTCTCATTGCTTTGGGCGAGAATCGAATATTTAAACATTGCTGATAAGCCTCCAACGCTTCGTTCGAGTGGTGCAGTCTTTCGGCAAGTTCTCCGAGGATCTCCCATTCCGCTGCGGATTTCTTGTACTGCATCTGTTGCTGACGATATTGTCCCATTTCTGTTCTCCAAATGGTGTAGATCCGAAGATCCTCGTAAAGCACCATGAACAAGTTGTCCAACCATCGCTCGCAGAGACGCTTGTTCTGGAATTGGGGATAATGGGTGTGCATTGGATCTGGCTCATCGCTGCCCGATTTCACTTCCTCTGCTGCAATCGTGGGGACTGGCTTCTCCATGGATCTGTTGGTCTTCATCGTGGCGTTCTCATCAGCGCCACCATTTACAGTGGGAGCCGTTGATGATCCTTCGTCCGGCACCTTTTCTTCTTCTTCTTCTCCTCCAGAACCTTCTTCCGATTCGTCATCTTCCGACGGTTCCGCGTTGCTGGCTTTGGAGTGTCCGTTGGGAGTTCCGGAGAGGGCAATCGTGCTTGCATTTTTGCTGGACGGTATCTTTGGAGTAATTGAGTGTTGTTTTTCGGTACGATATTCTTCCTCCATCACAAAGACCTGACTTCGGGTCTTGAGAAGCGTATCCCAACCAATGGACGCGGCAATCCGAGTAAGTAAGCTGTATGCTTTCAAGAAGGTCCCCTGATACGTCGCAGCCTGTAATTTCCGCAAAGAGACATGTACTTGATCGTAGGGCTCTCCTTGTCTCGGTTGTCCTTCATCAATTTCGTCAAGCGCACTTTCAGGAAGGATGGGTAACAGAACCCGGCTTGGTTCAGGCATCCTGGGAGAATCTTTGTCTTGATATGAGAACATGGGGCAGGAATTGAGGGTCAGAAGTGCCAGATCCCACTGTTCTAGGTCCACGTAGACCTCGGCCAAACGAGCCCAGGTGCTGAACTCACTCGGGGCGGCTGTCACGCCTTGTTTGGCCAGCTCGAGGGCCATCTCACCTTCACCCTTGCTCTGGCAGAAGGAGGCCTGGCAGTCGAGTAAAGCGTAGTCCATGGGCACATCCTGCAAGGCATCGTGCAGGAGCCGGACCGCTTGGACTTCTTCATCGCCGTCCAAAAGAACGCGAGCCAATAGGGAAGACACCTCCACATCCTTGGTCCGCAGCTTCTCAAAAAGATTGATCCCCGAAGCATATCGTCCGGTCGTCTTGATGTATTTCAGTAGTCCTGCCGTGAGATGGTTTGACACAATGTTGGGAATCTGGATTTCCGGGTCAGAGCCCAGTTGACGGCCACTGAAGAACAATCTTTCGGCAGCTTCGAAAAATCGGTGTTCCAATTCTGTATTCGTGATTGGATTGAACCTCCTGACGCCGATGATCTTTTTGATGGTATCACCACTGCCGTCATCGGAATATGAATATGCGCGCAAGACCGCGCAGAGAAAGGTTTCTAGCCAGAGACCTTCCGTTGCCACTCTTCTGTCTCCTCTTTCGTCGACACAGTAGCTTTCCACACTACCGGGGATTTTGACCTCGACCCGCATGTCCAGGTGTGAGAAGGCATTATAGCAACAATAAAGGCCAGAAACCACTTTATGCGTCTTGTCGGCGGGATTGAATGTTAGGGTGTTCACATATGCGGCTAGACTGGCAGAGGAGGAGGCGTCGACGCCGGTGACATGGTGATACACGCCGGTTTGTTTTGCCCCGGCTTTGGAACTCTGCTTGACCAAGTGAACAAGGTCCGGAGGTCCTAATTCTCGAAGTCCGGGAAGACTCTCCGTTCGTGCATCGACTGCCAATCCGATATCGTCATCTTCAATAATCCTGTAGACTCTGTATCAGTGCTCCAATACCTCGAAACCAGCGGCCGTTGAAGAACTAACTCTGGCACCGCCGGCGCAAGCATGGCAGCGCAGCCTTCTGGACGGGCTCGACAATTTTTAGGACAGATTGGTGGAGCTCGTCGCTGAGGATGAATTCGGCAGAAACAGAGCGCAACAGCAATATCACCAAACGAGTGTCAGCCGACAGTCAGGTAAATGTTTGATATCGAGGACATCTAAGGGACAGATTGGCATCAATGGGAAGGGATGATGAAAGGGATTCAGTTGCGTCGAAGTCGCCAATCTTGCCCCATTGGGACTTTCACCAGGATTTGCGATTCGCGTCTCCGAGTTTTCAACGCGTCAACCACCATCACCGACTTCAACTTCACGTCAATACGCACACAGTATCAAACAACTTTCTCTAAACCGAAGATGTCTCATCAATGAACTGCGCACGTCTCTGTGATGATTCATCGCCACGGGATGGGTTGGCCCCAACTTAGGTCCATCTCGCAAGTCAACCACTGATTGCGACGACACGAAATTATGTCGGGATTCACCGCTCTTAACGTCGAACCGGAGGACTCATTCGACGAGGAGATCGACGATACCAGAGAAATTCAACTCGAAGAGGCTTTCAAACTCTATCAAAACGCATTGAAACTCCACTCTCAAGGGCCACAGTACTTCCAAGAGGCTCTCGAGGCCTACCAAGAACTGCTGCAATCCGAAGTTTTCAAGTACCCAGAGTTTGTTTCCGATTTCACTCATGAGGAACTGGACGATGAAGCCGCACCTGGTACTACCCAGATCGATCCCGCATCTTTGCCTCTACTCCCCAGCAATGCCGCCGAATCTTCTGCCAGTTCTGTCCCCCAACTCATCTATCTTGCATTTAAAAACAGAGGTCAATTCGTTCTGGACGTTGCTCGCCATCAACGGCTCAACAAAAAGGGGTCATGGGCTGAGTTATGTCAATACTACGCCAAGTCATGTCATGAAACCATTCGGGATTTCGCCAAGGCTCTAGAACGCGATGATACCGATCTCGACTTGTGGAAGAAAGCTGCTCGTGTTTCAGACGTGCTGTCAACGCAAAGAATAGCTCGGTTTTGCCTGGAGAGCGTGCTTGCTGGAGATGACGATGATGCTGAGCAATCAATCGACTTGTCCGGCCTCGATGAGGCATTTGCGGCTGGTGAGCTTCAAGAAGTGGTCGATCTTCTACAGGATGATCTCGGTCGTCTTCGTAGTTCTGACACTCGCCCAAGAGATCAACTGCTGACTGCCTTACGGGAAACAAATGATCCTTACCCGTTTCTTCCTAAGCGTGCCAAAACCCTGGAGTATCTGGACGACAGATATAGACCACTCAGCTTCGGGGTCGCCAGTATCACGCTGCAACCGGCGTCGAATGATCTCTCCTCACTGGGGCAGGCCATCCTTCACACCATCTTAGGCATCCAAGATGGCTTCATGACCTTGGGAACGGCCACTACAGTCAAGATAGAGGTTGGGAATTTGCAACTGGTGGATCGGGATGCCGAGACGATGTTGGCTCCCGAAGCTGCTAGCCGTGAAGATCAGAATCAAAAGGGCCAGGCGCACGCCCAGACGTTTATCGAAGACGCAATCCGAGACTCTCCCGTCGAAGAACCACTATCTGACCCGGCAAGCTCAGGACAGAAGGGTGAGACACTCAATGAGCTTGGAGATGGGGACACAATTGAGGTACGAACAGTACCTCGACAACAGGAAGAAGTTGCTCGACCGACGTCACGAAAGAGGTCTTCCACAGCTGCCGGTAATGATGAACCGGAAGGTCGAACGAAAAGCAAGAGAATACGAGCGAGAGAATCACTAGCCGATCTCGCCGCTCAGGAAGATGACGCAGCACAGGAAGATCCTCAGTACTTCAATGAACAACTCGCCATTTTCGAACAAGCTGACCAAGCGACGTTCGATGTCGTGAACTCCCTTCTTGCCAAGCTAGACATGAGGACATATCTTTCCACAGAAGAGGCTAAGAACGCCTTCTGGCGTGGAACTGAAGACCGTCGAGATGACCTGAGTGTTGAAGAGTCCCGGAAAAACTTGGTACTGCTCACAGACTTGAGGACTGCTCTGCGAGACTGGTCAGATGAGAAGAGTCAGGCCATTATCTACGGTCACGGCACTCAAGACTTTGTGGAGAAATCGACCGGCATGTCTCTCTTCCTTCAACATTCCAAACCAGTGATTTCAAAAGGAATTGAACCGTCGGCAGCATCCAGCCAGGCTGCGCTAGTCTCCTTGGTTCACCTCATCAATGCTGGGTCGACGAATATCTACGATGCTGCTTTTCATTGGCTTTTTTCCATGCTAGTGGGCTCCAGGGGCCAAGATATGCCACCGGACTCGTCGTATTTGCGAGAAACATGGCCGGCCGAGACAAAGCAAACGGTTGTGCAGCTCGCCATCACCATAGAACCACATCTTTACGAATTTTTGCGTCAATTCTTCATCTCGCTGACGAATGCGAAACCGGTGCCGGCGAACGACGAGACACCAGACACGAGGATACTTTTCGAATTCGTGGAGACCTTGTTCGAGATATACCTTGATGTTCATTCCGCCATTACCAATCCCAGCAGCCAGGTGGAACAGAATACCCGAATTGGCCATGGGGATCGATTGATGAGATGGGCAACCCTTGCCAATGATTTCATGCACTTGTCACTCGATCAGTTCAACCAGCTCGAAGTGACTGATCCTCTGATTCTTCGATTTATCTGGGCATCTACTGCTCACGCCACCCTCGCCGACGAGGTGGACAAAAGCCATGTCGTATTGTGCTTGGAGGATCTGAAACGGTTATTACAAAGAGCTGGTGCTGAAGCCATCTATCTTCCCAACAACGCAGCCATGCCTGTGATTTCGATCTTGGCCGTCGATCAGGAAATCTCACGCCTCAGCACGCTGGACTTCTTCACAAGCGTATTTGATAGCGACAACAGCGACCCCGTGGCTGTGATTGAAAAGTTGGAACCCATCCTGGAGCCTGGCTCAAAAGCTGTTGAGAATGATTCGCCCAGCTCCGGCGTCACGAGTGACCGAATGTCACAGACGGAGCAATTGATCCATTTCCTCGCATCTGGTGATGCCGCCCTCAAACTTTTCCTCTGGCGACGTCTCCAAAATGCGTATACAGCCATTTCATATGGACCCAAAATTGTGTCCTGTCTCCTGCGAGCAATTGAGACCTGTGTGGACGAATTGTACAGTTCACGTCACATCGAAAGCGAACCAGGGAGCCGACAGATTTCAATGCTGAAGTGGTTGCGTGACATTGACGAGCTCATGACCAGAGTCCTTGTCAAACTCTTCAATGATCCCACCGGATTCGAGTGTGTTGACGATGCCCACCTCCGATCTTCCCTGAGGGCAATGACGGCGATGACGAAGCTCCTTCACGGCTTCGTCATTTATGAAGACTCTGTGCGAGTGGGCCAGACAGCTCCACCTCAATTCAAGGGCGCCTCCTTGGCCAAATTATACGACAAGAGCAAAGATCGTCTCAAGGAGATGTTGGTTCGAGCGTGGATCTTGCAATACATGCTCCTCAAGGAAGCCACCGTCCAAGATCCCACACGGTACAATAGAGCAGCGGATGATTTGGCAGAGTACCTCTGCACGGTTCACCATGCGTTTGGCGTTCGTTATTACTGCAGACACGCCAACAAGGCGTTCGTGAAGCTGGTAAAATGGGAGCTGGGAGATCTTGCAACCAAACAGGACTATTCCGACGAAACTGCTCAGGTCTTCTTTGATCTCTATCAACTTCGCTTCGCGAGTGGCGTTGGAGATGCCAATCACGGCTGTCCACCGGAAAATATGGATAAGAAGACTGCCTGGTCTTTGATCCCGACCATCATGAAACATGCCGAGAAATTCAGCATCAAAGATCTGATCAAGAACGAACTCAAAGGCACGATTGACAAGATACAGCAGACCTTGGGAGCGGTAAAGAATTCCACAGGCATCTTGTACAACAAGCGAATCATTTCTGGATATCTGAAATCCACCATCAATCCTCGTGACCTTTATAGGTGCATTCGAGGTATTGGCGATCTTCCCACGCGTATCGCTCACAATGACACCGAAATCGCGGCCAGCAGTGGATGGTATTTCTTACTCGGGTATTTGACGCTGGCAAAATACAAATCTGTCAAACGAGTCAATCCGACACCGACGGATGACTTGGATATTGCCGTCAGTTTCTTTAGGCAGGAATTGGATCATGGCATAGAAAATTGGGAGACTTGGTATCGCCTCGCCCAAGTTTATGAAGCTAAAATCGAAGATGACCTGATCTGGAATTCCGTCAAACTCAACGAGTCCAGAGGCGATATCGCCTTGCTTGAGCGACAGACCATACACTGTTACATCATGGCCATTGCCCTGGCGATGCGATCTGCGGATGACCGACCGGAGACGGCGCAGAAGATGGAGGATATGCTGACAGAGTTTGCGACGCGCTTGTATGCCTCTTCTCGTCCTCCATTGAATATGGAAGCCTTCAAAACCGACAAGTATTTGCGTCATATGAGCAGCCATATCGACCAAACCATGTCCAAAGAGCCCTATCACAAGCCCCTCGGTCAATACGCTTTATGGCATTTCGCAGTCCATCTTCTCAGTATGAAATTTACCGAAAAGCCAAAGCCTTGGACGACGCACTACACGCGGGCAAAATGTCTCTGGAAGATGTTTCAGAGCGTGGAGAACTGTGGCCGGGTGTCCGCCGATGATGTCCTTGAAGCCATTATTGAGGCCATTGAGACTCTGCCCAAGCCGAAGAAAGAGAAAACCGGTGAACCGATTCTGGAACCACACTTTAAACTCGTCTCAGTCATTCATAAAATGGTCCGGCGCCACGCCATCACCTATGCACAGGCCGAGGAATACATGCAAGCCACGCGTTACGCTCAAGGAGTGCATTTATCTAAGGACGATGAAGGTGTGGAATGGGTTCCGTATGTCCTGGAGATCTTGAAGAAACTCGGACAAGCCGACAAATCCAATTGGCACCACCGAATCACCGATCGTGCTGCTCATGTGATCTACGAAGATGATCCGTCTCTCGTTGGCGCTCTCGGAGCGAAGCATCAATTCACTCAACAGATCTTCACAAAGTCAATGACCGTACAGGTATGGAAGCCTGAATACGAACGTCCTGGCCGACATTACGTGTACACGGGTCGATACGTCTCCTTTTTTGTTCATTTGCTGGAACAATTGAAGGACCGAGCCAACCTAGATCAGTTGGTTCGCCGTATTCGGAGAAAGACCACCGACTTTATCGACCACATCAAAATCTGGGAAGAAGTGGTCACAACGTACGTGCGACTTCTCAGACGCATTGGTAAGATCGACGATGGCTATGAGAGGGCACTCTTCGACGGCATGAACCACGAAGAATTCACCAAGAAATCCGAGAAGATGGAGAAGTGGGCCCACAATCGGGCCACCAATTCGGTATATTTGGACATCATGCGAGAAGCCATTGACTTGAAGCGTCTGAACAACAGCCTGTTGAAAGGGCCCATCATTGACGATCTGATTGGTGATTCATATGCTTGCCTGTATGACGAATTCGTCGCACAATTACCTCCCGAGGAACAACCCAAGCCACAACCTCCCCCTCTCCCTCAGGGCACGTTCATCAACATGACAACGGAGCTTGCGAACAGCGGTGAAAGTGACGTTCAACGAGCCCGTCTGCATAATATGCTACGAGCGCAAGGGGATGGGGCCGCCGATGGACCGTTGGCCATATCAATATCTACACCCGTCGGGCTCGGTCTGCAGAATTCTCCCAATACTTTTGCGGGTCAGAATATTCCTGAGGTCACCCGTGCTCCTGCCAAACCCGGACGTACCAAGACGGTCACTCGTCGTGAAATTCAACGCAAGGCCGAGGCTGCTATAGTCAAACCGCCCCCGATCAAAACGCCCGTCCTGACTAAGAAACCTATCCTGGAGATGCCATCGAAAACCCTGGGAGAACCATCTTACATGGATTCCCCTCTTGACAAGCGTTTGGCGACCACCAAAGACAAAGATATCGATGGCAGCGGAACCGGTTCTAGGAGAGGCAGTGTCCAAGACAGTGCGGACGGCGAAGCTGATGAGGAAGACAATTCTGTCAGTGAATTGAGCGAACTCGAAGATATAGATGACGAGAAGAAGCAGCTGTTATCAGAACTTGCAAATGCCAAAGAGCTTGCCGAAGAAGAGGAGGAAGAGGAGGAAGAAGATGACGGAGGCGAAGATGGTGATGAAGAAGCTGAAAATGGAGAGGATACAAGTGAAGATGTTGCCGAGGATGTAGTCGAAAGCGACGAAGACGGCGATGGTGCAGACGATTCTGTGTCTGATCTCAAGAGCGACCGAGAAGACGAAGAAATGGTAGACGCAGAAGATGAGATCGAGATCCAAGATTCGCAGGAGAATGTTGAGGTCCCTGAATCTGAAGAGAAAGACACCCCTGGCGATGGAGAAGAACAGGAATTCCATGAGGCGCAGGAGGAGCACGACCCCGATCCCGATCAGGCAGGTTAGGGGAGCGTTTGGTGGGAATTCTCCCGTGGTTTTAACCAAAGCCATGACTAGATAGATCATGAAAGCCCTTGAGAGAGTGCGCTGGGGAGCGAAAGAAAATTATGAAGTTGAGCACACGACCGTCTTTCCCCATCGAATCATCTGGCGATGAGGCTGAGGCAGGTAATTTTCCGAAGTTTTCCCATCGGACTTTAAAATTTCTTTCCCCAATTCGTGCAGTTCACACGATTCCTGTCGTCTAAGAAGGGTGCCCTTCCGCATTGAACTTTCCTTTTGTGTTTCATGTCTCCTTGCCGCCCTGTTCCTGTTCTACGAGTATTATCCACGAGCAGGCTCGTGACGCGCCATTCCTTTCTGAATATATCATCTCCAAGCCCTCGGCAACGCAGTCTGAAGTCCACCTCTTCACAGCCCGTGATGGCCACGAACCATGGTTCCTGCAAAGCTACGGAGCAAAATCCACAGACAACAAACTACACGGCATACAGTAATGCGGAACTGATCACGCGAATCACGGCTCTCGAGCGCCAACTAAGGGAGCAGACCGAGCGACTGGCGACGCTCACGACGAGCACGAGCAATAACACTTCCTCCGCTTCATCGCTCCCGACTCAACTTCAGCCTCCATCTACAACCGCACCGCTTCAAAGAAGACGGTCGGAATCCCCCTCACGGCGCACCCGCACCTTCGATCCCCGCGCATACTCGACACGGCACATCGCATTGAAATTCGCGTACCTGGGGGGCCGGTACAATGGCTACGAGCACGCAAATGGCAACGTGCTGCCCAAGCCGACGATCGAGGAGGTACTATGGAAAGCACTGCGTAAGGCGCGACTGATTAGCCCGCCTGTCGAGGATGGGGCGGATGCCTCGATGAATGTCGTCTGGGAGGAAGAGCGGAGGTTCAGTATGTACGCAGGCAAAGGCGAAGGCGAAGGCGAAAGCAGAGGGCATGGGCGGGACGAGGGGAAAGAGAAGGACGGGCAAGGAAAGGTCAGACTGGATCTGAACTGGGAGGGGTGCCAGTATAGTAAGTGCGGCAGGACGGACAAAGGAGTCAGCGCTTTCGGGCAGGTCATTGGGATTAGGGTTCGGAGTAATCGGCCCATCCAAAAGGAGGAGGATCATCAAGCTACGAAGTCAAGCCGGGAGAATGGACACATTGACAGAAAAGACGTAGAAAGGTCTCTGTCCGGCAAAGTGGAAGATGCCATGCCCTCGATCGACGCTGACGATCTGGAAGCAGAAACATACGTCAAGCCATTCGACCCGATCAAAGACGAGCTATCGTACGTGTCTATCCTCAACGCCATCCTACCTCCAGACATCAGAATACTGGCCTGGTGCCCGGATCCGCCGCCAACTTTTGACGCCCGGTTCTCCTGCCGTGAACGTCGGTACAAATATTTCTTCACGAATCCTGCATTTTGCCCGACCCCGGGTCCGTCGGGGATGCGGGATGCCAAGGGGAACCCCGCGGAGATGAGGGAAGGGTGGCTCGATATCGACAAGATGCGGGTGGCGGCGAAGAAATTGGAGGGCCGGCATGATTTTCGGAATCTGTGCAGGATTGATCCGAGTAAACAGATGTCGAGCTGTGAGAGGAGAGTGACGTTTGCGGATGTGCTGGAATTTGAAGAGCCGGGGAGAGCCTTTGGGGCCATGGAGGGGCTGAACCAGTTTGCCTCCCCAGACCACCATAGGCGGCCGGTGTCTCCCACAGGTGGTCCGAAGGTGTATACGTTTTGTGTCCACGGGACGGCATTCCTCTGGCATCAAGTCCGGTGCATGGTGGCGGTGTTGTTCCTTGTCGGGCAAGGATTAGAAGAGCCCAGCATTATCGATGAATTGCTTGATGTGGAGAAGAACCCGTGCAGACCGCTCTATGAGATGGCCGATGACGCGCCGCTGGTCCTCTGGGACTGCGTATTCCCGGACGACGAGACAGACATGAAGGACTCGATGAAATGGCTATATGCCGGGGATGCGGCGAATGTCCCCGCTCTCACGACGACCAAGAGTGATGGCAAATTTGGAGTGGGTGCTGTCGTCGACGAATTGTGGAGTCAATGGCGAAAGGCAAGGATTCAAGAAACTCTGGCGGGGAGTCTGTTGGATTTGGCCATCAGTCAAGGCGACGGGACGTCCCTGCAGAGAGATTCTCAACGAGAACCCCGCAATGGGTTGTATCGGAGCCAGAAGATCTTTGATGGCAGTGAGACGGCGAGATTGGTGGGCAAATATGTGCCTGTGATGAAGAAGCCGAAGATGGATTCCCTGCCGGCACAGAATGCCAAATGGGCGAACGGGCGTCAAAGTCGCCGCGAAGGGAAGAGTTCTCTGGGCACGAATGGAGAGGAAAGTGGTCGTGCCTGAGTGACCGTCATCGAATGCCGGAGTACAAGCATTTTCGCGCACCTCTCCAGACTTCTTCAAGGATATCGCGTCGGGGAAGGAGAGTCTGCGGATCAGACATGGTTATCAGCATGCCGTTCCACCCAGTGCTTAGAGTCAAAACACTTACCGGGAACACGACGACGACTTCTGTAGCACCTTCAACAATGACAGCTAAGTAAAATCTGACTCCCAACCCGTGGAACGCTTCGTGGATAACGATGTCCTGTATCTGCGTCGTCGGGATGAACGTCGTAGTCGAAGCCAGGAAGAAATACCGCGAACTGGTTGACGTTTGGATCCCCAGGCCTTGTAGGACTAAGAGCGATTCTTCTACGCCACCAGACATTCGATTAATTCCACATCTCTCCTTCGTCGGCAAGACAATCATTCCGGAGCGAAAGGAAGGGACTCTCTGAAGGGTAGGGAAGAGTAAAGCTTATGCTTAACTTACCAACATAATCTCGTCTCAAACACAGGTAACAGACCAACAGGCTCAGCGGCGCGAGAATCCACCATTCAGTCCGCTCCGCCAGGGCTTTCGTCAGACGGTTGCCCAGACTAATTCTCAACGCGAAATTCCCGTACCAGCGCCCCGCCCCGGGGTCAAATGTACTCTGCGCTTTTGCGAGATTGATGAGCAACACACATGAGACCAATAGAACGCGAATGGTGTGTCGGAGGAGTGTGAGAAAGAGGAACTTTTCCCCTGTTGGTCGGCGCCTGGTTGTTACGGTGAAGGAAACCGTGGTGGGCGAGGGGAGGTGGATGTAAAGATATTGCGTTGGTCCGGTGAACATGGTGAACGTGTAGGCTGAGGGATCTGACGATGCTGGAGCCGTTGATGGGTCTATGTATGGTATCCCTTGACTCTCTGCTCTTCGTCAGGTCGTGAGCATTGATTCTTGAAGTTCACGTTGCATCGAGGATTTCGCTCAGGCTCGAAGGTATACCTTTATTTGGCGTGTTTTTGGGGCGGGGCTTGTCTCCCTCGAGACAAGCTGCGTCCAGCCCACGATGCAATGACTCAATTCTAGCGTAGGGAATAGCGATATTTACGATGACCAAAACTGACCGCACCAAATGCCGGTTCCGTTTCCCAGACCTGAAGGATAACAGGTATTTCGCCCAGGGCCAAGACGTTAATTACACCTTACCCAATTCGGCACACTTGCGCCATATCGTGTCACGTGATCGGCCGACCACCGTAATCTGGAAAATCTATTCAGTAATACTGTGCTCTGATCCAATCCATGGCCCGTCCAGGAATGGGTAGAAGTCCTGTTGTTGGATTGCTTAGTGTTGAACGGAGCAAGGGCGGATAAAAGGGGTGAAAACTCGTGGAAAGCCCCCTATATAGGCCAGAATAGGGGCTCTTGGCACTAGGCACCAGCTGTCTGACACTCGGTGAAAATAGGGGGATAGTATGAAGAGTCTCGCATATGCGGCAGTAGTCTGGGCAATAATGCCCTTCCCTTCTCAGAGGCCTTATCCGAGAGCGGGCGAGAAAAGGGGGAACACTAACCGGCACGAAGCTTCGTCAGCTGTTATGGAATCCCAACAGAAATTTTTCGGGTCAATTCCGTCGATTTTTGACTTTGGACCGGAAAAACAACGATCTCGACGGCATCACAGTGATCTCGAGGTGCGGCGCCCACTGTTTGAACTTGGTTCTGACAAATGTTGGCATGAAACAATGTTTTTTTCCCTTCAAGAGTACAGAGTCGTAAAGCGAGTCTGGGTGGTCGTAGCTTAGTGTATCCCAGTGGCCCAATATGCAACTCGATCTCCAATTGCAGTGAGAGTATGTCGGTACTCACGGGTGATCGGCATTACAGGACGGCGACCTTCTGGCATAACCGCTCTCGGAGACGTTTCAAGGCTGAAATCCTCCTGCTGGCCTTTAGGATGAAGTTATTCGACCGATGGAGAACCTTGATGAGAGGGTCAGCAAAGTCAGGAACCAACGGAAAGCAAACTGACACGGATATGGCCCCCTCGATTTTGGTATCGCCTTCTATCTTGTACATGCGCAACGCAAACACCTACGTTTGTTCGTGGGGCAGCCAAGAGGTACGGCTTCTGCTCGATGCTAGCAACAGGACGGCTCGAGCCAAACTGCATATAAGGCCATGGAATTGGTGCTCTGGTTAACGTGTTACGCGGTATAGAGGCGGTGGTTTTCGCTTGTCCATGTCGAACTGAGACCACCTTTCCATTCAACGTGTATAATGAGGTTGGCAGGAACGGGACGCAGGATGAAAATGTTCAACTTGAGGATAGCGGTCAGGCTTTAAAACAATCAGACGGCAGCTGTGCGCCGTCAATGGTGGCTGTCGTCAAAGCCCCACATGATTTGAGCTCGGTTCAGCCTCCCCCCCTAAAGACTCACTCAGTGACCGATTGTGGTCGACCAAGACAAATGATATAACCGCTCTTCCGCCTGAAAGGCTGGCACCCATTCAGCATCAATACCGACAACGTACGCCGTGCTCCATGGTCCTTTACTTTTGGCTCCTGGTCTTCCATTGCCCATAGATCACAAGTTTCTTTCTTGTTCTGGCATATTGAGCTGATTCATCCATTCATCCGGTTTCTCTATTCCCCAAGGATTTCTTGCAAGTGACTCGCACTTAGGTATGACAATTATGACCGCTGTGAAGTGTCATGAGCCTGAGGGATGGTCAAGAAACTTGCAATAGCCCATCAGTGTCACGTATCCCTGCCGCGTTGTCATGGTCGATGTGGTTGCCTGGGTCCAGCACCTGGATTGGCGTCGAATGAGTCACTGAGGTACCACACAGTGGCAGGAAATATGGAAAGTTATTCGATCACTTCTTTCGTTGCCACACACTGCCATTGGCAGAACCATACATGCCCATACGTGCCAAGTCCTTTCGTCGTTCTGTGATTCTGGCCGGGAGTGCGCCTATAAAAAGACCACGACTGTTCATCGATGAGACTGGTCGACAACAACACTTTTAAATATATCGATTGCACTTTTTATGTGTGTGAGCAGCCAGCAAGCTCCACCACTGCATTTTGGAACCCCCCCCCCCCCACCGACTCAACTGTGGGATGTGCCCACCCTCCTGCCTCGTCGCTCCTCGAGCGAGGAAGGCTCTATCTTGGAACGGCGAGCTTAAGAAGGTTCTTTTCGATGGCTCGCCCAAGAACCTTGTACACCTCCTCGCCGTCCCGGTTCGACCACAAAATACCAGGTCTATTTCTGAAGCCCAACCAGCTACGCTAGCAAAATCCCCAAGCGCCTCTTGGGACACCCAAATGACAGCAGGTAACACAGTCCAGGATGAGATCCTCCCGATGGTCGATCGCAGACATGCAAAGCGCAAAGCGGACGTCGAAGTGTTTGCGCCCTGTCCACGGCACCGCAAACAAAGAAAAACTGAAAGCAGGGGTTCGGATGATGCGACTGATACTAGTTGCTCGACCACCTTTTCAGATATGCCCACAGAAGTGCATCGGCTAATCTTTAGCCACATCGAATTCGTCGAAGAGGTCATTTGCCTCGGCCTCACGAGTCAATACTTCTGGAGGGTCGGTCGAGAATATATTCATGATCAATACACGTCGTTCCTGGGGCAGTGGGCAGGTGAGAACATCGTCTGCATCGGACAGTATGTCGATCCCGAGGAGTTTTTTTCGATGGAGAGGAAGAATCAATTGCGTCAAGAGTCAGTCGTGACACCAGATGACGGCGATCCAGTCCGAGAGGGGTACCGCGAGCTGTTCACTCCGTCTGAGCTCGGTTTTCATTCTGTCGCTACAGAGAAAAAAAGAAACAATTTGCAGTTAATGTCATCACGCGTATATTATCGGTGTAGAGACCGTGGCCAGCTCGAGGATCCTGCATTTACTTTCACGCAGTCAGAGTTGTGCGTCCAAGAGTCAACTTACTATCCCGAGGACCAACCATGGATTCTTCGAAACTTGACGGCAAAGGAGTTCGTACGTTCGGAGGCTATCGCCTTGAAACCGGAATTTATCCACGGCCCCAATATTGACGTTTTAGGCTTTGGCGAAGTCATCTTGTCGCGTATATGGTCAACGTCCCACTCGCGCCATGTGAAAGATCCGTCAGAGATCCGCAGAGGAGTGTGGGCAGGGCACCGCTTCGATATCACCACGCTGGCGAGACATGTAGAGGAGACAAAGGGGGCCGACTGGAATGATGTGAGCAAGGAAGTGGCCAGAGATATCGCGAGCATCTGGGAGAGCGAATACGGGCCTGATTGGCGTCGGGTCATCTGCTGAACAGAACTTCGCCTGAAGAGCGAATCACAGACGCGACGCTGCGCGATTTACCGGAATTGGCTGCTCTCCATGGTGGTGTTCTTGAAGGCACCCGACCTGATGTGGAAGCCAGTGAGACGACGGAGAGCACACTGTTGATATAGTTGTGCCACGGTAAACCTGCGTCATGCTCTTCGACTTCCAACACTCTTACCCATAAGCCGCCCGGAAGGCCGGAAAACAGACTGATTTGCATTCTGTATCATATCCACACCAGCGCCGCAGCAAAGTGGTACATCACAATATTCCCTCGCGTCTCTCAGACCTCATATACAACTCTGAACCTTTTACCAATCCTATTTCCCCCCCCTCATCCCACTCCTACAACCAGCAATTCCCTTAATGAGGCTTCTGCATCACCGAAGCATCCCCCTGCGTCCAAATAACGTCCAACACCCACTTCTTAATCTTCCACAACCCATCCCCCTCATCCCTCATCAGATCCATCCAATACTCTCCACCCACTAAGTATTTCGGGGCATCTGGCTCCTTCCCCTTTCCCGGTGGACAATGCTGCGCCAACGCATAAGCAGTAAGAGAAGCCGTATTAGCTCCATCCTTAACATCCACGCGGACATTGCTGATCATATGCGTCGTATCCATGTGTCCAACGTGATCGAGTACCTGTGCGCGGACGTTAGAGAGACCGTCGATGATTCCTCCGTCACCAGCACGTATTTCTCCGATGACGTCTTCGGCAAATGCCGAGTTGAAGATTGAGACGTCATTGCGGTCGAATCCTATGATGGCGCGGTATAAGGCGTCGGTGATGGCTTCGCGTGGGGTGAGGGAGGTGAGGGTGTGTGGGTATGACATTTTGGGTAGATTCTAAGGAGACAATGTGAGACAGATACTTTGTTAGTAGCTGTTGGTCCTGATTACATTTCCCTGTGTCTAATGATGATACCGTGTCACCGTCGATGATGAGGATATTTATACCTCTAGATACTTCTCTAGGCATACGGAGGAAGAGAACATAATGATGATAAACGGACAGAGGTGGGCAATACCCCGGTATTGTAAGCCATAGCGGTGAGCAATTGCACACCTTATGTCCGTTTACCACCGAGGCTTAAGGTCTTAGAAGATCATGTCAAAACTTATCAACGCGGTGGCTTACCATCCTTCGGCCAATCACATGCGGGATCGGTTAGGCCAGCACCACTCTCACAAATTGTAGAGACACCATTTGCTCCTTCAGACCATCAAAAATGCGATGCCACGTGTTTCTTGCAAAAAGGTGAACCCTTCTGTTGAACAAATGGTGACCTATCGTTCATGGCGGACCCACTCATTCTATAACACTCACTTGCTAGCCTGCAACACCATTGACAGGCAACAGCGCCAAAGTACACCACGTAGATAGATATATAGATGGGCTCTATCCCACACTCGCTGGAAGAGCAAGAGCAATCAATGCAACAATTAATGTAACAATCAAGAGCTATTCACTCTTCCTTCCATTGTTCGACACCTTCTCGGGAGACTAACCCGATTATTTTCCTCTCATGTAGATTTCGAAGATTGACGGCAGTGTGGAGGCGCAAATCATGTTCGCGCCATTGGCGGAATGGTGGTCAAACGCTAAAACTATGCTGGTGTCATCCCATTTGCGACCAAGCCGTAAGCCACTCAGGCTCGACATAATGGCGTCGCGGGTATTCCACCCCCTCATCTTTTGCGATTACCAGCTCACGCCCCATGTGCGGTACGTACCATCGACTACAAGGATGACGAATCTCCGTTGAATGAGCTGGATTACCCGTGCAGAGTCTCAATAACAGGTCAAAGACTCTCAGGCCACGGTTGGCTAAACAGGCTTTGAAGAGAATGGATGTCTTAGAGAAGTGTCCAGCTGCCGGTGTCCCGAGCAAAAGGCGCCGTGCGCGAATGATCACCGAAGCCCGAAGACAACAAAATCGGGCCGCACAGAAAGCGTACCGTGGGTTCACCTTACCTCGACTCGTTCCAAACAGGAATAACCTAGCTCAATTACAGGCGAGAGAAACAAAGAACGCCGAGAGTATTTGCAGCGCAGACAGAAAGGCTTTTCCGGGGGCCGTCGTGAATTAAGGCCCAATGTCCTATTTGTGGCCGATGAGAATGGTTCTTGGTCCTATCCCGCAGCGGCCCCAGAGAGCCAAAGAGCACAGCTACCGCAGAGCACTGCTGGTCCGGAACTCGAGCTGAATTCCCAGCAAAATCATTGCCTACAACCGTCCTTCATTGCTGGCGGCGTATCAGACCCTGTTCCCATCGCCCTCAGCTCTTTACTTCGAGATGACGTCGAGCTTTCGATGCAACCGGAACCCTCTTTGACCCAATTTAACTCGATGGGGCCTTCTCCCGTCCTAAATGGGACAGCCTTGATTGACCCAGCTCTTCAGCAAAGGAGAGAATTCTCATGGGCTTCGTCAATTCCTTTCTTTTTGCCCTGGCAATTCCCGGCACCTCCACCACAGATTGGAGCTTCTCGAACGACAAGCGGCACGAAGGATCGCCTCAGCGGTCTGATCGACGTTCTGGAAGATCGAGGTCTGCGAATTGAAGAGGTTATATCAATAGGGCTAGAGTCTCTCTCCAGACGCTGGTTCCAAAGGCGTCCGCTGGAAACCCCCACACTTTTTTCTCCTCCCGATCCATACCTGAACAGCATTCAGTTTTCTCGCACGACAACATTCTTGGGGCTTCTCTGCAATGCACGTTGCATAGGAATAAGCCTCCAAGATCTCCTCACACCTCAGCATCCCTCCCCATTCTACGACCCTGCCAAGGCAAACGCCCCTCCTCAAGTTCTCCTAGCCACGGCTACTAAACCATCAATACCTGTAGATCTCAGGCCAACGCTGCCTCAGGTGATATTTCCACACCCCGCATACCTCGACCTCTTACCATTCCCCGGGCTACGTGCGCGGGCAATTACCCTGGCAGCAACTATGCCTCATGTCTTCAATCCGCTAGATCTGAAATGGGACTTTCTCGAGGACGGACTGATCTGCTGGCGCAGCAGGACTTGCGGCGGCGGTGAGCCCGGCCAGCCTTGGGATATGCGGAGTTGGGAGGCCGCACCTTGGTTTCTCCAAAAATGGTCCATGTTAATAAAAGGCGGGAATGGAGAGATTTAGAAGCAGACTATGTCGTGGCAGAGAGCGACGGGATACTACATGTCTTAGCTTTGGTCTGAAAACGTGACAATGCGTCCTGGGACAGGACGCCGTTGGGCACGGCTAATGGGGACTATCCGATGACGAATCCCATCCAATAGTGGGTACCACCCATAGTGTATTCTCTCTCAATGCTTAAGAGAGTTCGGTATAGGCGACACTGTTTGAGTGTATTTGCCGCCAGAAACGGCAGGCCTTGTCCCATTGGCCCCTCTTGTCCAAAGAAATTGGCGACATTCCGCCTCCGGTTGAGCTTTCATCGCTTCCGTTCTAGCATTCCAAAAACCAACACTTGCCTAGACGTACCTCTGTATGCATCCTCGGTTATCTTATGTCTACTCTTATCTCCGCTTTCGATCCGGAGCATCCAGCACCTTATACAATTACCATCATTGTGCCACTACTGTAGATATCATGTATGCCATCTCCGTAGGCTTCCCCATCTGATCGATCCGGCTCTCGTCTTCGAACCCGCCCATGCTCAAAGTCGGGGCCAAATGCACGGAAATCCCCATGTGACAATCTGACTACAGTTCTCGTGGTGTTGAAGTGACAATAACGTACCCACTGTAATCAAAGCAAGTGGAGAAGTATTCCGGGACCGAGGGTTCATCCGGATCAAAGTTCTTGTCGATCGTGTTGAGATTCCCAAGCTTCCTCTCTAGCGTGGCAACCTTGTCCGAAAACTCAGGCTCCAGCAATAAATCCAAACTATAATCCGTTGTCCAGTCATACTCTTGCCAGCCTTCTAAGTCTATTGAAGCATGTCAGTAGGCTTCTCACCGGAGGAAGGAACTTACCTACATTGCTTTGCAAATTTCAAAGCCGTGAAGAGTATCACACGTCGGTCCAAGAAGCTGTCCAAAGACAGGAGAGGCCCTTCCGACACTGGTATCTTTCGGTGCTGGATAGCGTCAAGAAATTTGCAGGCTATTATAAGCCTCTGGTGGCTGAAGGCCTGTACCTTTGCAAACGCTGAGAGACGGCGCTGGGAAGGGCTGGGTTTTTCCAGTTCGACGACCAACTCCTTCTGGCAATGAAGGCGCTGGAAAAATTTGGCTAGGGTCAAAGTGTTATTCTCGAGCATGGCCTCAAGCTGTTTGGATTAGCTTCGTATGGAAATGGGGGCAAGGGAGCTCGCCAGTCTCAAGAAGAGATATTTGTTCAACGAATCGTGGAAGAGGTCATCTCGTGGATCTGGCTCTGGTGCCAAACGTTGGTTTTTTCGAGTGTCTCCGTCTTCCATCATACGACCTGACGATTCGGCGCCAGGGGCAGAGGCTATTGCGTTTGGGTTCAAGCTCGGGCTACAGTGTCGAGTGGCCGGCTTCAAACCATGCCGGCGAGCATATCGGTTGATCTTGTGAAGGGGGACGGGGGATCCCCGAACGATATGGCTCGCTGTTTGATCATTGAGTAAGGCATTCATTTCTTTCGATGTGATGTTTTTCCGAAGATCCCATTTTGCAAACTGCCTCTTGTATTGCTTATCCGTTGCGCAGAAGCCGTGTTTGCTTTTCAACATTTCCATGACCTTCTGTAGGTCCAGTTTCAAATCAAGGTAAAGGAATTGAATGTAGCCGCGGTGCCTCTCCCACTCCTCTTCCCGAATACGACCAGCTCGCGAGGCTGAAGTGACTTGCGCCATTGCTCAGAAGGGGAGAGTGCCAGAAATCACGAGCTGGGGATAACACAGATGAACTCATGCAAAGTATGGCGAAAAAATTATAAAGAACTGGCAAAAATTGAACTACATTGTTGCACAGATATATCAGGGCGCGGCCAGTAGTCGCCAGTAGTCTGAGGACAAATTGGAGGCGAGAAACTCTGGCGTCGATAAAAAGTTGCAACTTGCGCTGGTAATGTCTCGATGATATGGGCACTCACTGGTCATGGAACAAGGACCAACGAAGTTGCTTCGCTACTGCAGAGGATACGAACACTTAAACAGCACTGCCCCCAAACCAGTACGTCACCCGACAAACAAAGTGCGACGTGACGTGTTCGTCTTTCTTGCCGAACAAAAATTGCAACTTTTGTCATCAAGTGCTCCGAAGCGTACATCTGAGGCGGTGTATTGGGCCAATTCGAGACTTCCACGTTCGAACGATCAATTGATGTTGGCTTAGAAATAGTATGGAACGGTTGATCGTCAGATGCTCCATCGCGATCCCAGAAGAGAGGAAGATGGTTTTGGGAAGCTATTAGGAAGGCTTCAACTAAATCGGCGATCTAATAAGCCGACTGACAAGGTTGCGGAAACGGATGGTGGCCTTCCACCTTACAGCTCGCAAAAGCCATTGTTTCATTCCTGCTCATACAACCTTTGGTCAACTTTTACCCTTCCTGGGACACGGCCCTTAGGCAATGGCGCATGATTCTGAGGGAGAGAACTGTGACCGATATTGAAGTACGAGATGGAAAAATGATGCATCAGGAGTAGCCAAGTCAGTGAGTCCATCTATCAGGAATTGTTTGTGCAAAAGTCGTTATGAGTGGCTTATAATTCTGCCTTCGTCGACGCCTGCCGCGCTCGTTTCTTCTCCTGCCTTCGTCATTATCCAATTTCGAAGCAAATCCCTGTGACTTATCTGCACCATTGTCCCTTCAACCTTCGAGGAAACGCAATATCAACTCTTTCCACTCTTGGGAGGCCGGTCCCGGCCAACCTTCCTGGCCTAGTCCTCGGCCTCACTTTCCGATTCCTTTCGTCTTCACTCAAATCAAATTCTGACATGGCACTGGAAGCTGAAGTAACTGTATCGGTGGTGTTTGGCATATTCATGGCGATCGTCGCCCTGATAGCCTTGTGGCAGGTGGCATTCTATGCTGCTCGAGCCGTCAGAAGTGAGTAAATCCTTTGTGAGGCTACGTTCAGAAAGCTGACTTTGACGGAGCCCAGCAATCTCGATCCGATCACTTCGAGCTCGAAGCATGATCAACATATCACGAGTCGTGCGGGGCTGACGCCTCGCTGGATATAGACGGAATGCTGTCGCGCGTCACCGTCAAGGATATCAGTATGATGTTATTAGGTGTTAGGCGTAGCCGACTTGGAGGACTGTCAGTTGAATTGGGGTATGTAGTACTCTGGCTTAGGTTCACATGCCTGGGAGGGGGCATCGTTGTTAGGCTTTCTGGAAGGAGTATCATGTAATTGACATGACAACACAAAATGATCGCCCATTGGTGGATCTGGAACCCACTGTCAACACCTTTTTGAAGCATCTGGCAGAGAACGACGATCTGGAAATAACCGGCAAGTGCTCAGGCCCTGGAAACCGAAACAGAGGTTGGTTCGGTCAAGATTATGGAATGAATATTCAATGAGAACACGGGTCCCTAAATAGGGGTTCAGGACGGGTTTGAGTTCAACAGACGGCTAAGCATCATAAGCACGGACTGAGCCGCTGACGATAAGGCTGAGGCGAAAGTGGAGCCTGGTCGCATGACACGTGAGTGACATTGTTGAACGGTTGAACAAAGTAGCCAGTGTCCCTTTTTGGGATATAGGGGTAGGAATAGGAGAAGAAAAGGGGTGAACCGATGCTAGATAGATAGAGCATTCAATACATACACACATACAATTATGTGATCCTTTCAAACAAGAAGAATTTCCCCATTAAACATCGCCGAACATGGTTGACGTGCTGCATAGCAGCAGAACCTCAACTCGTCCACTGAAAATCTTTCATAATAGTGATCTGATCACGTGATCAACCCAAGATTAACCTGACCGCCACAACTCTTCCAGGTCAAGGCCACTGCCTGTGTGCTGTCCAATCTCGACTTCAGCCGCACCTCAACTTGATTTAAGCGTTCTTCATCATGCTTTTTTCCCCTATTCACCTGCTCAAACCGGTAAGAGGCCACCGCGGGCCCGTGGAACTCCTCCATCCACTAACCCTCCTTGCGAATTCTCGATCGCTGCTACGTGAGTAGTAGTCTGGGAACAGCCCCTCCTTCTTAGAGCTCGAATCGTATCTTCCCTGCATACCCCGGAGAGATCGGCCTTCGATCGACGCAAGAAGACGCAACCGAGCATGTCTGGCATCGGCGAGGCGAGCGCGGTGCTCGGCTTAATCTCGTCCGTCATCGCGATATATGAAGCGGCTCACGAGGTTTACGAGGCCGCTAGCGATACTAAGGGACTTCCTAGGAAGTTCCGCGCAGCCGCTGAGCAGATCCCAATGGTGTACCACACTCTCAGCCTGGCCGAACAGAATATCAAAGCAAAAGCTGTTAGTGAAGCGGCGCTGCAGAGTGCGATGCCTGTTCTGGAGCGATGCAAGGAGAGTGCCGCCAGTGTGAAGGACATCTTTGACAAGACCATACCTGCCAAAGATGCCTCGAGGGCAGAGTGTCTGAGAAAGGCCGTGGGAATAAAGATGAAGAGTAACAAGGTGAAAGAGTACATGGAAGAGGTTGTGAAGAATATGGAGCTTCTTGCGCAAAACCAAGTGTTCCAAGACGCGGAGGCGCTGAAAGATATTAAAGAAGCTATCGAACAGTTGAGCAACGTGTCCGACGAGGAGGAGCAGCCTCAGTTTGTCCACTCAGGCGCGGGGGCAATCAATGCCAACACTGGGGGAGGTGTTCAGGAGAACTACAACAACTCTGGACCCGGCAGTCAGTACAATGCAGAAAACCAATTCTTCGGGCGAGACCAAGGTACGGACTCTCGCTGATCCTACTTGCTATCGATGGAATTTCCGGTGCTGAGAAAGATTATGTCATTCGTCAGTGACCTAAAGTATTTGCTCCTTGCAATCTAGTGAGGAGGGTTTTCCTGACCATACCAAACTTATCTATAGGCTCGGATTGTCACTTTCAACTGTGAATCTGATGCGCTGTTACTAATGTATATTTCGCCAGTGGAGAACCAAATCAACATTGCATACTAGCATTTTCAAAAGGATCGTGTCGCAGATCGATTGCTCTACTCCAAAGGAGCAACGTATGGCTCATACGAGGACGATCAGACCACCTGTCATCCCGAGACTCGAATCGAGATACTCCATCAAATTCAAGAGTGGGCTCAGCAGTCCCAACTGGAGCGGACGTACCTTCCAGTACTCCAGCAACTATCAGCAACATTGAGTGACCCACGTGACGCGGATCCGCTTACCAAGAATTCCGGACCATTGTCGGATCTATCGTGGTCCTTGCCGAGCCGCTCTCGATAGCATCCCTCAGCGATCTCCTTCAGGTGCCCAAAGACAAGATTTGGGACCGCATACATCCATTACGTTCTGTGTTGCGTGTTCCCGCTAACTTTGATACACCGATTCGAACGCTTCATCTATCCTTTAGTGAGTTCCTATTAGGAGACAAGCTTCGACACGAGCCTTTCGGAGTGGACGGCCCGGCCACATATCGAATGCTATCGACAAGATGCTTGCAATTATTGGGAAGGGAGAATGGTCTACATGAAAATATGTGTGGGCTTAGGTATCCCGGCCAGCTACGAAAAGAGATTGCACCAGCTATGATCGACCGACGTTTCCCACCCGAATTGGAATATGCATGCCGGTATTGGATTCACCACGTGCAACATAGTATGGTTCAGATTTGTGATAACGACGAAGTGCACGAGTTTTTGCAGAAACACTTCCTGCACTGGTTTGAAGCTCTAAGTCTCATGAACAGGATCTCCGAAGTCATTGAACAATTGGACAAGTTACAATCACTTGTGTCGGTGAGTGGTGCTCGAGGCGGAATTCTCGAAGTTAGAAAATCAAACTTACGGGAGGTAGGTTAGTGAATCGACTCATGTAACAGCCTTCCTTGAAGACGCACGACGAATTTTCCTCAGTAACCGATATATCGTCGACCTTGCGCCCCTCCAGATTTACTCCTCCGCAATGATTTTCGCGCCGCAAACCAGCGTAGTAAGGAAGGTTTGTGGCCGGATCCCGTCATGGCTAAGGCGGTGTCCCACTACTCCAGTAGTGTGGAGTCCCGAGCTCCAGACGCTGGAGGGACATACTGATTCGGTGAACGCGGTGGCTTTCTCCCACGACGGCTCGCTCCTCGCCTCCGCATCAAATGACGAGACGGTGAGGTTGTGGAACCCGCACACGGGTCGAGAGATCCAGACGCTCAAGGGACCTCCAGGAATTATAGCCGTCGATTTCTCGCTGGGTGATACGGCTCTCCGTACAAATCAAGGAATAATGTCTATTGATAATAAATTTATTCCTTGCTTAACTTTCGAATCTTCAGCCTGGCAACCCATTACAATGAACGATGCGTGGATTCGACAAGGTGAACATGATCTTCTCTGGCTTCCACTGGAGTATCGCAGGAGTCCTTCGGCTTTCTATGGCAATACGATTGCAATTGGTTTACGTTCTGGTCAGGTTGGATTCATCCAGCTGGATTATCTGGAAGTTTCTGATGTTCGTCATTAAGTCTTATATGGCTGTTGATCCAACGCAACTTGATTATATCAATGCTTGGCGTGGCTGAACAACGTCATCTTCGGCCTTGGGCAAGGTGTTCTCTTTGCCATGTTCATGTATCGAAAATTTCATGGGGCAACCTGGCAGAGTTCATCCCATTCCTGAAGGACTTAGTCCCAGCGAAACAACATGGTTTCTTGATTGATGCCTAGGGCTGCTGACTCACCGTTCAGGTCAAAATAACAGGTGTCTATATCTGAAAAACGAAACCGGCTTTTGTGAGGTTAGATTTGGCGATTTGAATACGACTATCAATACTTCACTAAACCCGTCCGTCCACGACATTCGCTTCTAGATGGCACCGTAGCTGCTTTTACACTGGTTTCACCTGGTGAGCCAGGGTTAGAGCACAGGGCGGCGTCATCCAGTTCCACAAGAAGGGTGAGCTGACCATCGGCCAGCGGTTCCTCAATGATCTCAATTTGGTATCTGCGATTATAGCCTGTCGAATGTCGTGGGACCGCTAGAAGACAGACGAGCCGCACGGAGGACATGGTCCATGGATCGGATCCGATGACTCGTGGTATTTCATCGGATCCAATCCGTGAACCATCCCGAGTTTGATCAGTAGGGCTTGTCTAGGTGGTCCACGGACTGGATCCGATCCATGGACCATCTCGATATCGAGGATATCGACTTCTATCGAATAGGGTGACCCCCCGGCCATATGGTCCACCGATTGGATCCGATGGCAGTGGTCTTTCATCGGATCTGATCTACGAACCATGTCAAATGTGATCAATAGAGCTTCTCTAGGTGGTCCATAGACTGGATCCGATGCGTGGATCATGTCGATATCGACTTCTATCGAGTAAGGGACCCGCCGGCACATGGTCCACAGACTGGATCCGATGGCGGTGCGGCAAGGGGGTTTGCCCATGTGATCACGTGATGCCGCCAAGCCATGGGCTTACGTGATTGGCTCAACAGTAGCCGAATTTGGTGCCCGTTCCCTATTCTTGAATCTGAAGACATGGATTATCTAACTGTCTTAGCGTGCTCAGACCATGGAGACAAACGGCAGCAGAATTTCCATTCCGATCCAGAAAACAGGACGAAGGAGACAGGACATTTGGCTGAGCGGGTAGCACATCTCAGATCGACAAAGGAGGGTTGAACCGTGTTGCAAAACATACTATATATCTGTCAAAATGTGGAGAACCCTTTTTCGAGATGACCTCCAGCCCTAGAAAAATCGAAATCATTTTTGATGACGGGCATCTGACTCTCCTGGGAGCGTGCTGGGCGCCCAAACCCCTTACAGAGTTCACCATATTTCGTCAGTTTACCAGTGTAGATCTGCCGTGGCATGTGCTGGGCATTGATTTGGGACTCGACGACGATGAAATTGTGTCGCTGCATTCCTGTTTTACCATTTCAGGGTTCGTGGAGAGCGAGATTACTCTAGATCTGATGGGAATCGAAGTTACTATACGCTGCTCCTTGAAACAAAGCACGCCCGGACGCGAGCGGCCATGGAGCTACGTCATGCATGGTTTCTACACACATTTTCTCCGCAGCCCGAGCTCCAAGATATCGATGGACTATTTGCCCGTGCAAAAGGATATCAGTTGAATCCAGGATTCCGAGCAGAAGATACTTATGACCTTGAGGTCCCGCAAGATACTGGTCTCGGTCTGGCAAGGTGGACCAAGTCAAAGCCAAGCCACTGTCCGAGACCTCTGATGATATTCTTCGTCTTGATTTCGGCTTGTTGAAAGCCCTCGGGCCAAAAAGGCTCCTCAGGTTGGAAACAAACGGTCTTTACGAGAAAAACTCTGGCCGTGGAAGGTTGGACGAGACCATTAGTCAAGAAATGTCGTTTCGTCTGATGATGAGTTTTGGCCACACGTTGGTCCCAAATCGTGCCATAAATCTATGGCATTGATATCTCATATCATCCACGGGGCTCTCGTACAATCTGATGGAGCTTCAAGGCTGGAAATCGTTAGCCAATCAACGGGCTTGAAAATGTAGCCAAAGGGGCTAGACTGCCCAATAGGAAATACATTTGACCCGAAGTCTTTCCCCTTCAGTCTTGTCCGACATATTCAGGAAATCAAAATGGCATTCACTGCCGCAATTCGGCCAATCGCATGCCAAACTACACGAATACGAGGAACTCAGAACCATCGAGGGGTGAAAGCTCAAGTTGGCAGAAACTGGCGCGCGGATCCCTTGCCCCGAATATTGCTGTTGCCTAACCTGAGTGGGAGACGCTCCGTGGAGGGAGCTCCAATGTTACCAACTTATACTTGTTGGCACTACATTTCCAGCACGTCGGTTTCTCGATAAGTGCATCTCGGTGCCGCAGCCGTCTCCAGGAAATCCTGAATCATGACCCTGCAACTGAAGACAACGCATTCGAAAGATGGGACAAAGATTGCCTATTATCAAATCGGCTCGGGTCCTGGTCTGATCATTCTTCACGGCGCCATGCAGGCCGGCCTCAGCCATAGTGAGCTTGCGACACATCTCTCACAATCCTTCACGTGCTATCTACCGGACCGACGAGGACGCAACAAATCCGGGCCCACGGGCGAGGACTATTCAACACGGAAGGAGGTTCAAGATGTCGAATCGATCCATGTCAGCACGGGTGCGAAATACATCTTCGGCGTGAGCTCAGGGGCGTTTATCACGTTGAAAGCAGCACTCGCTGCTCCGTCATCTCACATCGAGCGCATCGCGGTCTTTGAGCCGCCCTGGTTACCGGAATCGGAGCGAGAAGCCACCATGGATTGGGTTCGGAGATATGAGGAAGAAATCGGTCGAGGTGAAGTGGCAGAAGCCCTCACCACGGCGATGCTGGGAACACAGATGGGTCCGCCCCTTTTTCATTCGAAATATTTCCCACGGGTACTACTAGTGTGGCTGTCCAAGATGATGCTCGGGGGTGAACAATCCGCGAATAGGAAGAGCAAGAAGGGTAATCCCCCCCGTGAAGACTCGATGACTCCTCCATCATTTCAGGAACTCGCTTCAACGCTTCAAAACGATTTCAAGGTGGGAGCAGAGATGTTCGGAGAACAAAACCTGGAGACACTCGCCGCCGTCAAGACCGAAACTCTGGTTTTAGGCGGAAGCCGAAGTCCGGCATATTTGAGGCGTGCCGTTCGAGAGCTGGAGAAGGTCATACCCCATGCAAGGCGCGTGGAACTCGAAGGTGTTAGTCATGTGGTGACATGCAATAAGGCACAAGGCGGAAAACCGGAAATTATTGCACGGGAACTGCAGCACTTTTTCCTTCTGGGAAATCACGCGAAGGCACCGAAATCGAACTGATCATCGAATCGTTGTGGATATGGTCTTCATTTCGCAATCAACCCTCCGTCCACCACAAGACTGGTCCCACACACGAAATCACTCGCCTTACTCGCCAGGAAGATGATGGCTCCTCGGAAATCTTCAGGTAATCCCCATCGGCCAGCGGGGGTCCTTCCGATGATGTAATTGGTATACTCTGGATCGTCCGTGTATACCTTTGTCATGGCGGTTTTGATATATCTGCAAGAAAGATGAATACCGATGAATCTTGCTGCCTGGCTCTCTCCAATTGGCCAGGGTTTGGTTGCAAACTTACCCAGGACAGATGCAGTTCACATTGATGCCCTTGGACGCCCACTCGTTGCTCATTGCCTTGGTCATCTGCAGAACGCCTCCCTTCGTGCAAGCATACGCCGCGATATTGATGTTTCCAATGAATGAGATGATCGAGGCAATATTGATGATCTTGCCCGGCCGCTTCAACTCCAGCAACCTTCTCCCCATCTCTTGGGCAGCCACAAACGATGCCTTCAAATTGATTTGAAAGACCTTTGCCGCAGTCAGCCTGATCTCGTCCACATCCTCCTCGTGATTGGCGTTCCATGTTATCAAGGAATCTTAACTTGAACCTACCGCATCGATATTTTCATCTGTGAAATCCTCCACTTTCGCCCGTCGATTAATTCCCGCGCAATTCAGCAGAATATCCGGCGTGACACCACTTTCCCAGATCTTCGCAAAACACGCCCTCAACGCCGCTGAATCAGCAACATCGGCCTCGAATACTTGCAACTTTCGCCCGCACGCTTTGACTCCTTCCTCTAGCATCGACGCTCTTGGATCGTCTTTTAATTGGATTGAGACAATATCTGCGCCTGCTTCGGCAAGTGCAATTGCCATCGAGAGTCCGAGCCCACCAGTACCGCCCGTGCAGATTGCTGTTTTGCCTTGGAGGGAGAAGAGTTCGGACACCGTGGGTAATGTTCCCTCGCCCATCTGATTGATTGACGCCATGACTGGGAAGAATTGGTCTCTCACGTATGAAATTGCGACTAGATGGGTGGTCTCCGAGACTCCCAGGACTGGCAGAACTGGCTTCATGAATAACTTCCTCGAGCTCGGGGCTCGGGGCCATAGCCGAGGTGTTTCAATCTGCTCGCATGCCCTCTCTCCGCAACAAACTCCTATGGTGTCTTGGTTCAACCCCGGTCGGTTGCTGTCGACAACCCCCTCAGCCTTTTCTCCGCAAAGGTGTTCATGCGGGCAAAAGTGGAGTAAAACACGAATGGACAGACCTGTTCAGAATGGGGATCCAAATTTGGCGAAATATAACACTGACTCCTCTACCGGGATTGGCGATGCTCTCGATTCAATCTCATCCGTGGCACAGCCAATACACACTAGTATTCTCTGGTGCAAGGGCTTGGTAATTGAAAGATGGGCCGACTCGAGGGAAAAGTCATCATTGTAACAGGGGCCGGGGCAGGATTTGGACGAGGTGTAAGTCTTTTTCAAGAGATCGACCCCCCATTGTCCCTTGTGAGGATGTATCATTGGAATGATGACTTTGTCTGAGAGGCGATTGAATTGGGGAAACATGCACCCATGCATGATGTCTGTATATTTTCTAAAAGCGGAACACATGAACCTATCCGAGAAGGAGCCCCCTTGACGAGACCAATAGCATGTCTCCAACACCGTTAACGCTTGTCTGCACATAGATCGTCCAAAAACTCACAGCCGAAGGTGCCTCCGTCGTCGGCGTCGACATCAACGGCGAAGAAAACGCCCAGACGGCCTCTCTCTGCCCCTCCGGCACGGTCCACCCGTTCACAGCCGACATCACTCTCGAGTCCTCGTGGCATGACATCCTCTCAACAACATTGACGAAATTCTCCAACCGTCTCGATGTCGTGGTAAATTGTGCGGGCGTCGTGCACATTGCCGCCCCGTCTCACGAGGTCCCCGAGGACCAGTTCGATATGATGTTCAAAGTCAACGTGAAGCCATTGTATTTGAGCACCAAGGTGATTGTGCGGTGGTGGAAAGAAAACAAAAAGCCCGGCTTGTTTATCAATTTGAGTAGTATTAGTGAGCCGAGACCGAGGCCCAACCTGGTCTGGTATGCCGCGAGTAAAGGCGCGGTGACAGTGGTGAGTACAAGAACGAACTCCTGTCGTGCTTGCATCTGGCTTGCTTTTTCAAATGGGTTTCCTCGAGTGGAACACGAACAACCGAGCGAATATATGAATGGATTGGAAAATGGCTGATCATGCGCGCGTGTTTACGCGTGGAATCTGTCAGACGACGAAAGGACTAGCTGCCGAGTATGCGGTCGATCAGATCAGATATAATTGCATTCGACCGGCGGTAGGGGAGACTGCGATGTGAGTGAGAGAATAGTCCATCCACTACCCCTAGATTCGGTGATGGAAAGTCCACTCTGACATATTCGGCAGGTTGCCCAAGGTTCTCGGTGGTCACGACACACCGGAAGGGCGGAAGAAAGTGCTCGGGACAGTTCCATTGGGTCGTGTGTGCCAGCCAGCGGATGTCGCGAACATGGTGTGCTTTCTCGCATCGGACGAGGCGGACTATATCACCGGAGCAGCATTTGATGTCGATGGCGGAAGAGGCGTGAGTTGAACGCCAAACAAAAATTGAAACGGCGACCTGGTGTGAAAAAGCCTCCTGGTCATCAGGATGCGGGTAATTCGATGCATGGATAGTATAATAATTAGCTCCCTGCTCCAGAACCATTATGTTACAGGCTGATCTCCCCTTTCCACATTGCATCGCTGAGTCCAAGTTTCTCCACCAAATTTTGCCATCTTGCGCCACCTCTGTCTTGCTTCCGCAGGTAAGCCATTAATTTCTGCCTCCTGTGCACCATAAGTCGCAAGCTTCGTTTGTTGGCTTTATCCTTCTTGTGCAAATTGTCGGCAAGCACGTTGATTTTAGCCGTCAGAATGGCGATCTGGACCTCTGAGGAACCAGTGTCTTGTCCGACGTGCTTGGGAACCTTTATCGCGTTTTCGTCTCCGCTTTCGACCGATGTCTGTCCAGATGCTGACTTGCCCTGAAGCCGGGGGGCCAGGACGCCGTCAGTATTGTGTCGGCCAAACTCCTCAATGCACCTTTGAATATTCACTCGCGTGCGATCTTTGCTGCTGCCATTTTCCAAGGCTGCAATGGCCAATAAAGCTTTCGATGCGTTCTCGTGTGAGGCCGCATGTTTTTGGATCTTGTCGGCTAGGTTGTATGGTACCCCTTCAATGGGGTTGGGTTCCGGCAGGGGTTCCGTGAGCCATTTCGAGTATTCCAACGACTTGTCCATATCTTCTTTCTTGAGGAAGTAATTCAAATATGACTCTTTGATGGTTTCTACGGAGGTATTGGAGCGCAGAGAGTTGACAAATGGCGTTGGCCGTGATCGGATAGGGTCGCCCATTGCCAACTTCCGCTCGGTTTGCAACACTTTTTGTCGTGCTTCGTTTGCGGATTTACGCTGTCGCGCCTGGGCTAATCGGTACGGGTCGGTGTGTTTACGGACCTTGCGCTTTTTGGCACGCTTTGCTTCCAGGGGAGCTGTGGTTGAGAAGAGGCACGTCGAACATTTTGTCAAGGCTTGATTGCGTGACACAGATGGCAAGCTTTGGAGGAGGCTGGTTACTGAGGTCACCGTTAGTCGTATCAATTAGAGAGCAAGGAAGAGGCTCACGGTTAAAGATACTGCTCGTCACGGCGGGTGATGCGCGTGGAGGCATCGTCTAGAATGCGTTGATGAAGGATACAAATCTCATCCTCGACGAGATGATTCCAATCTCGAACTTCGTCTCGGAAAAGCATAACTCCGACTCCGGGAGAGCACTAAGTCTAATTGGGTCTTTCAAAGTCACTCGAAAATCTTGGCAAGCCCTAACTTCCACTTTGGTATTGCGGTCCCAGAAAAAAAAAAAGTCCAGAGGTTGGCGCGGACGCTCAACGTCTTCAACACTCCCTTCGTTCGTCCTCCCCTCTACAACCCAACTCGCTTTCCGACTGAATTGCAATCGCATACTCAGTCGTAAACATGGCGAGCCCAGCGAACCTCCCTCCGATCTTCAACCCTACGTCCCAGGACATTGAAATGCTCCTGGCCGCACAATGTCACTTGGGATCTAAGAACCTCCAGGTTCACATGGAACCATACCTGTGGAAGACTCGTCCTGATGGCATCAACGTGATCAACATCTCCAAGACCTGGTACGGAATTCCCTAACCAATTTGCCATTTGCAGGATCAAAGTCGAGAGTCCCTCACGGGCGAACTGCGCTCGAGCAATTCAATGCTGACTTCTGGTCTCTGCAGGGAGAAGATTGTCCTCGCAGCCCGCATCATTGCCGCAGTTGACAACCCAGCTGATATCTGTGTCATCTCTGCCCGTCCCTACGGCCAGCGTGCTGTTCTTAAGTTCGCCGCACACACCGGAGCCGTCGCCATCGCCGGTCGTTTCACCCCAGGTAACTTTACCAACTACATCACCCGCTCGTTCAAGGAGCCTCGCCTGATCGTCGTGACGGATCCTCGCACCGACGCTCAAGCCATCAAAGAAGCCTCCTATGTGAACATCCCCGTCATTGCCCTCTGCGATACCGATTCTCCCACTGAATTCGTCGACGTTGCCATCCCCACCAACAACAAGGGTCGTCACGCCATCGGTTTGATCTGGTGGTTATTGGCTCGTGAGGTTCTCCGTCTGCGAGGCACCCTCGCCAACCGTGAGGTTGAATGGGACGTCGTGGTCGATCTGTACTTTTACCGTGACCCTGAAGCCGAGGAACAGAAGGAAGAGGAGAAATTGCCTGGTGCAGAAGAGGCGGGTCCTGGTGCTGTTGACCGTGGATTCACAGACAATGCGGATTGGACGGGAGAGCCTGGGACGGCCCCAGGTATCGAGGGTGCTCCCCAGGCCGATGCCAACTGGAATGACCCAAGTACTGGTGGAGACTGGGCCCAGGAAGCAAATACCGGTGCCAGCGGCTGGTAAGCGGCCGTCGAGTGTTCAGGAGTAAGGACACCAGTGCACCACTGCCAGTCTCGGCGTCTTTTTCCAATCCAACACTTCCACATCCAATTGCCTCCCACCTCAAAAAACCTGAATATGTCCACAGGCAGCCGCGACTTTCCGACGAGGACTCACGATTTGCGATGTCTCCATTCGACAAGGTCAAAAATCAACGGCACTCATGAGGGAAAGATACTCGACTGGGATCACTCATTTCTCGGAAGAGGGAAAGCCCTGTGCTGGAGATGAAGGGATTGTACTTAACCGTTGCCCAGCTTTGCCGATGGGAGTCAAACGTAGAATGAGCTAACGCTAAGCACAAAGGAGAAGCTTCACATAGAAGAATGGAAAAGAACAGCTTCTTTTGAATGAGATTCCCAATAATTTAGTGTTCTATTGCCCGGTACGCGTCCCCTGTATGGATATCAGATCTCTTTGGCGGCCTGCCTTGGTCGAATTCCCGTGATCCTCAAGGTTAATGCAATGCAAATCTTATACAATGCGTGCATAACGCCAAATATTTCCCATCAACTCCACATCTCATCCTGTGCGCGACTTCAGCATGAATATGTGCTTCTTCGACAAATATAATATATCGACAATAGCCTCTGGGGAGAAAAAGCTTATCACTGCAAACAGGACGAGACAGAAGTGGGTCAGTGATAGGATCGCGACGTTTTACACAAATTTTCAGATCAGATTTGAAATCTGGTTGTTGTGTAGGAGGAGAAGGGTCCCGCGCATCAGGCAGAGGGTCATCTGATTGTCTAGATAGTGCAACGTCCCTGAAATTCAACTGCAAAGAGCCCAATAGTGTCGACACAGCAGCCTCCGCTAGATGAGACGGAATAGCATGCGTTGGATGGGAATAAAAAGGGCTAGAGGAGGGAAATTGACAAGCCCCCGTGGAGTTTTCGAATGAGTTTGCAAGACTGGGTTGAAGGCTTGAGTGGTAATATTAGAGGACATGACGTGGCTGTGCTTCAGAGATTAGTATTAGAACACGACAAGCTGCAAGTTAGGACGGAGATTACACTCATTAGTGGTGGTAACAAGCCGTCTGAAACTTTTGTTCGAAATGGTGAGTATGAGTGCAATGATTCTTCTGACGAGTAATGGAGATCTGAACGGTCATGAGCATTTTGGATGACGAATTCGTTCTTATATATGCTCACACTCCCCAGTTCAGCATTGCTTAGCAAGTCTTCCAGTCTCAACTTGAACCAGACTTTCTTTATGATAGATAATGGAGAACCCATAGGCAGTTTTCCAGTGTGGTAGCAATGCTTTGAAAAGAGGCTTCTTGGGGATCAAGTTGGGCAGAACAAGCAGGGAAGAGCGTTTCAGGCCGAGATACTAAACAAAATCAATCTTTCCATAATAATGTGAACAATAATTCTTGGTTGATCGTGTCTCGGTCGGAGCGTTTCCACCAAAGGATCGACTGGAAGACCCAATGGAGACAGCATCGGAGTCGAGATGGTGGTCAAGTCTGAAAGCTCGACCCGATGTCGCCAAAATTGACAAACTCGATGGCTTGATCGATGTATGAGAAGAGCTCCATCTACAATCTCGACGCTTATGGAAGCCGCAGATAGGAAACATTGCATTGATCAATGGCGGAAATGGAATCGACAGCTAATACCTCGTCTTTGAAATATTGTTGCTCTAGCCTTTGTGACAGCAGCTATTTGGTAGAACACAGTGATTTTCAAGGAGCATGTGTTTGAACGAATGGACGAGTGTACGATTAATACTGGACAGAATTCAAAAACATAACCGGGTGAAGATTCAACTTGGGATTACGTCTGCTGAAGACAGCCTGATACCATTGGATCACGTGGAAGGCTGAGTTTCAGCGTGTCGCAGCGCAACGTCACCCTTATCAAGAGAACACATACTCGACAACACCGACTCGTCTGGGAGCCCCCTTCAGCCTTTAGTCACAATTCGGCTGAAACACGCAAGGAGAAGCCTCGTCTTTAGGGCGATGTGCTGGCGCCCGCTATTTCTCGGCATGTCGGATCTCCTCGTGGGGGCTGAAACAGTTTTCAAGGGTCGAGATATTTTTTCTCCAAGCTTTTTATTATCCTTCGAATAATAATGACAATCACTAGGGCTTGGAACATTGATTCTCCTATCGATGCACCTTCTCTTATAGTGCATGCTTAACGGCCGCAGTATACCCTCATGAAACTTGCATCTCAGGTTGTGAACCCTTCAATTAATGTGCAGCCTTGTATCGTCTGGACTTACGTAGGGCGGTCCGTCGCCTGAATCCACCTCCCACCTGCAATCCCGAGCCCAATCATGGCGGAACAAACAGTCACCTCATCTTGGGCTCCTTGGGAAGCTGTATATCAATGGGCGCCCTTCAAAATCGATGCCCTCGGTCTCGTTACTTTACTAGGAGCCGAGGAAATCAACGCGGCCGTCGGGCGGCTCGTAAGGAGCGCCTATCTGGAGTATCTCCCTATGCTGGGTGCCTTCGTCATTGCTGGAGATCGGTTTACCGAAAAGGCGGCCGGCTTCAACCTCTACAACATTACCCAGGGTATTCACACGACCGACCTCGCGGCCTGGCTGACAAGATGGATGCTCTCTCAGAATTTCGAGGTCACTCGGAGCTATGTGGTATGGACGGTCACTCCACCCAAGTCTCGAAGGAATGAAATTATCACCTCTTTCATCATCAGCTTTGTGTTCAATGGTTTCCTCATCGCGATGACAGTCCTGTCTAGAGATTGGTACGGCTTTGCCAACGCCCTGGCCATGGTCGTATCTGTAGTTGTCCGCACGTATGTCTTGGGCCAGCAACGCGCAGCGGTCGACGCCATGATAGATGAGGCTATCAGCCACTCAACTAAAACCATAGAGGAAGGGTCTTACGAAGCGCGGAGACTGGAATGGAAAGATTGGAAGGATCAAAGGAAACAAGAGAGGAAATCAGCCACCAGGAATCGAAAGACAAATGTCAACACTGTTGCAGCTACGGGCAAGAATCCTTCCATCCAAAGCAACTTTTCAGCCGATCACTCTGACGAAGCTAAAGAACCGGCCGCGAAAGGTGAAGGGTCCCCTCCTATGAGACCGAACCCAAGGCATTTCAGCAATGTCTGGAAGGGAGATGAAGTCAAGGTCCTCATCATTCAGACAGACTCCAAGGCAGTTACCTTTTCTATGCCCAAGGAACTCTTAAAGCCGCCCTCCGTTTTCATCGAAGGACCCAACCTTCTGCATCCCCAACGATACGTTTTGGTCAGATCGATCGGATGGGCAGTGTTTGCGGTGCACATTGTTGCGATCGGCATGGCAGATCTAGCAAGCCAGATGTACACGGTGGCCCTCCTTGTGCTACCGACAATTCTTCTTGTGCTCAAGCTAGGATGTGATGATTCCAGATGGAAGCCCACGATTCACGAATGGATGAAGAGTTCCTTTGGAAGGCCTACACCCAGCAGGACTAATGAGGCCGACGAAAATGCAATGTCGGACGGATTTGTCAAGAAGCGCGAATGTTGGATCGGGAGCCGCTTAAGGGCGGAGATATATGAGTGGCCGGCTTCGTATGAGTTCAAAGAGGTAGGAGAAGGAAAAGATAAAAAATGGATCAGTCGGGTTCCTGAGTCAGAGAAAGACCGCTCAAAGAAACGTCAAGATCTCTATGCTTGGCTTGCACTCGCACCCGACGAGGAGGAATCCATGGACAAGTGGGATCTTTTCCCTCACATTCGCGAGGACGACAAGTCATGGTGGTACACGTACAAAAAGAAAAAGAACTGCTTGACGAGAAATCCCCATATGGGTCCTCAGCTCATTCGAGCGGCAGACGGATCAAAGGCTGCTGATGGTGATATTGATGATTTACACAGGGGCTATAATAAGCCAGGCAGAACCAGCACTTTCAATTTTGTCGACGACCCTGCTACGGGGCACAAGCACACTGTTCCTCGCAGACCCAGTGTCATGGACAGTTCTGCGTTTCCGGCTATTAGCGATCACGAAGCCGCAAATGCTAATTCAGAGAATTCTTGCAATGCCGAATCTCAGCCGGAAGTTCCTCCCGAGGATGGCCTAACGGGGTCCGGTGATGGCGATGCATCCCCTCGAATTACGCCTGCTACGAAACAATCGACCAGCAATGCCAAAAAGGAGAATTAGACAGGCAACGGCCCTACCACTGGATGTTTTGTTTGCTTGTTGTGAAACATTTTCACCATTGCGCAAGGCGTCTACCATGATGGATTGGTCAGAAGATCTTGTGGACGAATGTGGTGGCATTTGAGCGATATTTGGGTGAAAATTGAGCGGCTGCGTATGGAGTTCGGAGAGTAATTCTATGGACCAGCGATGTATTATCCAAATCAACGTACTATTTGAATGAATGCATGAACGAACTATCGAATATTTCCCCGTCCTGCCGTGAAGCCTCCTGAACCGGGCAGATGAGCACCGGAGCACGACGAGTCAGGCGAAAGAAAATGCTGTCCAGACAAATTGGTCGCAGCCTCGTCGGACCGAGCACATGCCCCTGGCGCCGCTTAATCGATAGCTTTGTCCAATCACAATCATCAGTTCAATGCAAGGCTGAGCTAGAACAAACTTTAATGTCTGCCGAGACCGGAGGCTGCCAAGCCATAAAAATAATTCTTGGAGCTCAATTGACTGGGCCCCTGGGGCCTGGCTCTTTAACTCCAACCACACTTTTTTATGTGCAATCATGCCGTTGGTCAATGGGACGGCGAAGGAGGTACGAGTGAGTCTCCTGGGTAAAGAAAGTATCATCATAAATTTCGGTCTATGGCGAGATTATGTGGCCTCGGATCTACTCACCAACTTCGAGTCATCCACCTACGTCCTAATCACCGACACGAATCTCGGGGCTCTCTACATACAAAGCTTCCAGGAAGCGTTTGACATTGCGGCTAAGCAAAAACAAACTCCATCACGATTATTGGTCCACGAGATCCCTCCTGGTGAGAGCTCCAAATCTCGACAAACAAAGGATGACATTGAAGACTGGCTTCTGAGTCAAAGCCCACCATGCGGTCGAGACACCGTCATAATCGCTCTAGGAGGTGGTGTGGTTGGCGACCTGACAGGTTTTGTTGCTGCCACTTACATGCGCGGAGTCCGATTCGTTCAAGTTCCCACCACCCTTCTCGCCATGGTTGACTCGTCCATTGGCGGCAAGACAGCCATCGACACCCCTCTTGGCAAGAATCTCGTTGGAGCCATTTGGCAACCACAGCGCATCTACATTGACCTCGATTTCCTTGGATCTCTCCCCCGACGAGAACTCATCAATGGGATGGCTGAGGTCATCAAAACCGCAGCCATTTCAGACGAGGAAGAATTCATTACCCTCGAACACTCTGCTGAACGTATTATGGCAGCGGTCAATGACGACATCAGTCAAGGCGCGGCTAGATTCAAGGATATCGAGGCTATTTTGATCAGAATTATATCTGCATCGGCGAGATTCAAGGCTCACGTGGTCACTATCGACGAACGAGAAACAGGCCTACGAAATTTGTTGAACTTCGGTCACTCCATTGGACATGCCATGGAAGCATTCCTAACACCTCAAGTCCTTCATGGGGAATGCGTTGCCATCGGCATGGTCAAGGAAGCAGAGCTTGCTCGATATCTGGGCATTCTCAGCGGAGCCGCCGTCGGCCGTTTGCAGAAGTGTTTGACTGCATATGGCCTACCCACGAGATTCGATGATGAAAGAGTGCGTAAATTGTCTGGTGGCAAGGTATGCACGGTGAATGACATGCTCAAGAAAATGGGAGTGGATAAAAAGAACGACGGCGCAAAGAAGAAAGTGGTTCTTCTTTCAGCCATTGGTCGAACTCACGAGCCAAAAGCCAGCGTCGTGTCAGATTCTGATCTTCGTGTGGTGCTGTCTCCAAGTGTCGCGGTACTTCCTGGCGTGCCCAAGGATCTGAATGTGACTTGTGTGCCTCCAGGGTCCAAGAGCATTTCCAACCGAGCTCTTGTTTTGGCGGCCCTTGGCCAAGGCACATGTCGTGTCAAGAATCTTCTCACATCGGCCGATACGGAAGTCATGCTGGAGGCATTAACTCGGCTTGGAGCCGCCACCTTTTCCTGGGAGGAAGACGGTGAGATTCTCGTGGTGAACGGCAATGGTGGTCGCCTCGAAGCCACCCAACACGAGCTTTATCTTGGAAATGCTGGCACGGCTGCCAGATTCTTGACGACCGTCGCTACTTTGGCCCGACAGAGTCATGTAGCATCGACGATTCTCACCGGAAACGCCCGTATGAAGCAACGACCCATCGGAGATCTTGTCGACGCCCTGAAAGCGAATGGTTCCGAGATGGAGTATCTTGAAAGTATCGGGTGTCTCCCACTCAACATTGCGGCCTCGGGCGGCTTCCACGGTGGTGAAATCAACTTAGCCGCCAAAGTCTCATCACAATATGTCTCTTCGCTTCTGATGTGTGCACCTTATGCGAAGAAGCCTGTGACCCTGAAACTTGTGGGTGGGAAACCTGTTTCGCAACCATATATCGAGATGACCGTCGCGATGATGGCCTCTTTCGGTATCCAAGTTACCAAATCAGCGACAGAGGAATATACCTATCACATTCCGCAAGGCCACTATCAAAACCCAGAGGAGTACGTCGTGGAGAGTGATGCAAGTTCTGCCACGTATCCTTTAGCAATCGCAGCCATCACCGGCACCACATGTACCATCCCCAACATCGGCTCGGCCTCTTTCCAAGGAGATTCACGCTTCGCCACCGACGTCCTGAGACCGATGGGATGTAATGTCAAGCAGACTCTCACTTCTACCACCGTGACCGGCCCTGGCCAAGGGAAATTAATATCGCTACCAAACATCGACATGGAGCCAATGACCGACGCATTTTTGACTGCGTCAGTTCTGGCAGCTGTTGCTCAAGGCGGAAAGACGAATACAACTCGCATATACGGTATTGCGAATCAACGAGTAAAGGAGTGCAATCGTATACAGGCGATGGACGACGAATTGGCGAAATTTGGTGTCAAATGTCGACAGTTCGACGACGGCATCGAAGTCGACGGTGTGGAACGGGTACAACTACAACCACCCAGAGACGGTGTCCATTGCTACGACGATCACCGAGTTGCTATGAGCTTCAGCGTTCTAGCATTAGCAGCTTCCCAACCCACGCTGATCCTCGAGAAAGAGTGTACGGGAAAGACATGGCCTGGATGGTGGGACACCATGGCTCGACAATTTGATGTGAAGCTTGAAGGCAGGGAATTGGCGTCTACCGTGCACAAGACAAGGAAAAAGCTGGATCGAAGTGCCGCCTCCATTTTCATCGTTGGCATGAGAGGTGCTGGAAAGACCACTTCTGGCCGTTGGGCAGCAAGATCCCTGGGCAAGAAATTGATCGATCTCGACACCGAACTCGAGATTCGCGAGAACAAATCGATCCCAGACATAGTTCGGGAGCGTGGCTGGGAGTATTTCCGAGAGCGGGAACTAGCACTTCTCAAAACCGTTATAAAGGAGATGCCGAATGACCATGTCTTTGCATGCGGTGGAGGAATCGTGGAGATGCCAGAAGCACGGAAACTGTTGATCGAATGGCACCAGAAGAAAGGCCATGTTCTTTTAGTCCAGCGTGACATCGGCCAGGTGATGGATTTTCTCCAAATCGACAAAACACGACCGGCCTATGTCGAGGACATGATGAGTGTGTGGCTCCGAAGAAAACCCTGGTTTGAGGAATGCAGCAATATCCTTTACTACAGCCAACACATCCCGAATGAGCAAATGTCAGAAGCTGCTGAAGATTTCGATCGCTTCTTGCAGATGGTCACGGGCAAAGTCGATGTGCTGTCCCAGTTCAAGCAAAAGGAGGTGACCTTTTTTGCGGCTCTCACATTCCCTGACCTACGACCACGTCTGCAAATCCTACCCAAAGTCAGCCTTGGATCCGATGCGGTGGAACTCCGAGTCGATCTTCTCAAGGACCCAAGCTCGGACTCAGACATCCCATCAGCCGACTACGTGACTTCGCAATTATCTCTCCTCCGCGCTACAGTTCCGCTCCCGATGGTGTTTACCATCAGAACAAGCTCCCAAGGCGGCAGATTCCCGGACCATGCACACGCTGAATACCTCAAGCTCTGCACGCTAGCGACCCGCATGGGCTGCGAATTCGTCGACCTGGAAGTGGCCTCATTCCCCGAATCCCTCCTCAATTCAGTTCTCGACTTGAAAAACAGCTCCCACACCAAAATCATCGCCTCCCACCACGATCCACGGGGTCGTCTTTCCTGGTCCAAACCTGGCTCCTGGATCCCCGTGTACAATAAATGCCTCCAGTACGGAGACGTGGTGAAATTGATTGGCGTCGCCAAAACCATCGACGACAACTTCTCCCTGCGGAACTTCAAGCACTGGTCCGCCTCACAACACCCTGAACTCCCACTCATTGCCATCAACATGGGTCGTACAGGCCAAGCATCGCGCATCCTCAACGGCTTTATGACTCCCGTATCTCACCCTGCCCTGCCCTTTAAAGCAGCACCAGGACAACTCTCGGCCACTGAGATCCGTCAAGGTCTAACACTCATGGGCGAAATCGTACCGAAACAATTCTACCTCTTCGGCTTGCCTATCCAATCCAGCAAATCTCCCGCTCTGCACAACACACTATTCAAAGAAACAGGCCTTCCGCATGCTTACTCACTATGCGAAGGGACCTCGTTAGAAGTAATCCAGGAGAAAATCCGCGCCGATGACTTTGGTGGCGCTAGCGTCACCATCCCTCTGAAACTCGATGTGATGCCGCTTCTAGACGAAGTGGACCCGTCCGCCCGTTTGATCGGGGCCGTCAACACGATCGTGCCGGTCCCTGACCCACGGACTCCAGGCAAAAACAAACTCGTCGGCCGCAACACAGACTATCTAGGCATGATGGACTGCTTGCGCGCAGCCGGCGCCTCCGCGGCTCTAGGCGAGGGCGAACAATCCGGTCTCGCAATCGGAGGAGGCGGCACCGCCCGCGCCGCAATCCAAACCCTCCATACAATGGGCTACAAGCCAATCTACCTGATCGGGCGCAGCTACACCAAAGTTCTCGAACTAGCTGCGACATTTCCACCGTACTACGACCTAGTCGTGCTGGATGCAGAATCTCCTGCGTCCCTAGACACAATCCGCGCTCCGCCAGCCGTCGCCATCGCCACGATCCCCGCAGATATCCCTATCGATCCAGCATTGGGGAAGGCGCTAAGCACCATCTTCGCGAACTCCGCAAGCGCAGCGACGTCGACGTCGACAGCGCGGAAGGGCCAGGGCTCAGCGGCCCCAACGCGTACATTGCTCGAACTTGCATATAAGCCGGCCCAAACGACCGTGATGCAGATGGCGGAGAGCGTTGGTGGATGGAAGACTGTGCAAGGGCTCGAGACGCTGGTCACTCAGGGCCTGTGGCAGTTTGAGTACTGGACGGGAATTAGGGTGAGAGGACTAGATGGGGGGTTGAGTAGGGTGAGTCTCCCCCTTTTTTCCTTCTTTTTGTTTTCACGTTCTGCTCTGATCTCCGATTCTATACATTCTCTGCCCGGCTTTGATGTGGTATTGACTTTGACTAACCCCTAATATCACATTTATAGGAAGTCGTTCTCGGTCGCGACGCATAGACCACCCGCATAACTTTGGATTAGATGGACAAGAGTTCCTTTTTGGGGATCTCGTTCCAAGTAGTCATTCGTGCGGAGACAGTATACGTTGCTTGTAATTATATTAGAGTCCATCCACAAAAAGAAAAGGGGTCAAGAGAAGAGGGAAGGAAAGAAAAGAAAACGGGAAAGACAAAAAGAGAAAAACTGTCTGCTCTTGTATTGATTCCAATTCAGACTTTGTTCGTCACAGCAAATACACAGGTTGAAAAGTCTCCTTCATTCATCTCTCGAATGGATGAACGAGTGATCGAGGTATCAATGTGTTTAGTTTCAATTACTAAATCACATTCTTCCTGAGAATTGGCCCATTCGTTCTGCATAAGCCCCGAGAAATCCAACACATTAGAACTATATACTCGTCCATTTAGTTCTGGCTGTCTTCGTCCCCTGGTGTCGCGTACACAGGGATTTGAGATCACGGCCCTTGACTTCTTCTCTTTTCCTCCACTTGCCGCTGTAACGCCGCCGCCACCGCCGGATTACTAGCCCAGGGCCCGGAGCCGAAGGGGTTTGGTGGGGCCGATCCATTCGGCGGCGGCGGAATTTGATTTTGATTCTGCTGGGGTTGGTGCCCGATCTGCTGCTGCTGTTGTTGCAGTTGCTGAGCGTGAAAGTCGGGAAAACCGGCTGACGGTGGTGCATTAGTGATGGATTGCGGCATAAAGGGGAACGCCGATGAAGGCTGGAACCCGCCAAAGCTATATGGGACGTAAGGCAGTGGCGTAATAGGGGAAGGCGTCACCGGTGGATATGTTATATTATGTGGTGTTATTGACGGGGTGGGAGGGAGATTGAGATTGGGCGTGAGTGCGGTGGAGCGATCTTTCCTCGGGAAGCCGTTTGGATGAGTGCTGGTGGAATCGTTGTGGTTGTTGAAGGGTGGTGCTCGATGTTGATTGAGACTGCCTCCAGCACCACGATGAGGACGATATCCTCCTCTGCCTCCTCGGCCGTGGCCTCTTCCTCGTCCACCGAAGTCGCCTCTGCCAATCTGTGGTGATGGAGGCGGTAGTGGCAGCGGGTGTCTCAAACCATTACCATGCTCCTGAGATTGTTCTCCCTTGGCGATCATTTCCACGAGATTCGCTGGCCGTTGCAAGGGGGTGTACTCGTCGTCACCGCCTGTGTCGGCGACATCATCGTAGTTCATTTCCAGCGAGCCATTCCCGTACGCGGCACCCTCAGAATTGTTAATGTGACTGTGACTTCCTCTCCGACCACCACGATGAGATCCTCTATTGAACTTCGAACCGCCTCGGCCTCTTCCCATTTCCGAAAGTCTTCCTTGTCTCTTGGCTTTCATTTGGCGCTTATGTTCGGCTTCGGCTTCGTCGTCCGAAAATTCCATTTCGTCTTCACCAACTTCCTCGTCGTGGAAGTTCGATGCATCGCTGCCCTTGATATTTTTCAGCGGTTGGGTAAACACAAAGGTTGAATGATCTGGAACATAGAAGACAGTGGTCCCGACGGCGGACAGGCCAGCCTCTTGGATATCGTCGTCGTTGGTGAAACGGACCGTGTATCTGGGTTCTTCCACTCGTCCTATCAAGTCGGCAATCACTCCCACGACCGTTCGGTCCTTGAGACAGATTAAGGATCCGGCTTCCAGGACTTGATATTCCCCCGACGTCTTGGCCTTTATGACCACGGTGCTTTCGACCACAAATTCAACGTTTCCGAGTTCTTCGATTTTCATCTCCTCGGTGACAGTGATATCTGGTTTGGGAATGATCTCTTCTGCTCGTTCATTGGCCGTTCGCAAAGGAGCTCCATCTGTCTTGTCTCGCAATCGACCTCCTTCATCGTCAGATCCGCCATCTCCTTGCATGAGTATTCGAGCGGTTGCTTCGGCGTCCAACATGGCATAGTCTCCATCAGCATCTTCATCACTCTCCTCTGAGGAAGTAGTGTCGGAGGACGAATCGGAATCAGTTGAGGACTCGTAGGGTGAAGAGTCCACTTCACACTCAGCACCTTCAGCACCGGGTTCAGGAGGCGGAGTCTCCCTGGCAGGAATTGTGTCCACTGTGATCGACTCCGGGTCAGGGGAGGCAGCTGCTGTATTGGACGTATTCGCCACGGTCGGTATCGAGGTATTGGTGTCTGGGTGGAGGGCGGTAGCATCCCCTCGTTCTTCGCGATGACCGGCGGTATTCTCATTCGCACCATTTGCGATTCCGTCAATTATATCCATACGATCGTCGCGTGTAGAAACAGCCGCTAGATTCTCCCCCCGTGGTCGCAATGGCTCTTTTTCCAAGGCACGTGTATTTCCCGTCGAGAATGTCAAGTCGTCAGTGTCCGGTTTGACAGCAGCAATATCCTCTTGCTTCACATAATTACTGGTGGGATTCGTGTCTACATTGTTGGGGGCTCCATTCGTCGCATCCATTGGATCGTTGTCTGCACCGACAGCAACAGAGTTTTCCTCCAGGGGCTGTGATGGCCCCTCCCCCGAACCGCCTGCGGGTTTGTCTTGTTCCTCGTCTCCGTCTATCTCTTGTCCCCCCCTTTTACGTTTCTCTAGTTCTTTCCCGGCCACATCTCCGTTTTCGGTGGCTTCTCTCGCGCCGGTATTAACCACGGGGTCAATTGAGGTGGTTTGCCCTTTGAGCATTGGAATAGATTCGGCTTCAACCTGCAGCATCAATGCATCCAGAAGGGCATTTGAATCTTGGTTCTCGAGAGTCGCACGGTGCAGCAGATTTACTTTTCCAGGGCCTGCTTCTTCAAACTTTCTCGTGGTGGACGAAACCTGGGTCATATCTCGCGGTGGCTGCGGTGGCCCGTCTGGCCAGCCATCAGCGCCAAAGGGAGATTGCGCCTCGAGGATTGGACTTGTGTCGTGGGTTTCCTCTGGCGAGTTTGTCCTTTGGCGCTTAGCCGGAGAAGTTGGGAAGTCGTCGACGTCCATTTCTCGCACATTCATCCTAGACAATGATTGAAAGTGGTCAGGGAAAGAGAGTGCAGATGTCTGAGTCTCAAAAAAAAAAAAAAGTTTCCTGGACTGTGGAGAAGAGAGTTCTCCTGCGTCGATTTGTTGTGGAGAAAATATGACGGTTAGAGCTTCGTGTGACCTTAAAGCGGCTCCTTTTCATTGGTATATCTGGCAGCTCTTTATACAACACCCCATGATCACTTCCTGAGGCGACGATAATTCTCCATGGCTCCCTTCGAGATCGCAACCAGACTCTATATCTCACAAATCGGGCTTTGGGACGCAATTCAACAAGCAGTCGAGGTTGAAGAAGCGTCAAGTATTTGATCATGCACCATGCATTAAAAACATTCAAGCAAAGACATTGATACTTTATACCAAAATACAACGAGTTGCTGGCTACAGCCCCCATCAGAGCACTCAGTTTAATCCATTTGGCCACAGTTGTACTGATGTAGTAAGGATGACTTCTGAACTACCTCCTCCACACCCCGCCGGATTCTTCCAATATTCCAACGAGGGCACAAGTTTGATCAGCTGTTTGGACGGTGGAAGAGTGTTTCTCTCATTTTTGAGAAGCACGATCGACGCCGCAGCCGCTTTACGTGTAAGCGACCGAATCTGGGGGGTGTTTTTGTTCCCTTTCACCTTCTCAGATAACCCTGTTTGACAGTTGCAGCACCCGTCCCACAGCATTGTCAATTCTGTCGATCGACAACAGCAGCTTGGCTCGTAGCGGCTCCGTTAGTGTCCCATATCGGGCTTCACGTTGAAGATGTTCAAGATTGAATACTGGTCGCACTCCAGTTGCGAATCAAAGGGATTTCAAAGAGTTGAGGGAGCAGACCATTGGCAGTTGACAGAATTATATCAAAAGAGAGGCGGGCATGGCAGGATCGGAAAGACATCTTTCCATGATGATCCTAGCGACACAGGATTAGTCAAATGGGTCATGTTTGACATAGAATATAGTATATATTCTCAGCCTTATCCGAGATTTTAGAATTATCATCTAGTCCGTCAAATAGCACTGCTTCCACAGAGATTGGCTTCCAAGGTCGTGCCGCCACAACCTGTTCGTAACCAAATATATACAAAGGGAAATGGGTGTCCAAAACAATTCTCAGTTCCACAAAAACATATCGAGATGTAAATAGGATTTGTAATTGGAATTGCGCGCTTTCGGGCGACTCGTCATCCTGCCTCCCGGCCCAAGAACCGGCTTGACATATTTTCTCGCATGGTGTATTCTCCGATCGGACATCGACGCGGGTGGATCGGGTTTGAGATCGCGCAGGTGTGGATCGTGGCCCGGGAAGCACCAGCAGTGATTTCAATTAGAAAAATGCCTGAAGAGCCGTATAAGTCACGGTCTTGGGCCAGGAGAACGCCAAAATCGATGGCCGGGGTAGATTTAGGACACATTTGCCAAGATGATCTGACTGAAATTTATGCACGCCTTCACCACACGTTTATAAATTGCATCACATAAGACTCGTGGCGCAATCCATTAGTCGGTAGTTGAGTGCTCGTTGGGAGGAAGGTTGTTTTTCCAGGTATCATATGGCGCGCATTGAGTATAACCAGTGGGCGCTCTCACGCCACGAATGGAAGCTCCTCCATCCGATCTCTGAAGAGTCTTGTGGCGACAATGAATAACGTGATCATAAGAGATCAATTCGGTGATCATAGGTTCCTGGTTTCTCATGGCACGCACCAGCATTTCCCAAGCATAGATGCAGTGAGTAACATGATAATCTTGGGCAACGTAGACTGCATCGTGTTCACCTCTCCTCATTTCCTCCAATGTGTAAGTCTTGGTGGCGGAAGTGTCGGCATACCAAGTCCAGTTGCCCACCTCGAGAAAGCGGTTGGAAAGGATTTCATCGTAGCAGGGTGCGGGTGTCCAAAGCTGCATCATGACATCAAAAACACACCCCCGATCTCGAGCCTCCTGAGGCGAACCTCCACAATCCTGGATCGCCGCAGTGTCAGAGGTGGGATCGACCGGGTCCGTGCTCGTTATTGTGTCGTCGTCCAGTAATCCTGTCGGTCCGGCCGAGGGTGAGGTGAGGATGGACGTACTCGCGGCCACGGCTTCAGCGCTGGCAGTGGAAACCGCCCCTGAAGAGGTGTAGTTCACCACGGCAGATGAGACTGTTGACAAGATGGCCGCGACAATGGCAACAAACAGGGTACCCGTGGCGAGCGAAAGCAGGATGGATTGCTTTCCCCAGCCTGATTTCAATTGTCCCTCCTTCTGAGCGAGCGGAACCGATTCATCGTTGGTTGAGACCGAGCGATAGTGGTGATTGAGACCCATGGTGGCCGTTTACCGGGGAGTGAGGGAGATTTCGAGGAGTTAAAGTGGCTGTCGTCAGGATGCGTAAAGATTGGTATAGATGTTGTCGAATAGGGGAATCGAAGGAAAGCGGATAGAAAATAATTACAAACGAGTGCAAGTTGCCGACGCAACGCGATATGAAAGAGATGAGATGTGTGAATGGAACGGAATCGAATTGAATTGGACAATTGGGGAGGAGGGGAAAGGTTGTTGTCGGAGGGACTGGGAAGTGTCAGTGTTTGTCGCAGGCGCAGTGGGCGATTCTTATTAGCCCGGAGCAAGCCTGGGAAGGGGGGGTCGAGGATGGATCAGGGGCAGATGGTACTCAAAATTAGGTGCCCACGACAAGTCAGTTCGGTGGCTTGGCCCGCGCTCTGAGAAAAAATCACGAGATGCGGCAGATTGAAATTACATTATCGGATCGCAGAAGTGACTCGTGGATGATTGACTCTCATCCAGCATCACCTGAGAAAAACCCTTCTGCCTTTCCTCACCTTTGCCAATACAATTCGAGGAGACATCTGGTACACAATATCTGCGCAACACACCACCGCAAGAAAATCCTTTCTCACTCCCTAGCCCACCACGCCCCAAACCTGACCTATCGAGATCCTCCGTTGCGATGAACGTGAGCTACGCCCACAAACCGTTCCATCCGTCGCTTCTCATCAATCTGCTATTTCATCATTCGTTACCTCAGATGGATTCTCTACCAAACACACTAGAGTGATGGAAGAAGACTCGTGCTGCTCGATATATTGCCAGTTCCCTATGACGAGTGATCGTTCATCAGGCTGACTCTGAGGCTGACCGTTGCTTTCCTTGCTGCCCTACGTAACATTGTAGTATCCAGGCATCAGGATTCCTTCTCTAAACTGTACCTCTTACCATCGTCCAATCCTCTGGATCCTCATGAATCTCGTCAGCCACACTGGGCAAAGCCTCAGGCTGCAAAAATTTCACTGAATGTCGGCAAATCGACTTGATTGGGCCTGGGTTTTTCAGCCACAACCGTTAACCCCAAGTTCAGCTTTTGCAACCCAGGTTTCCCACTGAAGGCAGACACCAAAGAAACCAATCGGCAACTCGGATTCGTGTTCACAAAACCAATGATGCGACAGTTGAACGGCGCTTCTGTCAGGCGTTGATCAGATTCACTCCTTCCTGGTCGCCGTGCAAGACCAAGTCACAATATTAAACCTGTGGTTAACTCTTCCTTTTTCATCAGCTGCCCTTGTTGAGTTATCGTTCTAAGTCCACAGAATCTGACCCCTCGCCTCCGCAACCATCTTTATTGCGCCCCTCTTCATTCACGACTCGTTGACGCATCGCCGTTGACGACGGGATCAATTCTTCAAATCGAACACCATCCTCTGAGATACAAGACCACTTTCAATCAACTGACTTGATCGACGATGGGGAAACTCAGGTCTCCTCAATCCTCGCCTACCGGAGAAGCCTCTGCTAGCTTTCCCCGTATGGATCCCCCTCCTCCGTACGAAGCATCTTCGCGATCCTCCTCTGCCCATAGTGGCGACCGACTTCAAGTGCAAGATCCAGCACAGCAGCAACCATCGCAATCGCAGTCGCAACAGCACACATCATCAGGGCAGCATGATCCATGCGATAAAAGAAAAGTGGAGGAAGGTTGCTGCACATTCGGTGATGGAGCTTCGGGATGTATGGTATACGGAGATCATGCCGAAGGTACGGGATTTTGACTCCTGCGATGGCGGCTGGTCAATACACCAAATTTGGCTCTGACAGTTGCTGACACACATTCCCAAAGGCTGCTTGAATTATGGTGATAACACGAGTGGATGGTAAGTATTTTTGTATCACTCTACCCGATTTTCTCAAACCATTGGTTCTGCAAATGCAGTGCGGCCAAGAACTTGAATGAGAGCCGCCCAAGGCCTCTCGCATCGTTGAAGGGCGGCTGAATATGGAATGCTCAGTTTGGAACCCCCAATTTCGTGCTTCTTTGACGCTTGCAAAACCTGACTGGCAGATACCTCTTTTCTTTCCTATATCCATGCCACCACATATCCACTAATTTTCTTTTCCGCAGTATGAACTATAAATCCCGAGATGGATGTTTACTGTTTGAAGCAACAGGCGGCGGGTAAGTGGACCGGTTGTGACTGAGACCTGGCTTTGATGGTCAGTGCGAGCTAACGAACCGCGAAACAGGTGTCTGAACTTTTACACGAACAAGCAAGGCTGTATGCAATGCGGCTAAGAGATGAAATCTTTCTTCATGCGACATATCGATGAAATCATGACATTTTGTTGACTCTTTTCAATCTTCTTTGGTACCGGAGTCGGGATTGGCAGGTGTTCGTATTGAATATATGGCGATAACTCCGGAGCGCTCCGGATGCAATATGTACTAAGTTCAGTTTTTCAGAAATGCTTTTGCTTATTCTCTGCCTTCGCCTACCGTCTAAATTCGTGTCTACGCCTCGCTCACAGATGGCGGGCTTTATTTTTTTCCGGCAGCGCAGGATGGATACAGTTCCAATGAAAAGACTGGATCCAAGAATCTCTCTCCTCGAGACGGGATATTCCATGCAAATTTCAACCCGGCGTTCCAAAAACTGTATCAGAGTACATTCACGACTGAGGATCCCAATCACGAGACCGACCAAAGAAACCCCGATTTTCGAGAAGCATCGTCCGACACCCAATGCCGTTAGAATGCCCGCCTGTTACATCTGCGGCTGAAAATGATTGCTCCAGACAGGCTAGATCCGCGAAAGACACGCCTTTCGTGCTTCTCGCCCACATGTTTCATCTTTGTGTTTCCTCCAGGAAGGGTAGTGTGGTCGAAGTCGTAGCTTTTCGTCTTGCTAGTTTGAATTTTCGATGACAGTTTGCGGCATGGTGTGATTTGTATGTGGACCTGTGGACTTAACCACCCTGCACCCGTACTCCATACTTACTCTCGTGGCTCCATTTTATTCGTTCGCTCCTCGCCGCAGCACAGGATCGGACCAGTCCACGCAATTAGTATTTGGGACATTCCAAGACTTAAAAACGGTGAAGAGAGAGAGATGGTATCGGACCCAATGGCGGCGGAGAATCAACAGTCGCATCGTAGCGGGGCACGGCTTGGGTATGCAGTAAGAATATAACAACATCGCCACGGTTCTCGAAATCTACAATTTAGCGACTTTCTGCGTTTGCTATCTTGGGAATAGAACCGGTAGACTTGGGCATTGGTACTGGAGGATAAATAGATCGAACAGCGTCATTCGTCCAGTTGAGCTGGCAAGTGCGTCTTCGTTTTCACCTATACTAGATAACTATTCCGTTGGAAACATCACATTCACCGGTGACCCGACCCTTGTATTCATTCTTGAACGGAGTGAATCAAACGAAGCAAAGCGGAAAGAGATCAGGGTGAGCTACGTCAAGTCAAGCAAATACAGGTCAGATCGACTTGGATCAGATCAATCTCGTTACATATCGTCCGCTTCAGCCCGTCTGACGGCCGCTATCCCCGTGTCAGATTTCGAGAGAACGCGCGGACATATCCATCACGAACAAACGACAAGGGGAAAGACTAAAAAGAGAAAATAGGAAGGTCCTAGAGAGTAAGCCGAGGTTGCGTCAAGAAAGAAATATAAACGGGCGTCAACACTCGTGGTATATATATCAGCAAAGCCTAAAGCAACAAGCCTCCACCGTACCATGTCTTCTTCGTCATACGAGTATATCATCGTCGGCGGTGGCGTAGCCGGCTTGACGCTGGCGGCACGCCTTTCCAAGCTCCTTCCACCCAATGAGACAGACAACAAACGAGTCTTGGTCCTAGAAGCCGGCACCGACCCTTCCACCACCGAGTGCATAACCAACGCCATGGGGCAACATATGGCCCGCGAGTCGCAGCACGCGTACACGCTCGATGTGGCCGCGAATCCACACCTCGGCGGCCGCGTGACCCAGGTGCCCGTGGGGAAGGCACTGAGTGGCAGCGCCGCGATCAACGGCTCGGCATGGACCAGAGGACCCAAAGTCGACTATGACTATTGGGCCAACCTCGTCGGAGATGACGATTGGTCGTACGACAAACTGTTACCGTATTTCAAGAAGACGGAGCAAGTGATTGTCGGTGAGGGAGAGGGCCAAGTTGAAATTGACGAAGCTCATCATGGCTATGAGGGGACTTTGAAAGCTGTGCCCATGAAGGCCAACTGGCCGAAAAGAAAATATCCACTCCGTGAACCCGTGCGGAAGGCCTGGGAGGAGGCCGGCGTGAAGTATAATCCGGACGGCAACAATGGGAATCAGAATGGCCTGACAGAGATGGTGGAGGTTTGGGTGCAAGGACGGCGTCAGTTGCCGAATAAGATTCTGGATCTGTCTCTCGTCGACGTTCGGGACGTCAGCACCGTGCATCGTGTCACGTTTGACACCACGTCGGCTGGCGAGCCTGTCGCCAATGGCGTCGATCTGGTCGGTGGTGAACACATCGCCGCAATCAAGGAGGTCATCGTTTCTGCTGGCGTCTATCATACTCCACAGGTGCTCATGCTCTCCGGTATCGGTGATCCGGCCGTCCTGGAGAAATTTGGCATCGCGACGGTCTCCTCGAATGTCGAAGTGGGCAAAAACCTGATGGACCATCTGGCGGTGGGATTGACGTGGAAGTTGAAACATCCGGAACAAGGTCTGGCCATTGGCTCGCCATTGTTTGTTGATCCGTCATATTTCGCCGGTTGGCCGATGGATTTCATCGAATTCGGGCCTTTGGACGACCTCTCCCAACTCGAACCGCTGATCAAGAACCAGGAGGATAAGAAATACTTGCTTCGACCGGATTCCTCGCACATGGAAGTCGTCTCGCTGTACGCGGCCCTGGGGAAAAGATTGGCGGGCATCGATGCGGCGATGGACGGAAGCCATATCAGCACATTGGCCGTGTGCCTCACGACCACCTCCAGAGGGTCCGTCATGGTCCGCTCCGCCCATCCAGAAGACCCACCCATTATTGATCCCAATTTCAACGAGACGGAGACCGACCGCTTCATCTTACGCGAAGCATTGAGGAAGGCATCTGCTGTCTTCCTCGAGACCGAGACCGGTCAATCTTTCGTTTCTCATGAAGTGCCTCCTGAGGGATATGCGACAATCACCAAGCACACTCCGGATGCTGAGATTGACAAGAGAATCAGGGATTTTGGATATAGCCTTGACCACCCCATGGGGTCTTGTTCGATGGGAAAGGTCGTCGATAGCCACTGTCGCGTGAAAGGATTGAGGGTGGTTGACGCGAGCGTACTTCCGATCCCGGTGGCCTGTCATATCCAAGCGGCGACTTATGCCCTTGCCGAAAGGGTTGCCGATTGGGTCGGAAATGGACAGTAAGCAGTCGAAGCGTAGTTCCCCTGGTTGTTGATTCTCGCCCATCAACAGAGAAATTTTCTATTTCGTTCCGATTTACGTATATTATATTTTCTGCCTCGTGACTCAGCTGGCTTCCACGGGATAATGACTATCTCGTGTGAGCTGGCTCAGGGTTTGCAGGGGATTGGATTGGCCTGACAGTCGTAGGCGGATTGCTAGCCGGATTTTGTGGCATCGCCGTCTCATGCCGTTGAGGTCTCACTGGATCCACCGGCGTCCGAGGCTGAAACGTAGGACTGTATACACTGCCCGACTTGACCCAGAGATCTGGATAATTCGCCTGAGCATCACTCCTCGCTTCGTTATATGAATGCCGGATATTCTGCATGACAGTGAACACGTCATCGTGGTAGTTCGGATTACGGAAATTTGCTTCGGCGTCGTCAAGCTGGTCGACGATTTTGGCGAGATCGTTTCGAAACTGACGGGATCGATTTGGTTGGTTTCGGCTTTTGAAGTAAGTCATCAGCCCCGCTATGACTGTGTTGGCCGCCCCGAGGAATATGGTCGCCGTTCGTGCCCGGCGGTCGTTAAAGGCACCGAGCACCGTTAATGAAGCGGCGATCAGAATCTGAAGAAAGAGCAATCCGTTCGAGAAGCACGCCACGAACCAATACTGATAAGAATGCCATTTGTATGCTTCTGTAATGCGTTTGCGCAGGGTCATATATGGGTACCCATCTTTGGCAGTCAGTCAAAAGTCTGAAAAGCATCTGTAAGAAGGACGATCGGCTTACCACTACCGGCGAGCTCACTAAAAAACGTCGGAGTCACGGGATGCTGAGGAGTTTGTTGCTGATTGGGGTGAGACTCCTGCGTTTGGTGTTGAGGCAGAGTTTGAGGATATGTCGAGAAATTTCGAGATTCAGGACGCTCCGCATGAGACTGTCGTGGTGTCGCTGCGGTACTTGATACGCCAGATACTCTGGGTTTCTCTCCTGTATCCATTGTTATCGTTCAGATCACGATGAAGGAAGTTGGACACGCTTAGCAGCCAGCGAGAAAACGACGCAGAACTTGGATATGTTGATGTGAGTAGCCTGCCTTTCAGGGAATCCATATGGTGGCAGGAAAAGGCCAAATTTGACCAGTATTAGGACCAGCCGAGTAAGAGAACCCCTGAAAGTGTAGGGGATTAGTTTGATTCCAACTAAATGTTGATTGGGCTTAAGGTTCACGACCAAGCTCACTGGGGATCACTTGTTCGATGATTTGAAGTGATGGATGCCCTGTCCGAGGTTGAGTTTCTGACGAATAAACTTTCCCAATCATTGATATTGGTCCTCAGTAGATAAGACACGATGTTTGTGTTGGAATGTTGAAAAGGAGCCGGAACAGGGAAGGCTGAAAGATAGCCTCCCAACCCTGGCCGTTTCGGAAACGAGTGGCTGGAAGGATCCCGAACGAGGCTGGGAAGTAAGATTTTCTGTCTGACAATATGTCGCCCTATTGTCATGGCGACAAAATATCTCAGCATTTTGTCAGACATACATATTTTTCACTCGGCCTCCATTTCGCTTGTGGTGCCTCACGTCTGGAGCCAAATATCAGGAAGAGGTCGTTTATCGAATGTGATACTATTCACTCCATGCTAATCTAGCTCGGACATGGTTTGCTTTTTACTGTCCACTATATCAGCTGCAGATTTCCTCCTCCGTTTCTTTCCAGCATCATGACAACATTCCTACCATTTCCATGGAGCCTTTTCCGCAAAGCCCTTCCAGGTATTCTTTTGGGCACCTTGGACCAAGAACTTATCACTCTCGGCCTGCTTCTTCTCCGTACCCTTGCCAAAATAGCTGTAGTCTCGAATGAGTATCATATTCTCCGTCAATTCCTCGGCAATCTTGTTTCCAATCTTGGCCGTCGATTCAACAGTGGCCGGCACTTCGACAAACTTGACCTCACGACCTTTGACTTGGGAGAGAGTATCTGTGATTTGTTGTGGGTGAACCCACTCGCTCACGCCCTGCACATAGACACCATCGGCCGCGGCGCCGGCCGCGAACAGTCCCGCCGTGAAGAGACCGGTATCAGCCTGGATATCAATCATCGGCACCCACGTTTGGGTCGGGTTCCAGGGCCGGGCGAGGGTGGGAATCCCCGTTTTGGGATCGGGTTGGATCATACCCAACAAATTGGACATGAAAAATCCAGGCATGAAATTGGAAACCATCATGTCGCCTTTAACCTTTTCGGCATACTCGGCCACTTCGGCTTTGGAGTCGAAATGTTCGACCTTGGTCAATTCGCCGTGGGTCATCTTTTCGACGTGTGGCAGACATGACCAGACGAGGTGTTTGACGCCTTCCTCCTTGCATGCGTCAACAATGTTCTTTCCTTGGTTGAATTCGACCTCCTTGGAGGCAGATTCCCAGTAATTCGTCACGGCAAAGACGCCGTAGGAGCCGGCAATGGCAGACTTCACGCTGGCGACATCGTTGAGGTCTGCTTTGGCAAGTTCAGCCCCCTTGGAGGCAAGAGCTTGGGCGCCAGGCTTGGAAGGATCGCGAGTGATGGCGCGGATCTTGTATTGTGACGACAAACTGGGGGTGTTCATGATAGCGGAGATGGTGCTGCCGCCTTGATTGCCCGTGGCACCGAAGACTGTGATAATCTTGTGGGCCATTTTCAGAGTGCTTCGGAAAGCCGTGATGGAATCAAGTTTCGATGGAATAATGACGTCGCTTGTGCTTTTCAGCGGAGCGTTATGCCAACGAGGTGATGTTGGTGTTTGATGTTCTTGCTGTCGAGACGACGGGCATGGTCAGCTCAAGCCTGGGGCCGACCTTTGTTATATGCAAGATCCAGCTCGAACAGAAGATTCGTGAAAACTAGGATCGATTCAGAGAATGGAGCACGGGTTGCGTCCGAGCCTTAGGTAAGTGGCATGTGCTGTTAACCACTTTGAGGCATCAAAGGAGCGTTCAGGGTCCGAGGGTTGAGGGCTAGCAAGCTCTCGCAGTTCGACGTTGGCAGCTGATAGGAGGGAAGTATTGTTTGGAGACAGCATTTCGGCTGAGGAGCCAATGGGATCGGCAAAGGAAGAAAGTTCTTGACGACCCAAATAGAGTCCTATCGACGAGAAGCAACGGATACTCTGGTTGACTGGTCATTCTCTGTCAGAGCTTTGTCACATTCGGCCCAAGCTCGCGCCGACGAGACGCTTGGCTTACGCATTCTCTTCCGAACTCACGTGAGAGCACATTGGTGGGCACGACAAGGGTTATATTCCCCAGGTCCGGGCAAACAGGTTAGAATTCAGCCTTTTCGCCGCAGCAACATGGAGGCACGTAGCTCACTGCGATTTAATCACGAGATGGACGACACGCTTGTCGTTCGTTCCTAAAGAAACAGCTGCATCTGATTGATGTAGCGTATCATAGAAGGTACGTCTTGATGACAAGATCATCTCAAAATCAAGCTATGGAACGAAGTCAGAATGGACCCGTGGAGATCGAACTACTCACAAACACAACGTTGTGTATACAGCTGTTTATGCAGCTGTCTAGCACCCTGAGATATCAAGAACTTTTCCTTGGGTTCAGACACAGTTGCCAGAGTCCCCGCTGTCGATGGTATGTTAACTCCTTCCAGATATGACCCAATGGCCTCGAATAAGAGGCCTCTGGATGTCATCCAGGCAAATTCGCTTCCTGGGCCCCAGAACTCCACATTGGACGTGGAAGATTGTTGAATCAGATCTGGATGAACCTCGTTGAACGATGGGATAATTCCAGTGAGTACAGGTCGGCCAAGTCACCATCCATAAAGACCTCCACACACACACGAGGATCACAGCTATCTTCCCAAGACCGATCAAGGACACTCCTGCAAAACCCCGCCATGCCGCAATACATGACCCGAGTGTGACTAGTCACCATATACTTCGTGAATAAGGCTTCTTATTGCAATGCAAGTTCAGATATTCCAGTCTATGCCACTACATGTGACCGGCACCCATAGCCCTAGCCATCACGAATACCGTCAGTGTGTTGGCAAAGTGTACGATGGGATGTTCCTCTGGAGTCTGGTACAAGGCTGAAAGCGACGCGAAGATGATCTAGGGTCTCTTAGACATAGGTCCAGTGTTTGCCGCCTAAACGCCATGATCGAGTCTGCCAATGTAATTCGCGGAGGAGCCGCGGGAACGCCCTTTCGAGTCGCCGCAAGTCGGTGGCGGAAACTGTCACCGAACAAATGCCATACTTCTCATTCAACATCTTTCGCCATTCCGACTCGTGAATCTTCTCCTTTGCAAAGTCTTGAATCATCGTACAGAGCATGACCAGCATAGGCGAATTGTGAGTATTGCTAGCCTAATCTCGGTCACTGGGCAGACACTGTGAGGACTGTCTACAATATATTCTGCTGTGCAATCCTACAAGTCCGTGTGCCCGCAGGCTCAACACGTGGCAAAAGGTTGCGAGTCGCTCTGGAGGGCGCTATCTCAAATCCAAGGCGTAGCGTCGCGCGCCGCCTGTGTTGTACCCCATCTGACATGGCCAGTAATTGCCCTCCACACTGCGGTATCGCACTGCCAGCAAACGACTTCAGAGATCGAAAACGAGCTTGACGGCCTCGGGCTGAAGGAGAGCGTTTCCCGTCGGAAGAAGATCAGGGCTGCCACAGTCAATGAATTTTTTGCGTGGGTTCACGACCGAACCATCTCAGAGAAGGAGGATTTGGTGCTACGACTTTCACATTCAATGTGTGCGTGAGCGGCCCTTGGCGAACTAAGTCCAGTCTGATTGACAATTAGGAGTGGACTCGATCTGGAAACCAGCCATGCTGTCAAGCAAATTGCCCAATCGATGTCAGAACTGCAGAAGAATGCTATTGACACCAATCTCTTCGAAAATCGTTCCGGAATCGCCGAACGCATTTAAAGGAGCCTTGAGAATTCTCTGTAAATCGATATGACGTGGACCAAGGGAATAGACGAACCTCCCCCAACGACCATTTGCGAAATAAATTGACCAGGACTAGCACCAATGCATACCGCAACAGAGGTTGTGGGCACGAACACGCAAAAATAGCGAAGAAAGAAGTCGACGAGACCATGCGAATCATTAGACCGGCGATCATCATATCCGAAAGCAATGGTACGCTCTGTAAGAAACTTGTTCCTCACGAGCCAACCGAATTGTCGAGACTAGACATGGAAATGAAGAAGGGATTGCTTCGACATTTGATCACTTGACGGTCACTGTTACGGTTCTTTCGAAAGGATCACCACCTCTTGAACAATAGCCGTAGGCGGTTGAGCGTGGGACGGCCCTTCCTCGTTGTTCAAGTAGGTGTCCTATCGTCTTGGGAGTGCCCTAGTGCATTTGAAGACTTCATAAATTGCCGTAGGTGAAGTGCAAGCCTGGGGTAGATTATATATCCCATGCGGAAAGATCGTGAGTTGGTGTTCGTGTTCGACAAGACTTTGTCGAGAGAAGGAAGGTCAACTTGATGTTGCTGCTCCTGGGACATTCAATTGGAATGGCGCTTGCAGAGTTACTGGTGACCATAGTGTGAGATGCTGTGTTCATGGACGTACCTGATATGAGAGAAATGATGCAGTAATTGGGGAATGCGGGGGGGACCCTCGGAATCAGGAGGCCAGAGATCGACAGCTCGGGGGAGGGCCGCAATGGCTCGGCTCGGGAGGGCGAGACGAGACGATTGGATGAATACCCAGGCTGCGCGGGCAGGGAACCACGAATGGACAAGGGGCTGGTAGAGAATTAGGAGCTGGAGCGACACACGACGAGAGTGTCGGTGTCAGGTCGACCGGGAGAATGAGGACTATCTCGGGTGTGGTGATGGGTGTGCAATTGATCCAGACCTTGCGTCCGAGTGGAAAATCGTGCTAGAAAACATCTTACAGCCAGGAGAGCTAAAGCTCTGAAGGGGGATGCCCAACATGAGTCAGGAGTATGATGAGCATGGAGGGTGCCCTTATTGATACTTGGGGGATTATGAGTCTGTTGGTAGATCGTCAGCAATATGGGCAAAGGAGTAGATAAAGTGCGCTCGCGGACGTTAAGTTAATAACTATTTGCCGAGTATGCACGTGGTTTCGCGATGCGCCAACACGCGTCGTGTGGAGCCACATCCCGCTTCAAAACCTTTCACGCCTATCCATAATACAATGGTAGACTCCTTGAGTATTCAGAATGACGCCTGAGGAACAGGCAAAGTTCGCAGGCGAGATCAGAAGATTTTCCCCGAGGGAAATCGACCGTCTGCATCGTGTGCTTTTCCGCCTCCATGAGGAGTCAGTTGACTTCTCTCTCACCATTATCAAGAACGAATACAGAGCGGTATGTCTGGAAGATCGATATCATACCACCGCCGATGACCCCTGCCTACGATGGCTTCTCAGCCTCCTTGAAACCGACCCCGAAAGTCCGCTGAATGAGAAATTTCTCGACATATTGGAAGAGGCGCACATAATTTTGACTGCAGATGGAACTACAACTGATGGTGGCACTGAGTATGAAGGAGCGGGGCGAACAGAAACAGTTGAAGATACTCATGCCGTACAAGATCGATTAGATTCACCAGATTCACTCGATGAAAATGATCCTTTGTGGAGGCAAGCCGTCGCACTGGACAATCGAAAATTGACATCTCAGGCACTAGAGCAATGGCGACACAAGCTGTACCTCAAAAGAGAAGCATATATGAATCAAGAAGACCCGGCCATGAATGCACTCGCAGACAGCATCCACCGACGCAACTTGGCAAGGAAAGCTATTTCCCATTGGCGTAACACTGTCAAAGAAATACAGGTAATGGACAGAGCTGCAGACGAGTTCCGCGCGAGGCGCGATGCTGCATGTGCCCTTAGGCAGTGGACTTTAGCGGCCCGGGAAAGGCTATTTGCTCGAGTCAGAGACGAACGGCTGCTTTGCAAAACATTTCAAAAGTGGCGGGAGAAGACTGGAGACATCGACGAATTGAACGCAGCTGCCGACGAGTTTCGCAATCATCAAGCCCTGCGGAACACCCTACGGAAGATGATGGCCAAGATCGATCAAATTAAACAAGCTGAGACCCAAGCTGACCTTGTTTCCAAAGGTAATTTGGTACGAAAGGCGTTCAACAAATGGCTGGTGCAATTGGAAAATATACAACTGAACGAACGAAGAGCAGAAGCAGCAGCGGAATATTTTGCAAGCAAGCATGCACTTCAGGACTGGCGCGAAAAGACTCGACTTGTCCGGATGGAGAAAGAAGGCAGACGAATACGCGAACAACATTTGGCCGTTGAATATCTTCGAAAATGGAGGGCGTTGGTGAAAAGAAGCAAGGATGCGAAGTACAATGAAGCGTACAAGGTTATAAGACGAAGGGTGAAGATGAATATCGCGCGCGCGGCTCTCCACTCCTGGCGAGAGAAGACCGCGCGTATTCGAGGGATGAAAATGGCGGCCGATGAATTCCGAGCACGTAAAGATGCAGAGAATGCAAGGCGAATGGCACACGGTGCCATCGTTGTAATGTATAACAGGACCGAACAGATGCAAGAAGCAAAGCAGCAGGCAAATCTCTTCTTCAACAAGCATCTTATGGAACGCCTACAAATCTTCGGCTCAAATTGGCTAGTTCCAACCCGACAAATCCTTGAAAGTCAGAAGAAGGCTGATGAATACCGTGCTACTCGGACTGCGAGTTACGCGTTGTCGATATTGAGAAGCTGGAGAAATGTGGCTTTCAGGGCCAAGAGATTAGAGGAAGATGCTGATGTGGTATTTCAACGGAATGAAAGGAAAAGGGCTCTGGGTTTCCTGCAGAAATGGAGAAGGGCTGTCAACACAGGCGATGAAGAGGGAGAAGACAGAGAAGAACGCTTGATTCCTACGACACCTGCTGCGAGAAGGAGTCAATTATTGGCTTCTACCACGCCAGTGTATACACCAGCTCCTGGTTTATTCGGCCCCGATCGTGTTGTTGAAGTCGTTGATGAATGATCTTGCCACGAGCTGACGAGCTATGAATTACGATCATGATACCCCTGACCTAACAAATATATTGTCAGCATGTCAGATGATGAAACTATTCGTCTTGAGCGGAATGAGTAGATGGAGTGAGGAGGTTTGGGACTTTTTGTCATTCCCCTTCGCGTGCGTAACGCTGACTCTTCAACCACCAATTCCATTCCGAATTTTCTTCTTATGGTGAACGTCTCCTGGAGTGCCAGCATGGGAGAAACCGACAGAACGAGAGCACCTCAACTGTTTCCGAGCAGTGTCGTCATCGCCCTGACGTCTGGCTTGGCCCGTCGTCAGCACCCATATCGTCCAAGGAACAGTTCATTCTCTCTCCTTCGGTGAAATCAACCCTCACTCTATCAACCTTGAGCTGTACCCTAACAATCACCCACAGAGAGACAAGAGAAGAGAAAACGAGGACCATGTCTAACCAACCCATCAGCAACACGGACACGCCAGATCCATGGATGGTCGCAGCACACAACCGGTTTTACTTGACTTTCACTACCGGAGACCATGGGGAAATCTAGAGGTCCAGCCGCATGGAGAATTCTGGGCTTTGCTCAAAAAGTGTCGCGCGGAAACCTACCATCGGAACTCCATGGTCTGCAGACATCTGGGCACCGGAACTACATTATCTCGACGGAAGCTGGTACGTCTATTTCTGCGCCGCGCGTCCCGGTATAGAGAACGAACGAGTCTCACCGCACCGCACACTGGGACTGCAGTCACAAAGTCAAAACCTTATGGACGCACAGGCGTGGGAATTTCTCCGCTCACTGCAGGGTCTACCTGATTGCTGAAGCATCAATGTAATAGTTTTCAACCTGGGTTTAGGGAAATGTTACGCTTGTTGCTCCACCTGGCCGTTGAGCGACCATTCAGATTCAAAACAGTATTTGTTCCTGATTAAGCTCGCTGCCCCGGACGCTGCGATCACGGAGACTTTGACGTGTATTTCTCGCGCCGAACTGGCTTGGGAATGACCGAACGGAGGACGAAGGGGAGTCAATGAGGGCCTGACCTGAATGTCCTACCCTCGGTTCCAGGGTATTGTCTACAGTGTGAACGGGAACTGGACGAGCTAGTACAGACTCGGCGTATTGCAGCTGGCCGGGGGCGATCTATTAAATGAGGCATCATGACGGAAACATGCCACCACCCTGCTCCAGAGTGATAGAGCGAAAGGCGGACCGTTCGACCTGAGTATGTAAGCTTCATCCTCTTTCCTTACGGTGATGGAGGGATTTATTGTTTCTGTCATGCTACGGAATGTGAGGGCGAGGCCTGGAACAATCGCCAGGCCCCAATGATGTCTCTGGGGTAAGAACATCTTCATCCAATGACCCAGACCGTGTGTTGTGCTTCAACTGGGCCAATGGAGAGCAACAGTATGCCGAGTGAAGGCCTGATGGATGGAAGTGTATTCCAACAAGAGCCGAGTGCGCATATGGAACGTGGTACTCAGCGACGTAGCTTACCAGATAAGGTCGGAGACAGTGTGATGAAAGATTTAAGGGAATTTTGACGAGTGCCATCCCCGCTGGATGGCTCATCTTCCCAGATCAAAGGGTTGAGCTGCCCCTCCACCTTTCAGCCTTACCGCCGTGCTTACCAGTCAAATGCCGCTTCAATTTAATTTAAGTCAGAGTTCGTCACCTATCCTACTCGAAGACTCAAGAAGCAGCAGACGCAAGGAAACATGACTTTCGCATTTGATGGACCGACACACCAGGGTATGGGGGTGCTGAAAAAACAGCAGACTTCGGAAGAATTTGCAGATTTGTCTCCTCCGTGTATGAATACCTAAGCATTCAAATTCCTCATCCGACTTTCATTCTCGGTTGGTTTACCCCATACTTGTATCGGGCTCGACGCCAAACATGTCTCTTCAACTTCCAAATTGCTCCTGTATTATGGTCTCGTTGTCACACTCTCGCTCACACGCTGCCACATCTCGCACGAAGTCAAAGTTCCAAAGGCTCGAGCGTGTCGTGTCAAATCGGGATCAGAGTGTAGTGGGTGGTAAAAAGTTTGGCAGGCAGTCGCTGACCCAAAAAGTGCTTGTCACGGCTCGGCAAAGAAAGGAGGCACTGCGTCGTGATTGGTAGACAACACCTGGATCTTGCCTAGTTAGATCTTCTCACCTGGGGAAGCGCTCAAGGAGACAGCACCACTCACTGCGCACTAAAGTTGTGCCTGGCCTTAGTTTCGTTAGGCGCCCGGCAGCTTAATTCTCCAGAGTCCTTTGAGAATAGGCTTCAGCTAGGATCGCGCCGCGGGCTTGACAGGGAGCTCAGCGTCAAAAGGGGCGCTTAGAAAGTTAGCCCCCTTTCCCCCGCGAGGAGCTAACTAGTCCTTTATCCTTCGTTTCACCAGGACATTCACTTTGGCCTGAGCAGCCTTTCTTTCCATTGTTTTCTGGTGAACACGTATTCTCTTCCTTTTTTTTGTTTTCCCCCCTCCCCCCCGCGTCAGTCCTTTCTGCCTTTCTTATATGACACTCTACCATGTCTGGTGCAAGGCGTTTTCTCCGGTTTATGGTTGTTTCTGCCATCCTCGTCACCGGGCTCTACATATATCGACCCTTCGGCTCTTTGGACACACCAAGAACTATCACTGAGAAGCCCATCACATTTTTGAAAAGTAGTTTCGACTGGGGAGCCCTGAATCCCCATTATCCTGCATCCTCAGTCACCTCTCTTCCCACAGGAAAACCACACTCGTTCCCTCTTATTCAGCGTAAATTCCCCAAGGAGTCCCGATCCGATGCTGCAAAGAGAGTGCCGCGACGGCAGGCCGTCGTGAGAGCATTTCGAAGATGTTGGCAAAATTACAGAAATCATGCATGGCTAAAGGATGAGCTGGAGCCACTTTCAGGAACAGGCAAAAATACATATGGAGGTTGGGCGGCTACATTGATTGACTCTTTGGACACACTTTGGATCATGGAACTCAAAGAAGAATTTATGGATGCGGTGAGGGCCGTGGCAGTACTTGATTGGGCAAACACGACGGAATCCGCTTGCAACATGTTCGAGACAAATATCCGACATCTTGGAGGGCTGCTGGCAGCCTTCGACCTGAGCCAGGAGCCAGTCCTACTGGCTAAGGCTGTGGAGCTTGGAGACATGCTCTACGCTGGCTTCGATACTCCAAACCGCATACCACCTTTCTGGCTAGACTTTGAAAAAGCCAAATCGGGTTCTCTAATTGCAGACGGCCACCAAATATCTGCGTCAGTCGGCTCATTCTCCCTCGAATTCACCCGGCTGTCTCAGATCACTAAGGACCCAAAATATTACGCCGCAGTCGTACGGGTGACGTCAATGTTCGAGCAGCATCAATCTTCGACAGAATTGTCGGGCATGTGGCCGACATTCATTAACGCCCGCGACGAGACATTTCAGGAGAACACATTTACCCTAGGCGCCATGGCCGATTCACTATACGAGTATTTACCAAAGATGTCGTCTCTTCTGGGTGGTCTAGATCCGGCCTATGAGAGGATGTACAAAGAGTCTATGGATACTGCGAAGAAACATCTCTTGTTTAGACCAATGCTCCCCGACAACAGAGATATCCTCGTCTTAGGCTCTGCTACCGTCGATCGAAATGGCGTTATACTTAATCCCGAAGGGCAACACCTCAGCTGCTTCGCTGGCGGCATGTTCATCCTCGGCGGTCGTCTTTTCTCGCTTCAAGAACATATCGATATCGGTGCCAAGCTAACGCATGGTTGTATTTACGCCTACAATGCGTTTCCCACCGGTATCATGCCGGAGATGTTCAATATGCTTCCTTGTAAGTCGCTGGATGGCTGTGATTGGGACGAGGAAAGGTGGAAGCGCGAAGGCAATGAGAAGCTGCCAAAGGGTTTCTCACGTGTCCACGCACCATCATACATTCTTCGTCCAGAGGCAATTGAAAGTGTGTTCATTCTGTATCGCACAACAGGAAACAGAGAGTTACAGGATCTGGCGTGGAAAATGTTTCAGTCCATTCAAAATGCCACCGAGACGCCGTACGGCAATGCGGGCATTGACGATGTTACCACCACCGGTAAAGTTAGCCAAAGGAACTCAATGGAGGTAAGACTTCACACCTTTCACGCACAACGACGCGCTGACCGGTCTTCGCAGAGCTTCTGGCTTGCGGAAACACTGAAGTATTTTTACCTGATCTTCTCTCCCCCGGGACTCATTAACCTGGATGATTATGTTCTTAATACCGAGGCACATCCCTTGAAACGGCCAAAGTAACAAGATCACCAGTGTTGAAAAACCATGACGCCCCAATATCAGCCTTTGGTGACGAGAAATCCGCCCCGCTACATTTGTTGCATCGAATTTCCGAACTACCTGTACCAGTGTTAGGCCACCATCTTGTTCAAATTCGATCCATTAAAACGCATCAGTTGCAAGAGTGGTCCCGAGAGCGGCAGAGCGAGCGAAAGTTCGTGGTTGCATTGGACTTCCTAGTCCCCTAAAGTGTCCGTTAAGCCTGATTTTGGACCGGCCATCGGAATCCAGAAATTTACTGACATGGCTGAGCCGGTCAATGTTGCACGTCTGCACCCGACTGTTTTGAACCGGCCATACTCGACTTCCTGCAGAAAAAAATTGGATCCCCTAGGATTCCATGCAGTCTAATGTGACCAGGTGACTCTCATTGACCGTGCATGCCCGTGATACAGGAAGAAGGGGCCAGCAGTGGTGTCTCAAATGCGCCCCTTGACTGAGCAGCATATCGGGTGGATCAGTTAAAGGATAGCTGTTTCTTTTCTGCGGCTGGGCACAGGCACCTGGCTTGGACTCTTGCGTCTTCATTACCACTGCTGAATGGCATTTTGAGGCCCCGCCACTGTTAGGCAAGAAACGTGTACATTTGGGCGGTCCAAGTCTGTCACTGGGCCCATCAATGTCGTGTTTCGATCAAAAAGACAATTCCCCATCGTCCAAGAAAATGAAACCAATCTTAATTCAGTAATCGCTCCTTTGAAGGAATGAATACCTTTTCTTCCGCTCTCCCCCATTGGTAGCATTTCCATCGAACTACTGGAAGCCGCCGGCGTTCCATTGCCCGGGGTCATTCTGCAGAGTCTCTGCTGCAACCTGCTGGCGCAAATTTATCTCTCTCATATGTACTAAAGTAAGTTCCCCAGATGCAGACCCTGCTCAAATGAGATGATTCAAAATTCCCGCCCACCCTCAGTGGCCACGGGGTCTCCAGGAGCTCACCTACAGCACGCAAAACACAAATGATCCTCTGCCGTGCCACCCAACATGAACTCAGACCATCCGCTGGTGTTACACTGAAGGTGGCTGATATCTATCATGCGAGCCGAAATTCTTGTCGCACCTTCTGCGCAGGCTTCAACATGTCTGTCTTGAGGGTGGAGCTTATGCTTTGGCGCTGGGCTTTCGGGAGAACGGGAACGGCATCGAGCACGTTTGCCCTAAGCCGACAACCAACCAGGGCTGTCTGGATCCGCCCCAGTCATAGCAGTCACTAAGCGCCCGTGGCGTTCGGTCAACTGCGGAATCGAGTTTCGACCTGGATGTAGGCCTGTCGTATACCGTACACGTGCAACATTTGCTACAGGCTTGCGAAGGGGGGTACAACGTAAGCACCACAAGATACCCCGAACGCTACATCATCTTGCTTCCAATGACGAATTGATCAAAAGGGTCTAGCACGTGTGATATACTTGAGTTCAGGCGGATCTTCGTTCTCTTCTTCTTTATTCCTCCGGACGATTATCTAGAGCAAAATACTTGCCGCCGGTATGGGTGTGATCAACTTGTATACCAACGTTATTTTTCAAGCATTTTGCTCTTGATGACGCTCTTAGAATCCCCTCAATGTTGGTGCCCAGAGTTAAGCGCCTCTTCATCTTGCTGGTTGCGCTCAGCCTCTTGATTCTTGGTGTTTTTCTCAACTTTTCTGCCTTGTCTGCTTTCTGGCCCAACAAATCCCATTTTCCGAGCCGTTTATCTTGGATACACAAGGAAACGCCTCGCCCAAACCCGTGGATCTACAAAGGACCAGAAGCCGAAGACAAGGCAGTTATTCTGGCAAAGATCCACGATGAGGATGTTAGCTGGGTGTCCCGTGAGCTCCAGGAGTATGTCTTAGTCTTCGGTTAAGTGACTATGCGCTAATGCGTCCGAATAAAGCTGGCAGCAAGCTATATACTATATGGATGAGACAGATGGAGTTCTTCATCCACCCAAGAATAAAGGCCGCGAGGTGAGTATTCTCAATTTTCAGTACTAAGAACTCGTCAATGTCATACGACTGGCCTTGGTTTCAACGAACCGGATGTGCATGGGACCGTTGTCACAAACGTCCCACGTTGTCACGGCCTCGTCACAGTCTTCTTTCTCGAATTTTCCTCTACCTCCATCGAGTACATACGCTAACGGACATTCGCAGGCTATGGCATATCTTACTTTCTTAATTGATCATTACGACAATCTTCCCTCTACTATGGTCTTTTTGCATCCACACCTTGAAGGCTGGCCCTTGGCCTGGCACACGGACAGTGAAGGATACAACAACATCCACTCAATACGCTCATTGAGGCTGGAGTATCTCCAGGAACATGGATACGTGAACATGCGCTGTCTTCATAATCCGGGTTGTCCGGCAGAGATACAAGTCTTTCGGGATCCACCAGATGATCATCGCACTGCAGAGCACGCAATGAAAGACGCCTGGCCGTATATGTTCGGAGGCAACCAATCTGATATACCCGAAAGAATTGGTCAGCCTTGTTGCTCCCAATTCGCAGTCTCAAAGAATCAAGTCTTAAAACGCAGTAAAGCAGATTATGTACACTATCGCCAATGGATATTGGATACCGCCCTTGACGATGCTACGAGTGGACGAGTTTTTGAGTATCTCTGGCATGTTATTTTTGGAAAAGACGCTGTACATTGTCCCCCAATGCACCAATGCTGGTGTGACCAGTTTGGCCGATGTTGATAATCTGAGAGCGAGCTGATCTGCTTTTCTTGTGAATACTATCGAGATCTTGTGTTCCACGTTCCAATGGAGGTTTACAGTCCAGCTCCCTGTGAAAGCCAGTCCAGTTGGAATTGGTCTCGTGTTTCATGTACAACATTGTCTGACTCCCAGCCTCCATGGCCGTCACATTTGTGTCCATTTTTGAGTTTCAGTCTCTCCTAGTGCCATACCAGATCGTTCTAAGCTCTCTGCTTTCATCGAGCCCCTCCTTCAAGAGGGATGTCCTAGAAAGAGTAATGTCTCCTCTGCCATCTTCTGGACATTGCACGCTACCTGCGCTGTGTAGGGGGAAATTGATGTCCAAAAAGAGTTGCAAACCCCAAGAAAAACCCGCCCACCGACTGAACACCCCTCAGGGCGTATACACGGCCCGGGGGCGGCAAGGTTTGCCTGGCCGGCGGCAAAACAAGGACAAGGGGTCGACAGTCATAATGACGGACTTAGTACAGAAACGCAGAAGAACGAGGGACGAGTCACCAGAGATAACCCCCCCCCCCAACCCCATGACTGGCCTGTTTGATATCGATCTGCCACGTCGGAAGGCTTCGAGCCTTGGTAGTGCCCGGAGTCTTGAGGTACAGACTTCCTTGCGGGAGCAATTTCAGGTATGGAGCTCCTTCCTACAGCGGCTGCTGTTGCGCCTGCCCCCCTGGTCCTGTGATACCTTGGATTTCGACTCATTAAATGAGACCTTAGTGCCCTCCGTCCACTCGTCTCAGGGCCCCGGTACGATCATTTTTCTCTACTCCCTCCAGGATTGTCTCTTTCGGCCTGGCATATGCTTTTGTTTCCTGAACACCTGCCATCACTGTTGTAGATCACAAGCCGGACAAAATGGCTTTTATCTACCCACCTCCGATGGGACAAGTTGGTGATTACACGAACCTACCGAATTTCGCGCTCAACGTTATGGTGACTTTAGAATGGAGCAACTTGGGACCCAATGCATCTCTGATGCTGCTCAAAGACGACCCTTTATACACCTGTCTGGACTTGAACCGTGCATTGACCTATTGCCACAACATAGTGGGTAAGGAAGCATCTTGATCTGCAAGAGAGAAGCATTCCTGGCATCTAACGTCTTGAAGGCCCTTTCGAGAACACTACGGAATCCTATAACTGGGTCGCCCAAACATATGACTACAATTATACATCGGAGTCACCCATCTTCTACTTGCAGATGGAAACGAACACTGAAGATTTCACTTCCCACTACATCAATATCTTGCCTGAGGACCAAATACCAGTTTCGACAACTAGTACTTCTTCGACGTCTCCTACATCTTCTGCTTCTTCCAGCATAACAGGTACAACAACGGAAAGTCCTCCGCCAGCAACGATCACATCATCTGCGGCAAGCGTCTCCACAACAGGCTCTGCGGAATCAAGCCCCTCAGGAATGGATACGGCGACCAAAACTGCAATTGGCGTTGCCGTTGGACTGGGCGTGCCTCTCATTGCCATCCTCGCCGTCATCGCCTTCTTCTTACACAAGAAGAAGCAAAGGAGCCGGACCCCAAGCAGGGATATCAACACGAACCCTGTTCTCACTCATTGCCGATACTCCGACAACCCTGCCTTCCTGAACAAGTATGGATCTATGAGTTCCCGGAGAAATGGTGTTGGAGAATCTATACCGACGAGAGCAGTCCAAGAGCTCTCCGGGACCACGGATCAGCATGCCTCATGGCAGCATGCCTCAGAGTTATCGGCTGACAGTCATCGACGATGACAAAAAGATATGGATTAACGGCTCAAAAAAGGAATTCTGGAAAGGGATGGAACATCTATGTAGCAGGGTGTTGGGCATGTGGGCATTTTCCCTTCTGGTTTCTCCTTCTTTTCATCTTTGTGGAACAATCCTGCAATGCTCTTGGGCCTATGGCGGTATTACTTACCTTTTGCAGAGGTTGGATATACCATTGCCGCGCCCCTATCATGTTTTCTTCCTCATTGTTATAGTCAAATTAATACCTTTCACGTTATTTGCTTGTCTTTCTCTGCGTCTGATCTGATCCAAGATAACGTGAAAAAGTTCTCTTCTCATTCACTCTTGTTACCGAGAATAGGTTAACGAAGAAGAAAGTCGGTTAATAGTGATCCAGAAATATTTGTGCAGCGGGCGTTGGGCTTGAAAATCCAAGGGCGAAGGTTAGTCCCAGTCGAGGGCAGCTAGCCGAGAAGAATGAAGGAAATGAAGCCAACTCAGAAATGACGTTTTCACGTGGCTAATCGACCCCGGAACGTTGACTGCCCCAGCCACCAAATTAGGCTTGCCCATGTTCGACTGGAAACACGGAAGACCCATATTTAGCTAGTGTCAAATAGAAGGAGCAGATAGGCAGTTCCAGCCTTATCCTCTACTCGGGAACAATGTGAAATATAGAACTCTACACAAGAAATATGTTCAGATACGTAGAACTTGTACAGAACAGGTCTTCACTCCATTCTTGTTCTGTCTGCACCGTCTTCTGTGATTGAATAGGACGGTGCTTCAAACACAGCTGTAGAGGCTTGTGGAACTTTGATATGGGAACGATACAGTAGAACTAGCTGCGTAGGTAGCTTGCAGAGCAATGTTCGCCACTCATTGGGTATATTTTTCTGCATCTATCCAGGAGACACTGTACATCAGCCCCAACGGGGTGCCTTGAAAATACTGTGCTAGTAGGTTGGAAATCTAACTGACACGTCGACCTTACTTGTACAACATTCCATGACCGGTTTGAAGAAGCTGATCACGATCCAAGATATGTGTCGTTTACAACTTCTCATTCAAAACCTGTTGGTCGACACTTTTGAGATGCTCTGGCACAGTACCAGGAGCAGGAGGACCTTGGCCGCCTTGGGAAGCCCTGCTGGCCCTTCGGACTTCAATGCTCTCTCTGGCCGTTTCATCAACAGACTTTCTAAAATGGAGAGCACTCCCCATATTGTCGATGCCGCCTATATTTCCAAAACTTTTGGGATTGCCAACCAAGCTGTCCTTCCGTAGAACTTTCTCGTCGTAGGCCTCGTCGTATGCTTCCTCGTCGGCTGGATCTTGAGGAATGCCGTATACTGTGTGCGGCACGAGTTGATTGGTGGGCTTCCAGATGTAGCTGGTGAGAGAGTAGACAAAGATGCTGGTGACGAAGCCATAGAGCCAGTCGAAAGAGTACAGGTGCTTGGCGCCGGTGGTGATCTTGGTGGTATTATCGATGCTGTATGCCAGACCAGGTAGACAGGGACCAACAGCAAGCAAGAAGGCTAGCATGGCACGCCAGTTGATGCCGAATTTGTTGTATCGGTATCGACCACGAGGATCGTACATGGCAGGGACATCCATGTGCTTTCTCTTGACAATCCAGTAGTCTGAAGCGATGATACCGGCCATTGGAGCCAAAAACACGGCGTAACCACCCATGAAAGCCAAAAAGGTCGTGGCAGAGTCCAAGATCTTCCAGGGAACAATCACCCAGCCACCAACGAGGGCTGCAATGATACAACCACGTTTGATGTTGATGTACCGGGGGAGCAGGACCGTCAAATCGTTGGCAGCGGAGATCGAGTTGGCGGTGATGTTGGTGCCGACTTGAGCGATATACCAAGAAAGTGCGGCGAAGAAGGCCGCGGCGCGCCCGCCCGAGCTGTCCAACCAGTGGTCGATGATGTCTAAAGGATTCCAGAGATACTCCCCATACACAACCTTGGAGGCAGAAGTGGTAACAATACCCATGACACCACAGACGGTGAAAATTGCCGGAAGGAACGGCAGTTGGATGTACTGTCCACGAGAACTTCGTGCATACCGTGAAAAATCCGGAATGTTACAGGCGAGGGTCGCCCATGAGCCCGTCACGGAAGACATGCATGATAGCCAGAGCCAGGCACGCTCACTGCCGTGGACGGTCTCGGGGAGGTGGAAAATTTCACCACCTCCACCGGCCTTGTTGACGATCCAGCCCAGAGTGGCGAGTGCCGTCACCGGTGCGGCAATCAGCTTCACGATAAAAAGCCAGCGGAGCCGGGTCGGAGGGATCAGAAGCAGCGGAAGCTGAATGATCCAGAAGAGGAAGTAACTGATCATTCCCTGGGTAGTAATACCGGCGCTGTCCGGGAGATGGTTTTTGATACGACCGTATGAAGGCCAGATCGCCTCGAGCATGATGGTGATGCATTGTGCACCATTGGCGCCCTGGATACCGAGCCAGAACATGGCCAGAACGGCACGAGAGAAGATACAGAAGTAGGCAAAGTAGTAACCGAAGCTGGATCGGACAATGACGGAGAATGGGATATGCAGTTTTGCGCCAATGGCACCGTTCAAGACCATAGGAACCGCCACACAAGAGGTACCAACGACCATGATGGGAATGGCATCGCGCCAGTTCAGACCGACGGCGAGGACGGACGAAGCAGTTTCCCAAGTACCCAAGTTGATGGTATCGGTCGCCCAATACGCCATCCAGGTCCAGAGTGTCCAGGTCTGGTACTTGGGAGGGACCGGGTCCATGTCAGCATTGGTCCTATGGATACGTTAGCCGTGAAAAGGCCCCCCCTCCAAACAAATTATTTCTGCGCATAGCGACGACTGACCAGACTTCCGGAGGAGCCAGAGCCGACTCTGTAGAAATTACTTAGTCAAGTTGAAAATTGGGCGTGAGAGAGGGTTCCGCTTACCTTGCTTGGGCAGCTCCCAGGCACTGAGATGGGTTGCCCGCGCCTTGACGGTCTCCCTACTGGGAATGTACTTTGTCACGTACTTGGACATGTTGCTGGTGATGATGATTCCCCGGACCGGATGTAAAAGATGGAGAATCCCGATCCGCGCGAGGGCTGGGTGAGCATGGGAATAATATATCCGTTCCTGACGGCAAGCTACGGTGTTGTGATCTAGTGACACTGAGCGATGCAGTGAGAAGACAGGGTAATCGCGAGCCCACAGTACTGTAGATCCACTCTGGATCTCTTTGATAAGGCTCAAGGGAGCATCTCTTTGGTTAGAAGGTTCAGAGACGGAGGACGGAATCGAATCATGGCATGGCAGCCGTTCCATTGGCTTGGAGTTTGACAGAACCCCTGTTGATGCGGCTGGGCGATAAGGCATGCGCCTATGATAACGTGCGTTGTTGGAGAGAGTACCAGACTCGCTGACGGTCAATTCGATTTTGCTGGATCTCAACTGTGCTCTCGTGCCGGAAACGATTAGCGACGAGCATCATGATCGCGGTGATGTCAAGAACGGTTGTTGACCCCGGCAGGATGACGATGGAACGACGCAGACGGGCATAGATATTGATCGATCGAGGAAATGGGAGGGATGTCTCGTATCCTGTCAAGGTATTCATTGGAGAACAGGTTGAGCCTTGATTGTAGAGGCGCATTTTGCTTTTGAATTCGTGACCATCCGTGGACAAGGGCTTATCTCTGTGCCCAGCAATGCTTGTTGACGAAGCTAGCAAAGAGAAGAAAACGCCTTGACAAAAAGCTCGCAATTTGCAGTGGGATGTGCAGGCTGAATCTTGGACGGTGGCGAGGACAAGCTTTCATTACCGGCAATTCGGGCTGGAAGAAAGGATCTTCCGAGGCTTCAATCAGCTGTACGTATTCCTCTTCTCCATTCTTCCCACTTACGTCGATATATTAGATAGGAGCTGCGGCCTCCCACGCGACAACTACGAACGACTCCAGTTCGTAAGCAGCTAAACGTGATGTAGGAGCCCAACTAACTGGGGGACCAGGCCTGACACCTCCGCATACACAGCCCGGAAACGGGTTGGTGCGGCCTCAACCTTGACTGAACTGCCTTTCCTGGTTGACCTTTGGCCCCAGCGGCGTTCTCCTAGCAACCCCATTGCTATCCACCCACGAGTGTTTTTTTCTTCTTCTCAGGGCTTTCAGTTGATCTTGTGTGATCCCCAAAACAACGGTACTGACGGTACTTACTACTGAAAGTATGAGAAGCTATCTCGAACATGCCGTCGGATCCGGACCTGGAAAAAGCCACAACAATATCCTTATGCGCGTCCAGTATCGAGAACATCAAGACGTCTTATCTCTCAATCTCGGGGATTGCCACGGTCAAGACCCAATTCGACTCTCCACTCACCCACTCACTTCGCTGCTCTCCGATGCATGATGGATGGCTCTAGGGTCTTTTTCCGAGACCCGCAATACTTGTCGCCATCGTGATATCGCGCGGACTGATCGTTCCCCAGGTAGATTCGAGTGTAATCCGCATTCCACAGTTCAGGTAGCGGGATGATGTGTCTTCGGAACCCACTATGGCTGGAGCTCTAAATTCTAGCATGTTTCTGGTCTTGCCTTTACGTGTGCAGATGCAATATGCCTTGAGTGTATCGCACGTTGGTTCTGGTATACTTGTTCGAAAAGTTGGAAAGAGGAGGACGGAAACCAGAAAGAGCTCTTGAGAAAATATATGCATCATATTTTGTCGGTTCCCTTTAATTGTTCGATTTCCACATACCTCTGAACGACCCCCCTACATTGCAGCCTTGTGCGCCATGCCTTGTCCGACTTCCCAGACCTGATTCTTTAGTTTAGATGATTAACAACAACAATCATCGTCGTGTTGATTCGAGCGCACTAGCACAAAGGATACCGCTGCTGTCAAAGCTATGAATCAAAGATACATGGTCGGCTGCGGCAGCCAGCACAAAGAGATATCAACCATATTCTGGATTGCAGGCACCTTGAATACGTTGCAGCCTTTTCCTCCATCCGAAAGCACAGCTTCTTTTGTCTGAGCCTTCGAGCCCTTTCGTCTGTCAACGTCAGTCGCACACATTTCGGTTCTCACAGCAGCGTAAGACTTCCTCTTGCGGAAGTCTTAAAACAACCTCCCTGATTTTTCAGGAAAAGCTGCGATCCAGGCCATTTCTCTGTAGGAATGGACAAGAGACCTCGTTCTCTATTCACATATTGTCCTTCGCGAACAAATCTCTTCCAGAGGCCTTCGTATTTTTGACGCGAACTATTTCTATGACGTCAATCACGTGATGCTCAATGCATTTCACATGCCATCCATTGCATTAGGTATCGGTTATGATAGTCAGATGGAGTCATCTCTCAACGAAACAGATATATTGAAGGCAAAAAGACCGTAGCTAGTCTGAGAGAAGAAGGGGTAAGGATTTTGATCAATTTTCATGCCTTTCATTCAATTTGAATACCAATTCTATGCAGTATTCCGGTAAAGACTCTATCAAATATACATTTGAGTCGAGAAAAATAGGCCCAAAGACAATCACTCCCACTGAAAGAGCTGGTTTGCTGGTGTGTTTCAAACTGGGGAAGTGTTTTGCGGTGTTGGACTAGACGGGACAGGTCTGAAGTGGTGCGCAACAACTATGCTTGTGATCTCTCCCTGGAGAACAATTTCACTAAAGCTTGCCATGGGAAAGGAAGCTCGGATGTCTCGCCGGTCGGTTTTCCTCCACCGTACTTATCAGGGTATCAAATGCGGTTATGAGTTGATCATCTGTACAAAACCCAAAAGTTTTCGCCGAAACAACTGACGTCGAACACGAGAGGAGACTGAGACAGATATGGTGCTTATTTGCTGGTCTTCTCCTGAACCGCTTCTTTGGCCCCTTCTTTCTTAGACCGAAGGACGGCACTGATATATTTGAGGATATCGGAGCTCATGATCAGGGAAGTGGTGATGACAGCCTTGCCGCCAGCCACGTAGCCTTCTCCGCCACACTTCTTGTATTCCTCGTTGTATGTGCTCAAAGCCCAATCCTTGGTAGTATGGGCTGTTTCCAGAGGCCAATTGAGGTAGTTCATAATTGTGCTCTGGATCTCCTTTGTCTCGGATTTGACAATGGGCACCTTCTTGTCGAACTTTGTGAGGAATTGGTCACCAAGCTCATCGGCTTTGGTCACATAGGGCTTTGCGTAGGCAGTTGGGGTTTCGAAGTAATGCAAGGTAGGCTTGACGAACTTGACGTAGCCGGCATTGGTCAAATCGATCGATTTGGCACCATAGGGATTCCCCTTGATGGTGGTAATGGAGTCTGACACAATCGGGTAGGAGGCGAGATGCTGGAAGAAGAAGTCGTGGTCAGTAATCACATCAATTGGGCAGGAGAATGCAGGGAGGACAGGGAGCGCAAAGTGGGCTTGTACGCCTACCGAGAGGAATGCGGAATGAGGCTTGTCGCCGTTAACGGTAGTTTCACCCATTGTGCTGGTTGGAGTGTGAGAGGCAAGACTAGGAAGTATCAGCAATTTGTCGTAGGAGAGGCCGATAGAATGTACGACGACGAGAGATTGGCAATGGATGAGGGGTTATCAACGATGGGGTGATATTCGGGAAAATATTTTGTTGAGGATGGCAAAAGAAGGAAGAGAGCTTTGTTGCATATCGGCAAGCGGGGAGAGTGGAGGAAAGAGCATGTGAAAATGCGGGTGGACTCACATTACCAAATGAGAACTGGGAGTGGTACAGAAGTAATCGTCATGTGCTGCTAGGAAAGATAAAGTAAAGAAAGGATGAAAGCGTACAAGAAGAGGATGAGTGAGAGAATTAATTATGATGTCCTGATTCTGGTTGCCTCCCTCGCTGGCGTTTCCGGTTTTTCCTGTTGAGCTTTGCTGGGCAGCTGGCAACAGGCGTGATTTCATCCTTTTGGGGCCAAGGTTGACATGTGAAAGCTACGCCCCTGCAGCCTGCACTGGGACTAACCCTAGTGACTCGAGTAATCCAGCATCCAATGCCAGCTAGGTGCCAGTGTCAGTGTAGCATCTGTCGTTTTATCCCCCAGAAATTAGCTGTCGAGGCGGAGATCCAAGAAACTGACCGGCATGGTGTTTTTCTCCGTCTCTTCGTTGTCCACTGTTGAACTATCACGATACTTGAATTCTACGCTCCCTTCCACCGTATGGCCGCTCCATGCAGACTCGTGATCGCCTCGTGTTCTTTGTTCAGACCCTGAATAAAAGGACCACATGCTCGGAATGACAGCGAGGGTAGAGCACGTGAGAGGCAATGAGAATCAGCTATGCTGTTGAGAGATATTATTGTCCCTATGTCGAATCAAATCAAATTTCTTCTTTCCTGTCAATTTAGCCCTCCTCGTTATGTTGCCTGATATATCACGGGCATTCACGGGGGTCGGTGTTCGGAGCCTTATCTGAAGTACTAGCCTAGTCAGGAGCTCTTTCGGTGAGGTCAACTCGTTCATGGAAGAGCTCATTGATTGCGACAGGGGTCAGCCAGACGACATTCCTGTCAGACAACCAGGGTGATGAAACGGATCGAGCATGTGAAAAATTCCATCTTCGATACTAGTCGCGATCGCACATGCAAGACCTTCCTTGACCCTCGAACCCCAGGATCTGTACTCCATACATGATCCACAGATTTCGCGGGATACGTGACGACAACTACGCCTTTGAAGGCAGCACCATGCATTCTTTGTGCAAACCGGGCGGAACGTTCCCAGCCGTTGTAGAATTGACATCATACCGATATCAGCAGGAGAGGTGGAGTTGATACCGCGATACGGTGCCAACAAAAATTCGTTGGGTTGTGCTGCACCTGCAAATTTCCGTAGTCGCGAATCTTCCTACTCTGGTACAAATAGACGTATTTAGCAATGACCCTAGTCTACCGCATAAAGACATGTGGTTCGGTTGATCTGTGGCAAGCATGTGAAGTTCTATGTATGCTCCGCCCCCGTTTGGGAGAAGTCTTCGACGAAACAGATGTCAAATTGTCAATCCATCATTCATATCTGTCCTTCAAAAATTCGAGGAATAAGATACTGAGACGGTGAGCTCTGCGACTCATGCAAGAACTTAGTCCTGCCCGTCTTCATTCACCAATCCCAACATCCTCTGGCGACGCTACGCCACAAGCCAGGGAGTCATGTTCAGATAAAATTTTCCATGGTGCGCTAAGTGAGCAGGCAGAAATAAAGGGGGAGAAACTTACTGGCACGCGGATAATCTTTCTTCCGGTTCCGATAAAATCTGTTGAATATTCGCTACTCATGAAGAGGACTACTTTGAGAAGTATCAAGACTGCAAATCCAGGACTTCCTGTCAACTTCACTTTTCAAATGGCTCCGCGTTATTTCAATCAATAATCGAGGCCAATTTAATGTTCAGAAGCTTTAAGATGAGTTGCGGTGTCGAAATAACGAAAGGACTTCCTTCTTTCCCACATCCGCCTGGCTGAAAATTCTAGGCTCTGCAGTTCACAATGCCAACCCAAATAGAAACCGACCAACCCAGTGATGGAGCAGCTGCCCTCATTCTGGCAAGGCTGAGCCAAGCGAAATTTGATCCTATTGACTTTCTGAATGAAAGCCTTCCCACTATCAACTTGTCTTCACAATCGCAGACACCAAAGACGAGCCGGGCCGCTCATATTCAGAGTGCCTCTACCGACTCCCTCGCACTGCTTTCCTCTCTCAATGCCCACAACATACGTGCCTCCTCTGATTTGTCATCCCTGACAGACGAGATTATACGCAGTGGGAATCGCCTTGTATATGAGGTGGAAGTACTTCGTGGCGATGTGAATGGGCTACATGAATTGTTGACCGAGTCGTTGCAGGATGATATTGGCCATTTTGTTCAGGAGGAGGTGGTCGATGGAACACCAGAAAATGCACCCCAAGTGACCGAAGGCAACAATGGGGCAGCAACGTCAAATGTGACAAATGAGCCAGATTTCATGATCCAATTGCGGCTGCTAGGAAAAGTCAAGGTACGCCTTGAGTCGGTGATCGCCATCTTTGGTGAAGCGATGAAATGGCCCATGCCTCCCTCAGAGCTGTCGATGGCATCCTCTCTGATCTCTGTCTCCTCCCCAGAGCTAGGGATGCAAAGTACGGCGGAAGACGACAAGGCTCGCGAGATCTTAAAAAGCATCAAGGAAGAAATAATCGATTTGCTTGGCTCTGATGCCGGAGGGTACGCCGGTTTGGAAGCAGCTTCACAAAGAGTCGAGGAGTACAGGCAACTGGCAATGCTCTGGAAGGGAACAGGTGAGGAGAAAGCGAGAAACAAGTTCGTGGACAGCCTGGCAAAAGTTGTAGAAGACAGGAAGAAAGCCCTAGACGGGCGAGCGACTCCTCGACATGCCCGGCCAGACGGCACCCGTCGATCCAGCTCAGCGATGGGAAGAAATCCAAAGCTTTCGAATGAAGGCGGCGGTGCGGCAGGATTGTTCAGGAATTTGCAGCGATTGAAGGATGATCTCTATCTTGAATGAGCATTAGAATCATTGTGGGGGAAGGCGAACATGGGCTTCCCGACAAGACCATTGAGTATGTGCAAATAGCATCCTGGCAATTATCCATCGATCTTGTGTGAGTGATTCAATCTTAGCCATCCGTCTTGGGTATGGGTCCTGCGAATTGAAGTTCTCACATGTAGTAGCAATCAATGCAGACATATTTTTGGAATCTCGTGCTTGATCATTGTTTCGGAATGTTCTCTGTCGCCCTGTTGACGAGAAAATCGAAATCCTCATGCCTTGCAATCGCCATAAAATGCCAACCTGAACAACTTTTGTTCCACACCCGGTCTAAAACCTCAGCGGTGTAAAGAACCATCTGTTCTTCCCGCTCAGGTATCTCTCCTCCAGTGCCTTCTTCACGTTCTTTTTGGCATCCTCTCTCTGGGAAACTTCCTTGAATGTGTCGTTTGAGATCACGTTTTTCAATCCTTCCAGCTCCAATGTGTATCGAGTGGGCATGATGTGGTTGTAGTTGATCATCTTGATGAAAGGCTTGACTTTGGATCGCTTCTCGACCCGTTTCTTGCCCATGCGACGGGTGACTTTGGAGGGATATCGCTCGATTCCTGCGACGAGGGCGTACGAGAATGGGTGTGCTTTGGTGCCTGAATCCATTGGTTGGATGATGACAACCTAAAATTCCAGTCAATTGTGATCTTCCTTCGCTCATGGGTTCTTGGTCTGGAGTCGGTGTCGTTGTCGTACCTTCTTTCCGGCATATCGGCCTCGGGTGACAATGGCTACGCGGCCGACCTTGAGGACTATTTGAACGGTCAGTGATCTGTTCTACCGGTTAGAGTAATGCATGACACCTTACACTTCATCTTGAAGCCAGACACTTGAACTGAGAATAGTCACTCCACGACGTAGAAGCGAGATAATGAAAATGAATTTTGAGAACTTTGAAGACTTGGCAAAGGCGCAATGTGTGGAGGGTTCTGATTGGTGGAGGTGGAACATCACCGTGCTAGTATTAAATCAGTCTAGCTTTATTTACATCAACCTAAACGGTCAACTTTCTCGCCGTCCATCATTTCGCTACCTTGCCAGGACCAGAGCACTACCATACATTTTCTTGCGTTGAATTTTGTGTTGTTGTTTCTGGAGTTCTATCGAGTTTGCACTATTGGCACAGGACCAATACTGGCGCATCATGAGTATTGAGCACTCATTTTAATTGTCAGCATTCTTGAGAAAAGCCTTTTCCCCCCACATAAGGCATTGACCATGTCGACTCTCTCAACCAACTCACGAGACGCCTCTCGGGACCGTGCTGAGTCTCGAATGGTGAAGCATCAACAATCATTTTCAGAGTCGGGAAGGAGCTCGGTGCCCATGTAAACCCTTGGTTTCAGTCAACCCGAAGCATCTAGAATACTGACAACCGGCACAGGTGGGATAGCTCGGATCCTGATAGAGCACCTCCACCACTTCCATTGAACCCGGGGGCGTCAGGAAGCCCCATAACTCGATCTAATACGTCGAAGCGCATCGACGAAGCTGCTGCTCTCATTACAGCCCGAGCGCGAGAGAATGCACCTAGCTCCTACACTTCCAACCCTCCTCCTGTATCACCCGACAGAAACATCATGAAGGCACAAAATAGGCGAATGCAAAATATTCAAAGTTCCAGTGTGAGCAGATTGAGTGATTCCCTGGAAAGACGATCTCCCGACAAAGGACTTCGCACGGCAAAGTTTGTGGATTTTGAAGACTTTCACAGTAGTAGATCGTCTGATCGAAGCCCAACACGAACCAGAGCTGAGACACCGACACCTGCAGACCGAAGTACGGGCAGGTCGAAGGAGATTGAGAATACACCGCCCGGGTCAAGCGTGCTGGCGTTGCAGACGATAAGAAATAGGCAAGATGCAACGCCCCTGCGTGATATCGCAAATGGTGCATTACCGCCAGGCCAATCGTCATTTTCCTTTGATGCTCTGTCTTCCCAGATTTTGAGTTTGACAAGCATCGTCACAAACGTCCAAAAGGAAATGATGAACCTCAACAAGAGAAGCAAGGATAACTACGGTGACCTGATGAGTCTCAAAGAAGCAACCACCTCGAGAGACGAGGACATCCGCCAAAGTCTGCGAGACCTCGTCGCCGGGCTGGAAAATAAATTCACGAACCTCGACGCTCGACTTCTTTCTGCACCAGACGCGGGCCGATCCCCACCGAATCTTGGTCTCTACCTCGACGACAAAGCACACAACGGCTCTCCACGATCAAAGAGCTTTGGGCTGCCGCGAATTGGCAGTCCCTCCAGCTTCTCGGTAGCGCTGGATCGAGACTTGACGGCTTCGCCCTCCATTGCCTGCGTCGATGGAGCAGCAAGCATTGCCCTTCTGGAGAAAGTACTTCGAGAAATGGCTACTCGTGAAGGACAAGAAAAAATCATGAACACGCTTGAGGCAGTCAAATCACAAGCGCTCGTACGTTCGCCATCCGTGGTGCCTTCCCAACCGGCCATCGATCCGGCCATGATGTCTAAGCTGGAGGATATCTTGATGTTTATGAAGGATATGAGAGAAGAATCCGGGTCGAGAGCTTTGGTGCGGTCTACGGGCAATGAAAACAGTAAAGGGCCCTCAAACCTGGACCTATATCTTGACGGAGAATCCAGAGCAGGAGCTCTGGCCAAATCAAAGTCTGGCAACGAAGGAAGATCATCCATGTCCGGGTCCGATCTTGCCCACGAGGAGGTGACGAAAATGTTGAAAAGCGTCAAACAGTCACTGGTCCAAGGAGGGGGCCTTACAAACGAAGTCAAAGTTCTTGTCCGCGAATTGCGAGGAGAAGTGCTGGGAATGGGACGTGAGATTGCGAAGAAATTGGAACAGACCACCGCTTCGAGCAAGGCAACCGATTCAAACTCTCGAGCTGCTCTGCAAGCCGAAGTGGGCGCGATCGTCCAGCAAGGCCTCGCCGAATTGAAGGAGCACATGCATCATATCGTGAAAGAAAATCGACGTCGCTCCATGGAGCATACCCGATCTCCGACTGATACTCAAGAAATCGTTCGAGCAGTTCGTGGCGTGCTGGCTGAGCTCCCTCGGCCTCGTGAAAAACCGATTAGAGATGCAGCTGCGGAGAGGGAAGAATTGCTGGCAGCTGTCAGAGAGGCGTGGGAAGATTGCAAACCAGAAATATCTCTCGAGCATTTTGGACTCGAGCGCGATGAGATCCTGGAGACTTTGAAGGAAGGTCTCAAGTCCTTTCAGCCTCAGCAACCCACGGCAAGGGATGCGGGTGCCACATATGAAGATGTCCTTGAAGCTGTCCGGAAAGGCCTGGCCGACTTCAAGCCACCTGAGCTCTCGGCCTCCGCAGGCGTCACCCAAGAGGACGTGGTAGCAGCGGTACGTCAGTGCTTGGAAAATTTTGAATGGCCGCGTCCACCGCCATCTCACCCACAAGAGAGTGAGTTGACTCGGGACCATGTCTTCGAGGCTGTCCGTGAGGGATTAGCACAACAGGAAAACGTGTCCAGAGACGACGTTGTCGGCGCCGTTCGAGAAGGACTGTCCCACCAGGAACCGGTCTCGAAAGAAGTCGAGTTCAATCGCGAGGACCTCTTTGATGCGATCAAGGCTTGTCTGGAAGGCGAGCATAATCCTCTGGGCGGGATGGGAGAACGAGTCATTGAGGCGATGCACGAATTTCTCAGCAGCATGAAAACAGAATTCCAACAATACTCCGCCGCCAGTGGCAAAGACACGGAGCAGGTCCTCGATGCTCTCAAAGATGGTCTTGAAGATCTCAGAGCCGACATTGAGAGCTATGTAGACCGCGCAGCCGACGTTACAGGCAAGGACGAAATCATCGACACGGTCAAGGCGGGATTTGCGGCCATGCAAGCAGATATTGACAAAGGCTTCAGTGGTCGCGGCCCCGGGGCACCCCACACCCCGGAACTTCTTGATGCGATGGAGAAAGAATTCGAGCATCTTCGAGAAACGATCAGCAAGAGCATGGCCCGGAATAGCGTGCTCTCAGAGAAGGACGAAATTCTAGAAGCCATTCGTGACATCTCCGACGACCGTCGATCGGCTCTCAGTAGCAACAGCGAAGACATCGTCCGGCTTGTCAAAGAAGAACTGGAGCATATGCGAACGGCTCTTGCAGGGACTTTGATCAAGAGCGGGTCGTCATTGGATCGTGATGAGGTGCTGGAGGTCATCCGTGAAGGTCTGGAGTCGTCTCGAGCAACACACAAAGTTGATGGGAATGAAAGCATTCTGTCTAACACCAGTGAGTTGCTTGACGCTTTCCAGGATGGAGTGGATGGCATCAGGGCCGATATCCAGAAGTTGACCGATCGCCCGGTGGATCTGAGCACAAGCTATGAGATTCTCGATGCCTTGAAAACCGGGGTCGAGGACATTCGCTCGGACATTTCCCGTCTTCATGACAAGCAAAATGAAGGATCCGAGGCGGGAACGGCCAGAGGCCAGGAAATGGTGATTCATGATCAAAATCGTATTTCGACCGAAATTGAAGGATTGAAGGTGATGATCACGCAGTTGAGAATCAAGGTTGAAGCTCTGGACGGAATGGCCGCGCCACCCGCGCCGACGGAGACACGAATACACAAAGACGACATGAACGAGATTTACGATGCCATTCGCCAAGTCGAGGAGTCGGTTCATCGGTCTCAGGCGGAGGAGATTCACCTGCACAAAGATGATTTAGATGGATTATACACAGCCATCAACCAGGTCAACGTCGCCGTAAACCAAGTTCGAGATGCTCCCGCACCGGAGGCGGTTCTCTCCGAGAATGCCGCTTGCAAGGAAGACACCGACGCCATTGAGACTTTGTTACGGAACGTGAAAGCCAAGCTTGATGAAGTCCTTTCGCCTGATTTGGAACCTCTCGCAAAGTCGACTCAGGTCGATTCCCTGGAATTCACCCTGAAAGACGTCAAGGCTGCCGTGGACGAGCTCGCAGAACGTGCTGGTGAATCTTCTAGCAAGGAAGACTTCACCCTTATCGAGTTGATATTGAAGGATGTTCAGAGCAGCATGGAGGAATTCAAGTCCAAGTTAGAAGGAATTAGCAGCGAGGAAGGGTTGCTCAACAAAACGGAACTGCAGGTTGTGGAGACCCTCTGCATGGACATCAAGACCCAAATCGAAGATGTCAAACCTCCCGATCTCAGCTCACTGCCCAGCAAGGACGATATCACCGACGTGAAGAATGACCTGAAGGCTTTCCGAGAACAATTCGAGGCCGACAATGGGCTCACCGCCCAAGCTTTCGAAGCCCGAAAGATCGAGCATGGTGGGTTGGCGACGAAAATCGACGAGGTCAAGAATGTGATCGGAGACTTGCGAGACGAGCTGGTTGAGAAGGTGGAAGGCAGCGCAGAGGGCATTGTCGAACTGAACAAAGTCCTTGGGATGCATCACGATGATATGAGCAAATACGCCACGGCTTCCAGCATCACAGAGATGTCAGACATGATCAAGAGCGAGCTCCAGCGGCACATGGAGCATCATGCAGGCAGCAAAGCCGAAATGGAAGAGCGTGATGCTACGCTATTCACCAAGCACGAGGAGACAGGGGCCGAACTCAAGTCCGCCATTGAAGAAAAATTCAACGCCTTGATGACCAAATATGACGATGCCCAGCTGGCAAGCGATGCCAAACTGAGTGCCCTGGAAGAGCGAGATAGTGCCCATCTCGACGCAACAAACGGAACGAAGGCGGTCGTGGATGATCTGAAGTCCCTCATGGACACCCTGGGCTCGACAGTCACCGAAACCTGTGAGCGGGTGTCGGAGGATTCAAAGACTGTGTTCAGCTCCATTGAAGAGACCAACTCCAAGTTGGATAATCTCCACACGTCCAATGCGTTTGAGCACGGTGTGACCCGGGAGGAGGTTGCAAAAGCATTGGCAGCAACAACGAGATTGGAAGGCTCCGTCACAGAACATCAGCCAGCGGTCCTCACAGCCATTCGTGAGGTTCTGGGAGTGGTCAGCCAACACTACGAACATTCTCAGCAACAAACCGAGAGCTTCGCCCGAGCCACCGAAGAGATCAAGTCGGGTGTCGACTCCATCCCCGCCGCCATTCCACCCCTGTTACCGGCGTTGCCAGCAGCACCGTCAAGTCCGACCGTTGCGTCGGACCCACCCGCACAGAAGGAGTATGACGACACCGAAGTTCATAACAAGCTCGACCGACTTCTGTCTCATGCGACCGTGGCCAAGGAAATCTTTGCCGGCATTGAAAATCATCACAAAGACACTCGTGACGCGTTGGCCACCATGTCCAAGCTCGACCAGATTCACGAACAGGTTATGTCAACAGCCGCAGAAATTGCCAGCATGGTCACCACCCAGGCCAGGCTGATGGCAGAACACCATGACTCCAAAGTGGCTGAGGCAACGGAAGCGGCCATTGCTTTGGAGAAGCGGACCGCACAAAAGGAGAAGGTGGAAGCAGACATCGTTGCCCTCAATGACGAGAAGAATGCTCTCATGGAGTCCATGGCGAAGTTGAGGCGAGAACAGGAGGAGCTCAGTGGGCAGACCAAAAGACTGACTCGAGACGTGGCGAAACTGGAGACGGCATTGCACATTCGCCATGAGGAAATGCGTGACATGAATGCAAGAGCCGAAGTGCTCGAACGCCGAATCCTTGAGGGGCTGGTCAACCAGGCGCGATCGGTGAAGAAATCAAGGCCCGTGATCAAGAGCAAAATTAGTCCTGCCGAACGAGATGCATCGATGAATCTCAAGCGTGCGCCCAGCACGACGAGCACCTTGACGGCGAGGACGTCAATTAAAGACGGAAATCCAGCCATCGGCGGTGCTGTTGGCATGGCATTGAAGAAGAGAACACCGCTAGGCTCCAATGTCAAGGCAACCTCGACTCCCCGAACATCGACCGTCGACCGACGTATTCTCAGCACAAGTCACGTTACAGGAAATCGTGGTCGAAATACCCCGGATATGGCCCTCATGCTAGCACCAGTTCCGAAATCGACAGGACTAGTTAGTCTGAAACGAAGTCAGTCCGTCAAAAGTAACCCTAGCAGCTATCTCAATGGGAGAAAGGCCAGCTGGAACGGTGTTTCTTCCGACCTGACGGACAAGGAAAACCAGAGTGTCGTCCGGGAGGAGAGCGGTGACGACGCTGACAGTGATGCCAGCACGGAGAGAAGGACCAGTTTCGGTACGAGCGTCATGTACACCGACAGTATGCTATATGGGACGGGCAGCACACTAAGTGAAGAGACGAGACGGTCAATGAGTTGTGCAAGCAGCATTATCGGCACAGTCAATGGTCAGACCGACAGCATCGCAGAGGAGGATGAAGAACCGGCCGAGGACGAGACACCAACCGCCATGGTCCTGCATGAACCCCCCGGAGATGCCAGCAACGTCAACACCGGTCGGGATAATTCGATGGCTCTGACTATATTCGACGGGTTGGACACGCCGAACGTGGGTGGTGTTGATGGGTCAACCGAACTCCAGCCTCCTCCTGCCATCACCGAAGAGGAGCTGAAGTATCATGGCAGTGACAGCGGTCTCGGGACTGAACCGTTGACGAGCGGGACGGGGGAACGTGTCGGGGAGGCACAGGAGTACTTTCAGATGACGGCGCAAGAGATGCAGACTTGAATCTGGAAAAAGGGATTGACTGATGGAAAGCTTGCTTGGATGGTGTTTAGGTTGCTTGGATCTGTGAACGAGCGTTTTCAAACAGGTTAGAGAGAACGAAGACAGTGGGAATTGAACATTGAACACCGGGCATGGATGAGGTAGTCCAAATATGAGATGAGGTTTGCCTTTTCACGAGTTTGGCCCGATGAATGGTGAATGAACCTCATTGATTACGTCGAGAGGAGGATACTTTTGTAGACAAGTTGGCCAGACGGTGTCACAGTGCGGCGCTAACTGGTTTGAAATGGAGGCCTCCCAAAGTGGTAGCGTGATGTCTTTCCCCAACAAAAATCAATCCTTTGGTGCCGTTATTCCTTTCGAACCCTCGAAGATGGGGCGTTGTCACTCATCTCGACTTCGTCTTCACCACTACCACATCCTTCTCTTCCGATATCACAAGTTTCATGATACCGCGAAAGACCTAGACGACTCATCGCTCAATTCAGCGCACGTGTACACGCCTCCTTCGCAGAATGATTGATCCACTCCCCCCTCCACCTCCGTGGCTCGTCGAATTGGTCAAGCCCTTCTGCGACGCCCTCTACCTTCCCACTCTCCCTTACCATATCCACGAAGTCGTCTTGGCCTTTGTCCTGTATCAAACAACTCAATCGATCATATCGCCTCTCCTTTCGTCCTCTCTCTTCCCAGGGATCTATCCCAAGCTCACGCGACGGACTCGGGTCAATTGGGATGTGCACGTGGTGTCTCTCGTCCAGTCGTGCCTGATCAACGCACTCGCGTTATGGGTCATGTTCAAGGATCAAGAAAGATACGATATGAAAGATAGTGCGGTCGAGCGCATATACGGGTATACCGGGGCGTCAGGACTGATTCAGGCCCTCGCAACGGGATATTTTGTCTGGGATATTGTCGTGAGCACCAGATATCTCAAGATCTTCGGTCCTGGGATATGGGCACACGCAGTGACTGCCTTGTCAGTCTTCTCCCTGGGTTTTGTTGGTTCCCCCATTGGCACCATCCACTCGTGCAATGAATGCAGCTAACGGGTAGATGCAGAGACCCTTTTGCAATTACTACGGACCGGTGTTTATCCTCTACGAGTTGTCGTCCCCTTTCCTCAACGTCCATTGGTTCTGCGACAAGCTCAACATGACCGGATCGAGACTGCAATGGTGCAATGGAATGGTTCTCCTAACCGTGTTCTTCTGCTGTCGTTTGTTGTGGGGAACATATCAGTCTCTGCGGGTCTACCAGGATGTGTGGCACACTTTGCATCTGAACACCACGGCTCCCCTGATCCGCGACGCCCATGACTCTCCCCACTCTTTTATTTTTGTTCCCAGAGACGGTCAGTTGTGCTTGGGTGACATGAGTTGCATTGCGGCGCAATCGGAAGTCATGAAATTTACGAGTGCTCATACGCCAGCCATCCCCGCCTGGCTCGCCGGTGTGTACCTGACTTGCAACTTGGTTCTCAACACTCTCAACTTCTACTGGTTCGGCAAGATGATCGAGACGGTACGCAAGAGATTCGAAGGCAAGCCTCATGACGAGTTCCCTCGCGAACGAGAAAGGAAAATTAGCGTGGTTGAGGAGATGGCGACCGAGCTCGACTATGAGACGCTTTCCGGGCCCAAAACGCCTTTGGAGGAAAAAGCCGATGCTCTGGCAAAGAGCTCGGCGGTATCTGACGGATCCACTCAAGCCAAAAAGCGATAGAAGAGGCCGATCTATTGCAAACTGGGAGTGTACTTTGGATTCCTGGAGCCCGCCATTGGTTTGGGCTCACCATGGGAAAGGCCTTTGAAACATAACAATTTAGTTCGGGGAGGCTGCGCGATAGTTGGCAAGGGGGTAGTCTTAGAAGCTGGACCTTTTTACATTCCAGTCCGGATGGAATACGTTCGTGCTTTCGGTAGTACGTACATCAGTACCGTGGCATCTAATCTTATCTGGGAACCCGCATCATCCCGCATCAATGGCTTGGCGCGGCCCGTTGCCCAATCGACGAGGCTGCAAAACATTCGGTTTCCAAACGCCTTGCCATCACGCTTCGGCCAGGGGTCGGCCCGTACTCAGCTTGTTCCACGGCAAAGGATTGCCACATTTCTATGCCGCAGAATCGTCTGCGTTTCCACCACCGATACCTAATCAAGAGTTCGCAACTGAACGGGCGCACTCGTCCACAATGGCGTTCTTGTTTGGTGGAAGAGGGCGACAGAAGCCGCCCGCCGAGATCGCAAAATCGTTAAAAGACCTCCTCATGAGATTGGCCGACCCCACGCCGAATCCCAAGGTACGAACGTTTCCGAGCGTCTGATCACGGCGATTGATTCTCTATGCGCAGGTAGAGGAAGATGTCGCGAAGCACATGTCACAGATGAAATTGATTGTACAGGGAACACCTGGTCAGGAGGCACCCCTGCCCCATTGCTTCATGAGAAGCATCTTCTGACCAAGAAGCAGAAGTCGAATGCAGCCCCGAGCAAGTACATCAACTAGTACACTGCATCATACAAGAAGACATTCTCTTCGAACTCGCCAAATCCATCCGCCTCCTTCCCTTTGAAGCCCGTAAAGATGCCCAAATTATCTTCTCCCACATCCTCCGATTCAAGCCCGCCAACAACAACTCGTCCCAATCCGGCTCCTCTGACCCCTCTGCCATATCCTACCTCGTCCTCCAACGGCCCGAGATCATCGTCGAGTTATGTCGTGGGTACGAATATCCACAGAGCGCAATGCCCTGCGGAACGATCCTCAGACAGGCGCTGCAATATGATACAATCGCCGCAGTGATATTATATGACGAGTCTCGGCCCGGCGGCAAAGCCGTACAATTAAAAGACGTCGACGTCAGCCGCAAGCAGACCGGCAAAGGCCTGTTTTGGAATTTTTTCACCTGGATCAATAGAGGCAGTTTTGAAGTCAGCGCCGATGCATTCACGACTTTCAGGGTATGTCCAGTCAGGATCTCATCAGACCCACCACCTTTTGTTATATTCCCTCTTCCCCCGATCCAAATGGTATTGATTACCCTGACACTGTACCGGTGGCTAGGAAATCTTAACAAAACACAAACAACTCGTCTCACAATACCTGGCCACAAATTACGACCTCTTCTTCAAATCGCACTACAATCCAACTCTCTTACTATCCTCGTCCTACGTGACGAAGCGACAATCCATTAAACTGCTCGGCGAACTCCTGCTCGACCGCGCCAACTACGTTATCATGACCCAGTATGTGGCGAGCGGCGAGAACCTGAAACTCACCATGAACCTCCTGAAGGATGATCGCAAGATGGTCCAGTACGAGGCTTTCCACGTGTTCAAAGTCTTCGTCGCCAACCCGAACAAGAGCGACGACGTAAAGCGGATCCTGATCAAGAATCGAGGTCGACTGCTCCGGTTTCTCCCCGGGTTTCTCGAGGGACGCACGGATGACGACCAGTTCCTCGACGAGAAGAGCTTCTTGTTGAGACAGATTGAGAATTTACCCGAGGAAGGCGTCGAACAGGGGTCCGGCAGTGGGGACGGAAGTCAGGATCGCATTGGTGCCTGAGATGGATTTTGGGGGGGGAAACGGTGACAATTTTGATCCCCGGCAACATATGTCTTGTGACAGGTGCAGTGGAAGGAAAGCAACGGACGGCTTTTTGGTCGCATTCACTGGATCTTCCTAATCTATGGGTCTTCGTGAAAAATGCGGTATACATTGATCGGCGCATTGGGGGCAATCATATCGGGCCAGGTCATGCATATTACCGTATATATGTATCACCAAGACGCCAGGTCCCAAATCCAAATCCTCGCCATCGGCAGCAGCTAGCGAAGATATATTCAGTTCCTGTCTCGAGACTGTCATGAGAACGATGAAGATATGAATTAAGAATAATAACTTCATTCCCGATCAGAACTTCATCATTCAAATGTCCATCTTTTCTTCTAACCTGGGGAACAAGCGATATGGGCTTCGTCCGGTAACAAAATGTGGGAGCTGTTGCCCGGAGATTTGCTGAAAAGGTTTACTGCAGTGAGATGAAGACATGACGTCCCTCGTAGATCAACCCCCGTCACGAGCGCTGGACACAAACCAGAATACGTGATCTCTCTCGCACAGCCTCCGGGACTGGGGTTTCATGAGTAGGGTCCCAAGTGGCACGTATGCAACCTGCCTAATTCTGACCGTGCAATGACCGGATGTCCTTTCATCCTCGTCCCAAATTGAGACACCTGACGAGCGGCATCCGCACGCTCTCCGGGAGAGGATGCCCAAAGAATGGAGCAATGGCCACCTTGGTGACTTCCTGGAATAGCCCGCCGACTACAGCATCCTGCAGCTCGAGGCCAGTCTGTTTGAAGTCTGGGTAGGCATTGAGTTCGAGTAACCACACATTGACATCTTTGTCGATCAAGAAGTCAACGCCAAAGATTTCGAACCCATTCGGCAATGCTTGGAAATGGACCATTTGCTCACGAGCGGCAGCCTCGAACACCTCGCCAGTGACGTCACAGATTTGCTGGAATATGTCCTCTTTCCAATCGGCTCGCATTCCGGTTGAACTGAGGGTCCAGAAGCGGTAGACCGATGAGCTCTTGGTCGCTTCATCCTGAAAACAGGTGTTTGTCAAATGTTGTGCTAAGTCGACGATATCAGCGTCGTCAGCGCTAGATGGTGACTGGTACATCTTTGCCGCAAACAGGGCTAGCATTTCTCGGTACACATAGACTTTCAAGGCTCCAGCAGCCAAGACATATGCGCGTATGTGGAATTTCCGATGGCCGTATGAATCAAGGAGCAAGGGAGGGTCGATGTATGGTTGGGCAATGAAGTGTCTGAGTTGGGATGTCATTGCATCACCATTAGGGAGAACACCCTGGTGGTGCTCTGAAACGGCGTCGCCAATATCATTTTCATCCCCTTCTGCATCGGATTCGGGGGCATCCCCGCCCCATTCCTCGAAGATCTTTCGAAGTTCGTGCATCGTAGAGAACAGTCTAACGCCATTGCCGCCATCACTCATGCCTGGTTTCAAAATCCACCAATCTTTCGGTTCACGAGCTTCTTTCTGCTCATTATGTGCCATGCTCTCATTCAGATCCCACGCGTCCACCAGGGCTTCGTCTAGGAACTCCGCATAGTCCAACTCAAAATGTACGCAGGGCTTGAAATGCTTTGCTAAAATGCTATTAGGATGCTTGACCAGCCAACTTGACACGGTGTTTGACAGATAATGCTTGCGGATGAGAGCCTTTCGTATAACATAAGCGCACACGAGTGAGGTGTGTGGGTGTTTCATGACGTGCTCGAAGTCTAAGGACTCGTACGCTGTGAATTGCAAAACTCGGTCTGCCGGATCCAGCAAGTCCGTGAGGGAGGAAATAAGTCTGATCGGCGTGTTTTCAAGGCCATATAGTGCATCTAAAACAAGAGGTTGCACATATGCATCCGGGTAGTCGACCAATGCATGCAACGGGGCCGAGAGCTGAGCCGTTTCGCTATCCCAAGTACTTGGACGGTCTTTATCCCTGAATGGCTTGTTTCAGCAAGACCATCCAGCCCGAGAGAGCCAGGTGTTTATGGTCAACTTACTCACAGCTTGATTTCGCCAGTGTAGTGAGGCAGGTGCCAGAAGTTCGCCACTAATGGTGTGACCCTGTTCCGGTCAGTATGCACCAAACATCCATTTGTTTTTCTCTGGACTGACGTGACATGGCCTTGAAGCACCTCCCAACCGTCTCCCTTGCCCGCATCCAGGACGGACTTGCGAACGTCGGCAAAATTGGGCGACCATTTGAATTTGCGGTGGACTCGCTTCGGAACCGGTCTGCCGGCACCACCATTCGGTTCACCGCCTTCACGGATGATTTGCTCTTCCAAGTTCGGATCGTTCTCTTCTGCCTCTTCGGGTAACTCTTCAAAGGAGCTACCGCTGAGCCATTTGTTTTGGATCATCTCCGTATACACAATCTTCGTATTTTCGACGCCTTTTCGTACAGGAACATTGATGCTGTAGAGGTGGACGTCATCCGGCCATTCTCTCATCAACTTCTCGACAAGTTTGGTGCTCAGCCGAGAAGCGGCCGATATGATTTCGGGGTCGTGCTCTCGAGAGTCGAACGCATATGACAATGCAATGCTTCGCTTGCCACTCATGGCGCCTTCCATAGCGCCACCAATGGTACCACTCGAGAGAGCAAACACGGCTGTCGTGTTGCGACCATAATTGGGGCCACTGATGACAAGGTCAATCGGGCTTCTGTCTTTGAATACATGATGCAGGCCTATCTGCACACAGCTGGCGGGTGTCCCATCGATCAGGATCCATTCCTCTCTTCCATCGTTGAATGGACGATCACATGTGACGCCACCGTCCATCAGGAGAGTACCGGGCCGAAAGTAGCTTGGGGTCAAAGTTTGGCCAACAATATGAGCCTTTCCAATCCATGACCGCTGGACATGTGGGAGAACCACTGAGACTGAGTGGCCGGCGTCTTGAAGAGTCGACACCAGAGAGTGGACATACGGCGAGGATTGTTTAGACGGAGGACCGTCATCGTTGACGACCTGAACCAAAGGAATTAGTTGGTTTGGCTCAAGTCGTCGATGGCTCGGATACCCACAAGAATATGCATGTTGTAAAAGAAAGAGGAGATCTATTCGCGAAAGAGTCTAAAAGCCAGAAAATGCCCGAAGCACGTCTACCATTAAGAGTGAAGAGGATGCCAAAAGGAAAATAAGTTGAGAAAATTTGGTTCAGCAAAAAGCGAAGTATGTACAAAGTTCTGGTCACGTGCCTTGCTGTTGTCTCCGCGGCTAAACATCGGGAGAAGGGACACTCGACATAATCCAGTCAATGTCTCGGCCTTTGACTTGAAACAATCGCGACGTCGAAAATGCAAGATTATAGTCATCGGTCTCGGTCTCGGTCACCACATCGTCATGAGAGAAGACATCCGCCGTCACATCGATCTCGCTCCTCTTCCCACCACAGTAGACTTCTGCCGTTTGGAGCACGAGAGCTATCCCGCCACGATCTCGAAGTGTACCGGCCCATGTTCGCCCTCTACCTGGACATACAGAAACGATTGGACATCGAGAGCCTAGACGAGGACGAAGTGAAAGGCAGGTGGAAAAGCTTTGTGGGGAAATGGTAAGCGTCCCCATCTTTCACATCGAATCGCAGACCTAGCTCAAGGCGAACTAACATGCCAGGAATCGTGGAGAACTAGCGGAGGGTTGGTACGATCCCCACACCCTCGAGAAAGCGAAGGCCTCTGTTTCGAATGACGACGCCCATGGGAACGGTGGCGGCCGCACGGACGAAGACGGCGCCGAGTACGGGCCTGCCCTTCCAAGACCATTGGGGACATCCAAAGACACCGGACACAACGCCTCCCGCGGCCACTCAGCCACCATCCCCTCGATGCCAGACCTCCGGGCGCGCGACGAACAGGCCGAGGAAGATGCCGCTCTGGCTCGAGACAGATACCGAGAAGACCTCCGTCACCAACGGACTCTGGAACGCAAGTGGCAGAAAGAACGACTGGACGAGATATCGCCGCGAGCCGAGGCTGGCACGCGCGAGCGACAACTAGAAAAAAAGAAGGAAAAAGCCGAATCGAACCGGGCGTTTGCCGCATCTAAAGACGCCGGCGATGTGGTCCTGCGAGACGCCGACATCATGGGTGACGAAGACAGTCTGGGCGAGCTCAAGCGGATGCAGAAGGAAAACGAGAAACGGAAGAATGAGCGAGAGATCCGAAAGGAAGAACTTCTACGTGCGAGGCGGGCCGAAAGGGAAGCACGCCTCGCTGGTCTGAAAGAGAAAGAAGACCGCACGATGGCAATGTTCAAGGAAATAGCAAGAGCGAGATTTGGGGGAGGAACAGAATAATGACGAAACCCTTCCCCAATGTCCGGAATTTATTGTTATGAGACGACCAAAGTTTAACTCGCCGTAAGAGCGGCAACGGCCTCTGCTCCATCGGGCTGAGGAGTATTGGCAGAACCATTCGTGGTCGGTGCACCAGTGGCCGGCGCAATGTTGAAGTCCTTGGGCTTGCTGGCTGCCGCCATCTGCCATGCCGGAATGACCGCTTTGCTGCCGGATGTCGCAAATGCTGATGCGGATGCGGGCCGAGAAGCGGCCGTCGAAGCAGGCACCGACGCAGACGGGGGATGTGAAGTCGTGGGGTTTGTGAAAGATGGGGTTGGTCGCGGTCCATTGACGTTACTGCCGCTGCTGCTCGGTCCGGTCTCGGTCGATGGGGTCGCTGCTGTATTGTTTGTACTTGGGAGGGTACCGGGCTGCGTACGAGGGATTCCCTGACCGGCCACTCCCAAACTGCTAGATCCACCCATGCGATTTCCCATCAGCATCTTCAAGCTACCCAATTCAGTGCTGAGCTCTTTCAATTGCCTCTCGCTCGCATCCCTGACACTGTCGATCGACCTGGGCAGACTGTCCTTCATGGTCTTAATCTCGGCTTCCATCCGTCGCGCGTCATCTTCCCGTCTCATGTTCGCCGCCTTCAGCTCCGCCACGACGGTCTCGATATCGGTGATGGCATGATCCAGCCTTTCTGTCCGAGCTTCTTCCGCCTCCTTCAGAGCCGCAGTGTCTGATGATAATGTGTCGAGCAGTGCAAATGCCTTGTTGAACTGCTCGTCAATGGCAGCCTTATCTTGTTCTAGTTGTGGTGGTGTTGGCGGTGCGATCAGTGGCTTAATGTATCTCTGCGCCAGTACGTAGAGGCCGTAGCTGGCACCACCGACAACCGTGGCCATGATGAACCAATCCCGCCAGTCTCGTCTCGGAGGCTCTGGAGGTGGAGGTGGTTGCCATTCACCATATGGGTTGTAAGGATATGGATATCTTGGACCCGGCGGTCCTCGGATCTGTTGAGCAGACGGATAAGAGGGAGCATTTGGTGGAGGGGCCGGTTGAGAAGGGTCGTTGGCGGCTCGCGCCAGAGACAAGTCGATCTCTTCCTGCGTTAGATTCTTCGACTTCAAGAACTCAATCCTTTTGTCTAGAGGAGCGGACGCGACCGAAGGATCTTGAAGGAAGGTGACAGCGGACGAGACAAGGTCTTCGCGTGGTGCCATGGTCGGTGACTATACCGATAAGTCCGGACTCAACGCTATTCGACGTCTTTGTCGTCTCTCGACGGGTCCTGGGAGTATTCAGCGACACGATGACGACGGTGAATCTGATGGAAATACAGAGGCTAGCAGGAAGAAAGACGACCAAATCCACGGCGCTTTGATACGTTGGCCAGCCATCTTTTGGCATTTGCCGAGAAGAACGTCCAGCCGAGGCTTGTGGTCACGTGGTCACAGCTGAGCCCGTCGCCGTGGTGACGCGTAAGTCAACACCATCGCATCCCTGCTCACGTCCTCCCCCGACGTCGCGTTCGCAATTAATATCAACCGTTCCGGCTTGATTCAAGAACACGTCGCATTTGGCCACATAGTACCGCAGAACCTCGATCCGCGTCGAACACTCACCCGACGCCATGTCGCAACCTCCAGGCTTGTTCAGCGTACGCCGCCCTCGAGAAACCTTGGGCAATATCCAGAACTTCTCAGGGATCCCACAACCTGCTTCGGCCATAAAGCGCGTCTCTTCAAGCAATGAACTTCGAAACGCGCCTTATACCGCCTCCCACGTTCGATCGACTTCGATCAATCAGACCATTCAGCGCCCTGCGCAACCCATTTTCCAGCGGTCCTCTTCTGGTGGCAATCTCGCAGACATGGGTATGTCAACCGCTCGAAGGTCAGCCTCAAACAATATTTTCGGGAGTGCCCACACCAGTCGACAAAGTCTCGCTCCAAACCAGCTGTTCGGCTCGCAGACACCTGCTTCTCATAGCCTCCAGCGAAGAAGCAGCATCTTCTCTCGGCCTTCGGGTCATGGACCTACTGCGCATCAGTCGTTCTTTTCACAGCCACCGGCCCCAGCAGGCGCGCCGAAAGACCCGAGACCATTGAGAGACGCGTCGTACAGAGCACGACTGAGCCAGGAACTGTTGGATTATCTGACGCAAAACAATTTTGAGCTAGAAATGAAGCATTCGTTGACACAAAATTCCGTCAAATCGCCAACGCAAAAAGACTTCACATTTATGTTCCAGTGGTTGTACAGGCGGATCGATCCGGGGTACAAATTTCAAAAGGGCATTGATAGCGAAGTCCCTCCGATCATGAAGCAGTTGAGATATCCTTACGAAAGAGACATCACCAAATCGCATCTTGTGGCTGTGGGGGGTCAGAATTGGCCTCGATTTCTCGGACTACTCCACTGGATGATGCAACTCGCGCAGATGCTGGATAACTTCACACGAGGCGCCTACGACGATGCCTGTGCCGAAGCGGGAGTGGACGTCGCCAGCGACCGAATCGTCTTCAGATTTCTGTTCGGTGCCTACCAGGATTGGCTCCAAATGGGACCCGAAGATGACGAAGAAAGTGAGCAGGCAGCCTTGCAGCCACATGTTCAAGCGATGACGGACGAGTTTGAACGGATCAACGCGAAGCATGCGGAGGAACTGAAAATGTATGAAGCAGAGCATGAGGCTTTGAAGGCCCAGATCGAAGAGTTTGAGCGCCATGCACCCGATATCGCCAAGCTTGACAAGCACTTCAAAATCCTGGAAGACGACAAGAAGAAATTCGAGGAATACAACGCCAATGTCCACGCCAAAATTGAAAAGTACGACTCGAGGATTAAGATTTTGGAAGCCGAAATCCAAAAGACGGAAGCGGACCTGCAAATGGTCGAACAAGACCGTCAAAACCTTCAACAATCTGTGGACCGACAAGGCCTCAACATCCAGGACATTGACCGAATGAATACGGAACGGGATCGATTGACCAAAAGCCACGAAGATGCACTGCTTGCGCTAGACGAGGTCAACAAGAAGGTCCTCGAGAAGGAAGTAGAAACGGCACGCAAACTAGAGGATCTCGAGGCCATCGTCAAACGGTACAATTCCCTCGGTTACCAAATGTCTCTCATCCCTTCGACGGCAGCCAACGCCAAAGGCGCTGATTATGAGCTGTCTCTCCATATCTCCGAAAGTAGTTTTTCATCGTCACAGAACAGACGTCGAGGATCCCCGGAATCTGACCGCCTCCTTGCCGATCACAATGTCGGCTACTCCCCAATGCATCTGTTGAACCTGGACCTCCGCGGAGCTGTGCGTAATGCATTCATTAGTCTGCGGAAAGAAATCAACGAACGCCGGAAAGCTGCGGCAGATGCCGATTTGAATGCTCGAGACTTCTTAGACAACATTTCCGAAGCTCTACACGAGAAGAACACCGAGATTGACAATCTTAATTATCGTGTCAATGAGGCCAGTCGCACATACGCCAGCCTGAAAGAGAGTTACAACACTGCACACACCCAGCAAACGAGTGCGATCGAAAAATTGGAAAAGGAGCTGGCGAGAATGCGAGAGGGCTTGGAGAGGGGCGTGGTGGAGCTTGAGCAGCGAGAAATGGAAGTGCAAGTTGCATGGGAGTCGATGCGAGAAGAAGCAGCTAGGGTGCGTGAAGAACTCCATTCAGGCATCGAACGATGTCTGGAAGACGTGATCCGATTCAAAGTCCATGTCCAGAAAGGTCTGGAGGAATTTGAAGGATGGGTTGGTGAAGAGGTAGAGGTTGAATTACTGGGTGACGAGGGGCGAGATCCAAGTTTAGAGGGAAAGGGAGGCCGCATTGACAGAGGCGATGACCGGGATGTATTTGATTGATTTGGATAATTAGATGTCGAATGTGTTTGTCTAGTGAGGAAATAATTGACCTCATTAGCTTGGGTATGACCTTGTTGCTCCAGGCACCTCATGTGCAAGGCTGCCGAGTAACGGGTGACGAGGCTACAAGCGCGCATACCCCTCCAACGGAGCCTCCCCCGAGAGTCCCCCTCTTGTCTTCTTAATCATTTCATAGCGCCATGAGCTCTTTGGAAGCCCTGGAACTCATCGAGCCTACGCGGGCACAGACTCATGAATCACAAGCGGCACAATTAGATGACAATCCACCACATGACGCTGTCTCCGTCGAGGATATCCCGCCCAACGGTGGCTATGGCTGGGTCTGTACGGCTTGTGTCTTTCTGATCAATGCCCACACATGGGGACTCAACAGTGTAAGTACGAGTATATCACTCAAGGGGGTTCTTAGACCTGACCACCGAAAGGCATGGGGTATTTTCCTAGCCTACTATCTGTCCCATTCCACCTTTGAAGACGCATCACATCTCGAGTACGCATTGATCGGTGGTCTTTCCATCTCCCAATCTCTGCTCAGCGCCCCCTTCGTGGCCACGTCGACGAGGCACTTCGGCACCCGAGGCACCCTTCTCATTGGCACTGTGTTGGTCTTTGCTGCCCTCTTTGGTGCCTCTTATGCAGCGGAGACATGGCATTTATTCCTCAGTCAGGGTGTGTGTTTCGGCTGGGCAATGGGCTTTCTCTACATTCCTGCCACTGCTGTCCTTCCCCAGTGGTTCTCCAGCCGACGAAGTTTGGCCATGGGGGTTGCCTCTTCTGGAGCTGGTTTGGGAGGACTAGCGTACAATCTTGCTGCTGGCCGTATCGTCGAAAGCCTGGGCGTCGACTGGGGATACCGTATATTGGCGTTTTGCGGCCTAGCTGTCAACTTCATCTGCTCAATGTTGCTCAAAGATCGCAATAAGATCGTCCAGCCCTTGCAGAATGCGTTCAACTACCGTGAGTACGGACGCATCGAGGTCATGTTGGTCGTCATTTGGGGAGTTCTGACCGAATTGGGCTTCATCGCCTTGCTGTACTCACTTCCCAACTACGCCACGTCGATTGGCCTGACCCCGGGACAAGGATCTGTCGTCGGAGCCCTCCTCAACCTTGGACTTGGGATTGGACGTCCTGTTATTGGATACTACTCCGACGCCTTCGGACGCCTAAACATGGCCACTCTGATGACAGCACTCTCTGGTGTTCTGTGCCTTGCAATGTGGGTACCAGCCAAATCGTACGGCGTCCTCCTGGCTTTTGCTCTAACCTCCGGGTCAGTTTGTGGCATCTTTTGGAACACAGTCACTCCCGTCACTGCCGAAGTAGTAGGGTTGAAAAGACTCCCTTCTTCATTTGGAGTGATATGCCTGGCTCTAGTGGTCCCTTCCACTTTCGCTGAGCCGATTGCACTCGAGATGGTAGCGGCTTCTGGCTACCTGAGTTCTCAGATATTCGTGGGTTGCATGTTTCTCCTTGCCGCCACGAGCACGTGGGTCCTGCGATCATGGAAAATCCACGAAATTGAACACAAGGCTACCCGTGAAAGACAGTCGACGGAGCCAAATTCCGCCCGAAGGACAATGGAACATGGATTTTGGTTGACCCCGAGAAGACTTCTGTGGCTGGGTAGAGTGTAATCAGTCTCCTGATGTTCGCGAACACCAGCATCTGAAGTCGTGAATTGCTGTTAGCCATTACGACGAATTCTGGACGTTGGTATCTCATATATGATCAAGAGCGTCGAACATTCTGCAAAAGATAGGGGAACAGAACACTCTTGAAGTGCCTTGCCAGGAAGCATCCTTGCCGAAATTCCCAAGGCTTCAAAGTAGTCTCTGCCTGAGACTTTTCACACTGAGACACCACAGAGTCCTCCAACAATGGACAACGAGGATCCGTTCGTCGGGGGACTCTATCTCTGTTATCTACGGTCCTTCACGAGAAACACAGAATAAAGCAAAATTCTGAAACAGAACAATATCTTTGTAGGCTGTGCGAACACTGCTGGACCGAGACACACAACAGGACTCCTCAATATCCATCTATATGAATACCTCTTCCTCTTTTACACCTTCTCACTCATTCGTAGGTCTCTCAACAAGTTTTGCAATACACTCTTCATTTTGGTCCCCATATATATGATTCTTTCAGCCGTCGCTATCCAATATATTGGGTCTTCCCAACCCCCCGCCAATGTAAAACGTCCTCCTATTCATCATAATCATCGAACACTGCATCATCTTACTCGTGGAGGCCGCTGATGCTGTTTACCTACCATGGGATACGGCAGTGGGCGGTTTACTGATACCCTCCTTGCTATTCATCATCCTCCTCGAACTCAGTTCTGTAATTCCCATATGTTCAACCTTTCCTCATGGCTTCACAAGAGATTTAGTGGCAAATCGACCGAATTGTACGCCATCATCTTCAACGAAGACGATGACAATGATGATAGGGATGGTGATGACGAGGAGTCCAAGGATGAAAGATCAAGAAGGAAGAGGACTAAGAGGACAAGGGCATCAAGGCCAACAAGGACAAAGTGCACGGGACACCAACACTTACGCCATGACCAGAATGATTCAGATTAGTTCCGCTACGGCCACCTCGGCCGTCGCAATGCCTGGGACTGAATTGACATTCCAACTCTGCCGTCCTCCGTACGACTCTTTGGTTCTCCGTCCCTAGGTTCTATCATTTTGTCAACTGCTTGTGTACTAGACAAATATAACGGCGGTGGCTTTCAAAAGTGTGGCGCATAAAGGACAGGACGGGGAGTTAGATTCGAACTCGAACTGGAACCCGAAATGGAACTGGAATTGGAGGACTCGTTCACTCACTCACGTGGGATATAAAGGTATCACGCGGCTGGATTTGGTGTCTTCATAGAACTTGTCCCGCTTCTTGGTCTGGGACTGAGCACGGAATTCTGAGACTAGGACCAGGAATGTCGATGGAAGAGCTCTACCAGGTGGTCAAAGCCGAGGTCGAATTCACAGCAGAACATTTTGGTCCTGGAAGGCCAGAGAAATCGTCTCAATTTGAAGGAGAAAAAATCTGGGTATCGGAATTCGTATCTTCAAATTATCTCCATGCCTCCATTCATCCTGTTCTTCTGAACTTCACCGGGTTTGTTTGCGTGGGGCTTGACTTATTGTTTCCAGAACGACTTTTTCAAACCCCGTGGCAGGCCGAGCAAGGAATCCGGCTCGCATTTACTGCCAATGTCTCCAAAACCATCTTCCTCACCACCTCCAAAGTCTTTTTTAACATCGCTGAATTCGACGCTGGCTATTCACACAAATCCACATCTTCACACCCCTCGTCGGAATAAAATCACCTGCCAATCAGGGTCATCCAAGGAGAAAGGAAATTCGTAAAAGCTCATGCTATTGTACTCGGTCGTTATAAGAAGGAACAAAAGTGATCCAGCCTGCTGACAAAGACGTAACACAACCGGCGAGAAATTCGATATCACTAGAAGGTGGAGCCAATTGAAGTGTCCGTTTTCCGGTTGAGGTCGACACGACGGGGTCGAAGGAACACTGAATTGCCCTTATTTAGTTCTCTTCCTCCCAGCCCCTTCAGAGCTCCCAAGGCAGATCCTCCTCTTCACATTTGACGCAAGTCAAATACCCCAATCCACCACCCATACCATCGGACAAAGTCCTCAAATCGAGCTCCAGACAATTCCTCGTCAGTGGCTTGACAATGTCTCGTGCGACATTTTTGATCTCGTCAATTTTTCGTTCGAAACGTCTCAAGTTATCCCGAGTATAGAGTGCCGCCGAGGAATTATGACCGGGCGGCTGAATCTTCAAGAATCGTTTGAGCTCATCATGTGGGAGGTAGGACTCGGGATCCAGAGACGCAATCATTCTGAAGATTCGTCCGGTCTTGACTGGCGGTGGTGGAGGGGGTGGGATCGGATTTGGGGCGAGAGTCCCTGGAGGGGGCGCTGGAGGTACATTCCCCTGCGCGTTTGCGCTCCCAGGCCGCGAATTCGATCCGTTTTTCAATATCCCTCTTACTTCGGGAGTGGTATTCTCTGCAAGCCACTGGCGCCAGAGACTCATTGCCAACCATCCAAGATAGTCGTTGGCGGGATTCACCCTCTCACCACGACTGGTTGAGAGAGTCAATCTGAATAATCTCGTTTCGACCTTCTGTTTCAATTCTTCGAGTTCGTCGACTTTATCTTCGATTAAGTCAATTACTGATTGCGGAACATCATAACCTCCTCCGGAATGGTCGGGGGATTTGATGTACGGTAACGCCGCGGGCCACTGCCCTACGACATGGGTCAGTGCTTCCGAGAAGATAATTCGGCTTCGCGCCAAGTAGCCCAACTTGAGATACGAAGGGGGATATTTGGCGATTTGCTTGAAGAGACGCGATGAAAAGCTGAGGAGATGGTGGTCGATTCGAGGTCCGACAACAGGGAGGGCATCGTACATGTCTGCAAGGCCAAGCAGAGCCTTACATTCTGAGTAAGCCGAGGCAATATTGGCCGAGTTGAGGATTGGTGGGTGGTTGTAAAAAATGCGAAATAAGTTATCATAGTCTCGGAGTAAAGGGTGGGTGAGAGCCGGGGCTGGAACTCCCAGCTGTGTCGTTGATTGAGATGCTGGGACATGATGAGAGAGTCTCAAGTTGGCCATGGAGCGAAAGAAAGACGAATGAGTTGGTTGAGGTTGAGGACGTTGTGGTGGTTGAGGAGGGGGCTGAGACGGCGTGAATAGGGTGCCTTCTGGTGTCCTTTGAACGAGGATCGGCTCGTCGTCGTCTTCAAGATTCTCCCAGTCCAGCTCATACCTCCATCTTCGCCTGACAGGCGCGGCCGCTATGGGATGATTTGTTGCTGGGGCTGGAGTAGAGCTCACTTGAGATGATTCTTCTCCAATCGCACTCAGGGCTTGCCCCGGTTGGGAAGAAGAGGCATGAGGTAGGGCCTGACCCCTCGACCATTCGTCACTGGTGCTTGCCTCAAAGAAGCCTGAAAACTGCGCCAATGTAAATCGGTGTAGGAGATATCTCTTCTCTTGCCCGTCACATGTCAATAATATCTCCACATCCCCCGACTGCGAGAAGAAGGGAAATTCATTCTGCGGTGTATGGACCGTGCCTCCGTAATGCGATCGACCTCGATGGTGATGTCTCGAACGGGACCGTGAAGCGACGGAGGGAGCGCCTCGAGAATGGCCTGCGACTTCGGCTCGCGATACCATTGGGACTGAAGGAACTGGGTTTGTTTGCTGAAGACTTTTGTGGAACAGTCTGGTTCATGTCATCCGGTCGTTCATCGTCTAGGAATCCGTAGAGGGTCTTTGGTCAGACCGTCTCTAAAGTCATGACCACATAGGGCCTCTTTCCACGTCGTCGCAGATGTTTTGGATGTATCACTATCCCTCACCGCTTGACACGTCTCGTCTGGAGAGGTTGCCTTGCAGGTTGCGCCCTGCGTAGTCGGGCGTCGAGGAGATTCAGAGAATGTTTCTTAGCGAAATACTGCGGGCTTCGTTCAAGCTTCAAGCAAGGAGGTCTCTTCGCGGCGTGCCCGGTAGTAGATCGAGGTAGAGGATGGAGTTTCGAACTTTTCAAGCGCCACGACGTTGAGTCAAAGTCTTCCAAACTCTCGCCCTCCATGGTGTTGTGGCCCGGCTACAGGTGCGGCTGGTGCCGTGGGACAACGGTGGCGCTGAGGAAAGCAGGCGAAGGCCATTTGGGATCTAGCTTGGATGCAGGTCCAGTCGAGCTCAGCCGATCTCAGCCAGTCATAACTCGACCTGAACCCTAAGCAACAATACGGCCAGGGTGTTTCCAGGTATGTTCCGGGTATATGTCTTTTCATTTGTGGGTGGTCAGGACGCTAAAGAGTGCGAAAACGGCCAACGGGTGGACGGCAATACAAGACCATTCAACCTTCAAGTTCAGTCAGTCTCTGTCAGAATTCACCTTGACCTGACTCTCTTCCGCGTTCAGGTCGAAAATATCCTATCTAGATCTTGGAGCCTTTCCTACAGATGCACACCTCAACCAGAAGGGGACTTCAGTATACTCATCACGGTCTTTCCGCACCAGATCGCCATGCTGTCCATCGCCCACAATCACAATGCTACGCTAAATTGGGTTCAAGAGGTAGAGAAAACACACACACTCTCACATACGTGGAATGCGCCCCTGTCTTTATCCGCATATGCATTTAGAAAACTGCAGTCAAGCCGCTCTTCGATTGTCGCTTGCTAAAGCGCTTTCTTCCTTTGAGCGACTCTGCATCCCCTCCAGAATGTTGCTTGTGCAGAATCCCTCGCCCGACATGGCTATGATTAGCAGGCTGGGGTTGGAGGTCGGTCGGTTGATCAATGGTACTCGCGTGACTAGATAAAGCCGAAGACGACAAATTCAGAGAGTCGTCGGTCGAATAATTGTTGTTCGAGTTTTGCGTTGCAATATCGCGAGCACGAACCAGTGCATCGAGCCACTCTTGGGCGGATACCGCCGTGGCCATTGGTTCATTGGAGGGAGGCTTCTGATCCTCAAAAACGTAATGTCTCTCGCGCTGTCTCAAAGTTAATCATCCCCGCTGTCCGGGAGTGGTATGTGAACTTACTGTATGGACGATCCACTGAGTCACCCCTTTGGAATCAGTTGCACTGGAAAACTCGGTTCCTGGCGACAGAAGGGAGATTTCTGATTTCGACTTCTTCTCTTCACCGCCGGCGGCGGCAATGATAATCCGAGCACTCGATGTGACCATGACAAGCCTCTGACGCTTCTTTGTGTTCGTTCCTCCAAAAAATCTCGACAACTTGCCACCAGTTTCGCTCCCATGTGGACTGTGAGTGTTGGGTGAAGACACCACCAACAAATTACCCAATTTGAGGATTCTCTCATTATTCCTCGTGAGAACGGGAGACCATTCAATATCGAGTTGACTCGGAGGAGGCAATTCAGTGATTACTCTCGGCTGGAGCTTTTGGTTGTTTGGCGGGAGCATGGTTGAATGAGTGCTATGGCCCGGAGCGATGTCGGGAGGAAAGCTGTCCGGCGCACTGCCGTCATTGAGCTTAATGGGGGGCGCCGGTGGAGAGACGTATGCCTTTAATCGTGGTGCCTTTTGCTGCCACAGACCTCGACCCCATTGAATTCCGGCGAAAAATTGGTGATTTTTGGCATGCTCGATCGACAATCGCCTTTGAGGGTCCAGGACGAGTAAACGCTCGACGAGATCTCGGGCCACTTCCGGAAATCCTCGGGGAAATTCGTAGTCCAGGTTCACGATCTTCTGGAAAGTATGATAGTCGTTGACGGCCTTGAACGGTGGCCTGCCTGCTAAGAGCTGGTAGATGATGCAACCAAATGCCCACAGATCACTGGCCTTGCACGCATTCTTGTCGGTCAGCAATTCCGGGCTCACATATTCCGCCGTGCCAACAAACGAATTGGCCCGGTTCCCGGTCGAGGTCGAATCGGGTTCAAACTCGACCCTTCCAGTAGCATCTTTTTTCTCGGGGAGAAGTTTCGCCGTCCCAAAATCGGTCACCTTGATATGTCTATTCTCATCAAGCAAGAGATTTTCCGGCTTCAAGTCCCTGTGTATGACGCCCCGGCTGTGCATATACTCGATCGTATCTAGTATCTGTGCACCATAAAATCGAGTGCATTCTTCATCAAATGTCGACATACGTTTGAGAACGCCCAGCAACTCACCACCAGGGCACAAATCAAGAACGAAATACAGTGATCTCTCGTCCTGGAAAGTGTAGTAGAGTCTCACCACACCCGGGTGGTCTGTCAGGCGATTGAGAGTGTCTTTCTCGATGTTGACATATTTGACCTTCTTCTCTTTGATGATATGTCTCTTGTCTAAGACCTTGATGGCGTAATCTTTCCCGCTCTGTCGATCCTGTGCCGCGAGCACAGTACTGTAAGAGCCTTCACCGAGTGTCTGTCCGAAATTGAAGTCCTTTACGCCTTTTTTGACAGCTTTTAAAACCGGTCGTCCCTCTGCATCGAATTCACGTTTCACCCCAACGGCTGCGCCACGTTCTTCCCAATCGTCGGCACTGGCCAGCGGACGGTCTTCGATGTTGTATGGCGAACTCGAGAGAGGCGTCTGGATTGATTTCGGAGTCGTGGAGAGTGGCGTGTTGCCAGTCGGTGCGCTTCCCATTCGATTCGAGGCCACACCGCGAGAGGTTCGGCGAGGCGGTAGGGGACCATTGCCCGAAGTATACGGTCCTTGTCCATACGCTCGTTCGGTATGAGCATCATCTCTTGAAGGCACTCCTGCCACATCTCCCATACCCGATCGTTTCGATGATGTCCGCTGGGGGAACCCTGACAAACCAGACCCATCCCTCGGCACTCTGTAAGAGCCTTGTCGAGAAACTCCATTACTGGCGGCACCGTTGACCGGCATCTGAGTATAGTAGGCAGAACCAGGTCGGGAGGCATTCGATCGAGGATCATGTAGATTTTGCGGCATCATCGTCGGGTATTGAGGGAATTGAGCTTGTTGTTGGTCTTGATAGGTATACGGGATATTCTGTCGTTGTGGGGGTCGATCCGCTGGGCGACTGTTCTGGGTAAACATTGGAGGTGGTTGAGAGGAAGGGGCCGACGATGCTACCGCGGGTGGTGGAATGTCTTCTGGGGTGGGATCAATTGGGGATACAGAACCATCGGTTTGCGGAGTTGCAGTTGAGACATAATCTGTCCTTCCATCGGCGTCGACTAATGGTGATATCCGTGGAAAGGATGCGGACGAAGGCTGGGCTCGTAATGGGGTATCAGGAGAGGCATCATCTGGATTCGCAATCCTCAGCGGACCAAGAGAGAGGTCAGCCATTATTGTCCAGGTTTGAGACTCGTGGACGGTGTGGCTTGGGTAGCAGGTCCAATGACGTCCCTTTTGGGTTTCGAGGGAGTCTTATGACGACGTATTGATTCAGAGCAGAGCTGCTCGATTCTTCATCGCTGCGGCATTGAGAGCGACAGTGGGATTAATCGGAGCGGACGTTGATCGTGCAGACCGAAGAGCAGGAAGGGTTGGGTCGAGGCGGACTTTGAGGTGTTTCGGGATCCCCTGTATCTAGCGTCGAAGAAGCAGGTTCGGGATGAGAGGACGCAGCTCGAAGGAGGTAGCGAACGTATGGATAGGAGTTGGATTAAAGATGGCAAGTAGTCAGTGAATGAGTGAGTGCAGGTAGCTGTAGGCGGACGATGTGGTGGCTGCGAGAAAATCCAAGATGGCGATGGTGACGGTGCAGTTAGAAATGATCAATCGAGAAGGCCGCCTCAATTAGCCTCGTCTCGTCTCGTCTCTAGCTTGCTCTCGTTTCTTCTTGTCATCTCGGACACTTAACGCCCAACGCCAAACGCCCGCGCCGCAGGCTCCGGGTTAGATCGACCCATGAACCTTGAAACTCTACCGAACATTCGCCTCCGTTCCTATCTGGACTCTCACGAGCTATTGACTGATGCAGCTCTGAACGTCCATCGAGACTCTCAATTGCGTTCCCGTCAATTGTGCTGAGAATAGATCAGCCGCAGATTAACAGTTTCATGTGAACCATCGAAAACTGGCCCACGCGGAAATGAACCTCCACCATTCCACCCCACCTTTACAATCCGTTCTTAGCTGCCCGGGGCACCCCGGTTTCTTCTTTCTACCGAAAAAGGAGTTGGGTAGGGGAAGAATATCTGCGCTCACAACGGCATCCCTAAGAACGAAACGAGGATGCGGTCGAAATTATCACCAATGCCCGCAGTCATATATATCAAGGTAAGGAGGATTGGGAGGGAGTGAAAACTCAGGGGTTGCTCTTGCAATTTACAATTGACTTCTAGGAGACTGTCGGGAAGAAGCCTACGTATCGATTGACCTCTTCATGACTTATATCGAGTGAACCAGCTAGTCTCGACGGGGGAACAATTCATTTCTATCAGCATCACGACATGATTCGCTTACCACCTACCAGCGTCTCCCTCTCGAAGAGTGATATCGATTTTCACCTGCGCCAAACCGAGATCTTCCATGGTTTCCTCAAGCAGAGTTTCAAGAAGTATAATATTACTCGTTACCTTACCAATTTCCAAAAGGCCATAGTGAAAGCAACAGGTCAAGATCAGAAAGCTTCACACTGACTATTTCCAGCACTATTGAATTGGGGTGTCGTCGACCTACGGATTCGAGTGGATGCACGCTAATGGAGAGCAAGAGCAAACCCTTAATCAGTCATCATCCTCGGAATCAATGAGAAGGTCCAGCCACGATTCAAGAATAGTTTCTGGTGACCTCTCCGTCGAAAATGAAAGATGTTCACGATCAACCTGCCATCTCCCCAGTATCCCTGGCCCCGTCTATGCACGAAGCTCTCTCCTACAGTTCGCAAAGGCTGTCTCTCCGGAAGATTCATCGATAGACATTGAGGAGGGAAAGCATGCTGCTGGCTCCATGATTGCTTCAAGTGCCGGAAGATACAGACGCCGGACTCCGAACAAGCCGAACCTGCCGCTGCTTCTTCATCACAAGACAACGTTCTTGAAGAGATGAATTGATTGTCAATAGAAGGCTCGCACCGTCAAAGAGACTCATCCATAGACTTTCTGATGGTATGCCTTTTACGCTACTATCACCACTTTCGACCACTCCGCGAGGCCATTCGCTACCTAGAGTAACCTGGGCGAATCCATCCTCGGATAGAAACGTTGGCGGCACTTCTGAAAGTCAGACCTGTACGACTCCAGTCCTGCCAATGGTGACATCTCTCCAGAATAGCGGCTTGCTTGACGATGTCAGATCTGGGGAAGGTCTTCTTAGTTCTCCTCTTCTAAATGCATCCCCATAGATGATCTTAGACAAACCGAAGTGTCTCCTAGTCCATCTGAGCTCCCGGTCACTCTGATTCCGATTCGAAGTGCTAATGCATTTCCTCGCACTGAATCACGACACCACAGGACATCGATATTTAGACAGCAACGCATTTTCAGTGTATAACAACTCCCTTCTCGCAGCTTCCCGACCCCCGACACCTGCTGATCTGACAACAAGACGACTGATTACCGAGCATGGTGCTGCCAACTCAGTAACGCCCGAATAATTCGTTCAGGAGCTCCCTCTGTTTTCGAATCTCGAAAGGAGTCGCTGGGATCGAATTTCAGGCGAATAGAGCCCTACTGTTCGCGCCGTTAGTCAGCGTGGAAGACGAAATGGGGAATCGTCGAGTAGCGTAACGGCCGAAGAGGTCAGGCTGCGAAGGATGAGGTTGAGGGATGAAGTATTACGTACTCAACAGGCAATTGAGGCTCAAAGAGTTCTTGGAGAGGACATCAACGATGATAGATTCCGAGCAGAAGCACTGCGCCAGACCCCAGAAGATATTTGGAAGGATGATCTTGACGCCGACAGGGTAGGAAGAGAGGACTTCGAAGCAGATGCTGAGGGTCGTCGGCAGAAATACAAGATTCGACGGCTAGGACGGCGCTGGTCCATGGCAACGGCTATGAATATAAGTAAGTGGTGTTGAATGTGGTATGGTTACTGACCTATCCAAGAAATGAAGTTTGCCCAACGCCACGAGATGTCTGTCACTTGCTTTTTGCTTTTTGGTCAGAAATTGGTTATTGGTTATTGGTCACTTCCAGGTTGTCATTCGTGTCCGCACGGAGTAAGACATGGGGATTCCAGAATCAATCAGAGAGCGCTCTATACCCACATACTTCGATCAACAGCTTCGCTGTCACCACTGATCTAACCTAGATGGAAATGGTTATGATCGCACCAGGTCTTCGTCAAGGAAGGCTTCCCACTCTCCGGGTCCACTCATCTACCATCTCTGTCCACCACCCACCGTCCACTGTCCACCTTCTAATGCCTGGGTAGTTGCCTTCAATACAGTTCATTCGACCATTTTTCATGCTCAGTCCGTGGTCAAATTCCGCCTTCCACTTCCGCTAAATTAGAGCCCTTGAACCGATAACTGACCCATAGGGTACTCAATTCGATGGGGACTCTGCTCAGGGCGCTTCGTTCGTTTTCTTCCCTTTCATCAAAGACCCCGACGTCGTCCCGATTTTGTGATTCATCGTCGAACGAAATTTTCTTTTTGATTCGTCGGCCAAAGCAAACATGGAGTATACATACTTTTCAGAACATCTGGAACCCTTTCCTGCTCTTTGCCTTGTCTCGTCTCAACGGACCAGGCATAACTTGAGCTGGACAAAAAATTTCGTCATCAAGCAAAGCAGGGTAACGTAGAGCAGACAAGGCGAGGTGGGTAGGAATGTGCTGATGCGGCAGCCGAACTCGCTGCTTCATCTGATCTTGTCTCGTCTTGTACTGTTTTGTCTTGTTACCGGCGAATGTCCGCGCCCGTCCCAATGCAAGGCCACGCAATTTGCTATTGGTTTCGATTTCAATGCTCCATTAGCTTTCCCTCTGACACACGTCTTTCCTTTTGCTCGAGGCGTACAATGCGTTTTTCGGGCCCTGCCCGAGAGTGCTGTGTGTGTCTCCCTCCGACTAGGCCGGGTGACGGGCTGGTTTCGGTCCGCGCGAACCGCGACATCGAGAAAGAAAGGTGTTATGCGTTCTTTTTTCCTTCGAAAATCAATGCTCCACCTCCTTTCGATTTACCTAGCTCTCTCGAACGCCGGAAGGTCCGCGAAGGAAAGAAAGTCTCGATAGGAAGTTAGATTTTGGGACCGTGTTCACTCATCAGACCTGCGGAGGACAGACTGTCGTTGGGAGTGACTTTTTCATTGTTCTTGTTCGGATCTCGTACTGATGTCGGACTTCCTATGCACTTTTCTGACATTGGCTACGCAAGTGGAATGAGATGTGCACAAAAATTGAGGCCTTTGAGGGAGAGGAGCAGACGTTGCTTTTTCACCCAGTGATTGGAGCACATAAAATTCCTTGCTCTACTAGCATGGCGTCATGCTGGGCGGGAGATCAATCGCGAAGTATGTGCTCGAAGAAAATAGAGGCACCATGCTTCTTTCCTTCGCTTCCTTCCCTTCGACGAGCCTTCTTATTTCTTCTCCAACGACTGCCAAAAATAGAGGCTAAACCAGGCTTGCCTGTCTTCGGAAAGGATATAACAGTGCAGAGACCTTGTCAGGCTTCTCTCCGGCATACAAAGATGAACCAGAGTCAAGTATTCCTACGAATCTTAGCAACGTGATATCTCTCTCATCCGAGTCTGGCTAATCGTCTGCATTACCGTTGTCCTACCAAGAAATAATACAACACATGCAGGTCAGGTATAGGGACGTGCAGCCCGAAGTTTTAACGGGACAGAGGGAGTGGATGGTTGGTGATGAGCTCCGGGATGCGGTGGAGGTAAGTATGGTACCAAGCGGAAAGGAGGGTAGGCGCCAGCGAAAACTCCGGGATTAGGTTGCAGAATGTACTATGCAGAAGCGGACGCCTCGCGACACCTTGCGCATCTCGCTCCGCTACCACGCCTTGCCACATGGCATGCTGCCTTTCCGATCTCCTATCCTCAATGGATATGTGCAACTGACGTGCAGGATTGGAGGTCGTCCATTTCGGTTAGTCTTTCCAAATCCTTCGACTTGCTGTGCAGACGATCTTGCCAGCCGGAATGGTGGTGTGCATTAGCGTAGGATGCCACCTTTTGGGACGGAAGGATTGCTAGCAGGGATATATGTGTGTCTGTGTCGTGTTCGTCTCTCATCCCTCACGTGCTCATACCTCATACCAAGTTCTTTCCCTTGACGTTCTCCTCTTTTGTCGGTGTCCCACTGGCTGTGACAGTCAGGGTCTCCCGTATTCACCATCATGCTTTCAAAAGCATTAACGCCAACAGGCTTCCCAAGTTTCCTCCTCCAATTTTCGCCATGGAGGATGATGGGCAACATTGGGATGAAGGCCAATCCACCACCGATCAAGGCAAACATGAGGAATGTCCATTGATAGCCGATCGCGTCGCCGAGGTGAACGACATAAAATGCAAAGGTCATGCCAAACTCTTGACGGATGAAGTTAAATAACTGTGCAACTTCACTGCTCTCAGTACGATAGCAGTCAATAGAGTATGTGTACGTCGTGGTGGTGATGATCTGCAGACCGAAGCACGCAATCCCCATACCAAGGATGGGGGCAATCCAGACTGTGTGGTATTGCAGGCAGAAGCCATAGATCAGAAGGCCCGCCGGAACGATGATTTCACCCATCCAGATGGCCTTGAGTCGAACTTCGGGTTCGGGATCGCGACCCATCCGCTTTCTCTCCCGTTTCACGATGAAGTCGACCACCCAGCCTGAAACACATTCGCCCAAGATGCCACCCATGGTGAGGGATGCACCATAGGTCAGACCAATGGTCAGGGTATTCCAATGGAAAAATTCCGTGAAGATGGCCGCGACCGTCACGGCAGGTAAAATGGAGGCAAAGCCGTACATGGTGGCGTAATATAATGCAGGAAAGAGCACCGAGGGATATTGGGCCATCTTTAAGGCTGGAATGACGAATTGGTTCAGTGTGAGCCTCAGTTCGGGAAAATTCGTATGGAGTCCTAAATGGGAGAAATAGATTGCTTTGGTGAACCGGGGTCGCGTAACAGCATCGTCGGCCGCTACCTGGATAGCATCTAGTTTCGATGAAGAGATTGGCGATTTTCGGATATAAAGAGTCTCTGGGAGACAGAAGAAGGAGGTTAAAAACATCACCGCATCTATGATGGCCATAAACTTGAAGATCCACCGCCATCCGCAATACTGGCCCAGGAGACCACCGACGATAGGTGCGAGGTGACTTCCATTGACCATCGTCACCGTGAAGAAACCCACGGCTCGGCCGCGTTGATGGTACCAAAATAGGTCGGTCACGGTGGCTGCACCCAATGCAAATGCAACAGGAAAGAAGCCGTTAAATACTCTTGCGACAATGAGTTGGCCGAACGATCGCGTGTAGGCGCAGCCTAAAGCGGAGATGAAACCAAGTAAAGTCGTGCCCAGGTAGACAGGCCGCCGACCATACTTGTTGGAGAGAGGAATCCAAACCCAAGGCGCAACTCCATTGAGAGCTATACAGACAGTTCTTTCAAGCACGTTAGTCGTTGACGTGGAGATATTGTGTGTCCTTGCTGGCTTACGTCTGATACGAGGCTGTAACCTTGCTAATGTTGAATTCCTCGGCGAGGAGGAGATAGGCGGGGTTGATCGAAGCGGTGTTGAGACCACCGATAGCCGCAAGAAGGGATGTCTGTACCAAGATGACAATCTGCCCAGGATCAGCAAGCTATTTGCGGACGCCGACAAGTCTGCCCAACCTTGAGCCACATAGGCCAATTCAGAGGATCACGGGGGTCGTCAGACGGCAGAGGAGTAAGAGGTTCCCGATGGCGAAGGATTGTGTCATGGTCCTCATTCCCTTTGTGTTCTCCCTCCACCAATGTGTCCGGGACCGTATCACTTCTTTCGGCCATTTTTGGTTTTCACCGCCCCGTAAACTTAGGGCGTTGAGGAACGAGAGCGAGGAGTGGGACGAGGAAGGGGTAGATATTGTCTTGACGATATGAGAAATCTCGTGGCATCTTGGGTGGCATGTCGACAAGAGACGAGTCTCATCGACGCCAACACCTTTCAGACTGAACTAGCCAATGCTGGTGAGCCGTGTCATGCACAACTTGAAACTTCCGGTTCAGAACGCAGGCGAACGAGCGATCTGGTAGCGTGACAGCCGCAGGTGTAAGTAAAGTTCCGGTGGGATAATTGTTGGAATCTGGATACTTGCAACGGGTAGGACTGCCAAACAAAGGGGAAAAGGATGGGGAACTGCGGTACGCCTTGATCTTTGAATTGGAGGGAACTTTTGGACTCTGGAGGGGCTCGACAGATGCTGGGCTTTGAAAAAATGTATTGGACATTGCGAGATGTGAAGATAAATTCGGAAGAGTAGGGTAGGGATAGTGAGGACTAATGCCTGAAGAGGAGTTAAAGATGACTAATGGTCACTCCGTTAGACAACGAAGAGAGGCATCGAAACAGGAGAGAAAATAGTAGCAAAAAGCAGCGACATGTGGAGGGCATGATACCTTAATTCGTAGGGTAGTCAGCAAGGTACCTGGGAAGCTTCCAATGCCCTGGGTCGACGACATGAGAGCCAAGTTCAATCAAGCCTTTTTGCCTAATGAGCCTAGCAGAATACGCAGTCTGTCATTCCCCCGTGGAGACCGCGTGTTCCTTGTGGCTTGCTGACTCGTGTCCTCCGTCTTCTGGTGGCTGGCGATGAAGGTGGACGTAGTCCTTGCTCTGGTGATATCTCTGTTGACCTCACTTGAACTTGCGTTCACTACACAACCATCCCCGAGCATCAACTTGTAACTAGTCATTGGAGCTCTGGGGGTTTTTGACAGACTTATCTACTCGAAATCACATGTCTATGATCCTCCCCGGGTACACATTTGCTACATGGTCTTGCCGCTCCCCACCACCTGACCGGCGACTCTCCGCCACACTAATCCCTTATTCACTGCCGACGATGAGGTGCTTGAAATACAAAGGGACAGACAATCTGGGGAGGTTTCCCCCACTCTCGACCGCCCCAAAATTAATGCAGTCGTCCCGTTTTTAATCGACAGACTGCATCGCCATAAGTATCATCGTCGTAGATTGTCCACCATGACCGACACGGGTCGGTATCCTCCAGTGCCTGGATACTTTTTCATTCTGAGTCGACCCAAAGCTTGTCTGAGTTTAGATGAGTACCATAGCTGGTATAATACTGAGCATGGTCCATTGCGTTTGATGCTTGACTTCTTTCCGGTCGGCCATCGTTATAGAAGTCGCGACTTGGACCCCCCAGTATGGCTTGCCGCGTACGACGTGACGACACTTTCATGTTCCGAAGATCCACGGTACACAATGTTACGCCAAAATCGATCACGGCGCGAGACAAGGATCCTCAACACCGGGTTAGATATGCTTGATCGTCGTATCTATCGAACACTGTCAACTCGGGGCACCAGTCATGGGCCTGCACCGGTTATTATGGCGACGACTTTTGTCGTCAGGGAGGAATTGGTCGGTGAGCTTCATGCTTGGTACGACCAGGTATGATATGGCGGAGGCATTCGAGGATGCATGTTGACCTAGAGCAGGAGCATTTACGCCATATCTCGATGATCCCGGGTTGGCGTCGAACTCGACGTTTTCAGTTGGTCGAGTCCACCGACCCAAAAAATGGTGTCGTCGAACTTCTTGCGGTCCACGACTTTGATCAAGTCAACGGTCTAGGTGGTATGGAGCACGAGCAAGTTCAAGCGACACCGTGGCGGGCCAAAATACTTGAGATGGTAGAAAGTCGTGATAACAAAGTCTTTGATTTCTTCCATGAATTCAAGGCTGGTGACTATCGCCGACCAATTGAGGTCGATGATGAAAGAGCGGGACTCAATCGTTCGGATATAACGTGCTGATGGGCCAAGCCATGTCCTGCAGCCACACTTGGGCATGCAAAGGATGTCCCTGTCAGCGCCGAGGGTACTTTCATTCTCCTGATCTTTGGCATGTCAGTATCCGTATTTGAGTAGGGAAGGGATTTGAGGTCGAACTTGGTATGAGATTTGTGACCCAAGCTGCTAGTGGCCCTCACCCCTGAAGGACCCCGGAATTCGGCTATGAATTAAGGCGGATTGGTCCGTTCCTCCGGTGAGAGAGCACGCCATAGGCTTCTACAATATGGGACGGTCCATATGTGTCGCAATACTCGGCCACTGTGAACGTATGGCTTGCCGGTCAGGAAGTGGTCGGTGGAAAACAGATGATCAGGAGAAGAGAGGCATTCGCAAGTCCAGAGGCTGAGCATCAGCACGCGAACAACCAAGCCTGGATCAACGCTAAGGCAGCCAGTATTTGTAAGACCTTGACGTGTTAATGCAGGACAGGTATTGTGGAGACACGAGACGCTTCTGCAACCCCGGCTCCGTTTTGTTGCCCATTCTGAGCCATCAGATTTTCAAAGTGGTATTCCACGCACGGCGGCGATCCGGATATAGAAATATGTCCGCAAACGGATCTGAGCGTCTACCGAGCAGTCGGTTCCAGTGCAGAACTGATGACCATAACCGAGCATGGCTTCTCGAGATTCATGGTGAAATGTCAAAGGTGCGTGGCGGTAGTTCGATCCCAAGAGCAGGGTTTCATACGGAGATCAGCGCCGTTTCAGGCTATTGACGAGAGAATATCCAACGTTGGCTGAGTCCCTTTGATTTTGGCAGATTGTTTTGCCAACAACCCGAAGTCTGGCTCAAGGCATCGAATTAGAGGGTTCCTAGGCACAGGGTTTGAGGTCCTTTGTCATGATGGCGGTGACTAGGGACTGGGATTCTCTAGATGACAACAGCGGGAGGAAATACATGTTGCGGGACATCTTTGCCGAATCGATCCGTAGGAGCATGGGGGAATTTGTTGAGCCCCCTCGTGGCAGCAGGGGAATGTGGAACGCAAGGGTAAGAGTTGACGACGGGGGCGTCAAGTAGGTGGTGCTTATGTTTAACAAAAAGTGCTGATGCTAGGACCCCCCGTATTCGTTCAGCGGCAAGAAAGGGAGGGAAAGTGGTTTAGTCGATCAGAGGCGGATCCGGTGAGAAGGGAACTAGGACAGCCATTAACCATACTAATCCCATTGTGAATGCTCTGCTGCTCAAGAAATAGGGACAGCCTTATCCTATCCCAGGCTGGCAAAAGCCCAGAGGTGGCTTGCAGCCTGATGATGTTGGCAGATGTTACGAATAAGGGGTTCCCTCTATCATCCAATGGACCGCCTAATACAATCTGGTACCGGGTGAGCCCGAGGATGTGTTACCCGTCGGTTGAGGAGATCCTTTGTGTTGGTGCAAGGCGTGAGAATACCCAGCTGAGGCTGGCTTCAAGCCTTCGGCCCTACCGGCTCTGGAAGCTCTAGAAGACGGATAGTGGCTGGCCTGACGGAGAGAGGGGAAGTTTAGTCAATATAGGCACGATGGGTGAGAAACAACAAGCAGATGCCACAGACAAGGCGCAGGCAGAGAAAGGCTACGCGCGGCGGCCAAGGGCTGTGTTGGCCAAGGGGGCTGGCAGGTAATGTGCCGGGTGCTCCCTGAATGGCCCAGATGGGCTTAAGCTCTAACCCCGCGATAACGGGCGGTGGGAGGGGACAGGAAGACATGGAGCGCAACCACCGTCCAGGTTTACTTCTTCACCACCTGCCCTTTATTGCTCTGGATTACATGCTTGCTTCCGGAGAGTGCCATCTACCACTCAATGCTATTTGGGGGATATGTCTTTCTTTGCTCGGCTTACTCTATAGAATTACCATTACATACTCCAGTGTGATGTCAACGAATACGCTCGACATCTGGCTGTTTGAATCGAGTCTGTGCTGGACATTCCGATCTTCTCCTGGCATCCCTGCTCTTCTTCCCTGCTCAGTTTCTTAGGGCACTCTCTCAGGCATCATGCTCTCCCGTCCTGCACCGATGCGCCACTGGCATCTCCCAACCTCGACCCTCGTTCAATCACTAGCACCTCCGGTACGGAGCGCCAGCAATCATCAAAGCCCTGTATCGAGTCCTGGTTCTGTACCTCTGCAGAGCTGCCGCATGTGGCATAAGGGACCCCTTCGGCTATGTCAACATATTGCGACTCCCTGCCTCCTGCTGACTGGCTCTTTTCCCGTACTCAAACCCCCGTGCTGCGTCTCGAGTTCGTCAACCCGCGCGCCCTCCAATACCCACACCCTGTTCCTCGATGCGAGAAATCGACTACCACCGTGGTTAGGAAATTCTCTTTCTCTGTTCTAAACTTGCCAACTCCCCCTCCTCCGCCGAACCCTGCATTAGCGATTCCCAGAATCCATCCACGCATACCTGCATGCCCATCACACTACATCACATCCCAGACCCCGTCCCATGCAATCCCCCCCTGCTCGCCGATTCCTCGTACATATGACATTTGTACATGGTGGCTCTTGGGCTGTTCCCTCCGATCATCCTCCCTGCAACACGCTAACTAACAACACTACCTGCCTCGTGTCTACTAGATGAGAAAATTATCCCGGTTTCGAGACCGGGGTCTGTCCTTTCGCTGACGGATCTCCAATTTTGAGGCCCGTGAGGAGAAGACCATCAAAAATTGCCTCTGCCCTACGAGGCTTGATCATGATCTAGTCTTGATTGCGATTCCAGCACTTCAAAATCACATCTACACCCACACTCTTGACCTCCATCCCAAACAATACCATGCCCGCCGAAGTTGACCAAAAGCCCAAATCTAAGCATCGCAAATCTACTTGCGCTGGTTGTCGAAGGAGAAAAGTATGCTCCTCCCCGTCGTCGACCTTTCCACCTCTCCGACTCGATCACCACAAGATAGTGGCTGTCCGATTTCGAACGTGCAGAGGCTGATCTGTTGATAGTCAAAATGCGATGGGAAAACGCCCAAATGCACGACGTATGGGTTTTCGTCGAAAACGACATTTCTGATCATGGGTCCTGACCTGCTTATAGATGCATAGCCTATAAAGACAACTGCCATTACGACAAGCCCCCCTCGCTCGCCTACGTGCGATCGCTAGAGGAGGAAATTCAGGAGTTGAAGGCGCAATTGCGACAAGCCAAAACCCAAGTCTGGCTGACCAGGGTATGAGCCCGTCGTCCCTCTGTGGTGCTCTGTCCCTTGTATTCACCTTTGAACTAGGCCGGGTCTCATGACGAAAAGAAGTTACCTTCAGCGTCGCCCGCCAGTGAAGCTGCCGGATCACAGAGCTCGTTTCAAGGAAATGGACTTGTCCATCGGAATCGTCATGTCAAATGGGAGACAGATATCAGTGTGGACGACAACGGGAGCGTCACATTTCACAATTCTACGTCTCCTATCCATGAGCCTCCCTCGACACAACCCCATCATTCCCCGATACCTGCTGCCCATGTCAACAGCAACGGCGATCCCCAAGACGACCAGCGTGTGAGACGAGACCTCATCTTAAATGCCAATCATCAGAGGCAGATCGAACCCTTTGCCATTGCAAATGGCGCGGCAAAGGCCAATGTCCCCAAAGAAATTTCGCATGAATTGCTCAAATATCACTGGTGCTGGATGCATCCTCTATTTTTATTCGTGTATAGACCCGCCTTCATAAGAGGCATGGCCATGGTGAACCTGAACACACCGGGAGCGCAAGATCCTCCGTATTTTTCAGAAACTCTGTTGAAGGTATCGTGAAGACCGGAAAAAGGACCAACTCGGATCTTCTGTCTGACGGAAATTCTAGGTCATTCATGCCCATTGCGCAAGGTTTCTGAATCACGATGTCTACCAAGACCAGAGCCAAAGCGTTCTCAATCGACAGGGCCCGATGGGGACCGCTTTGACCGCTGGAGAATTCATGCAAGAAATGACAGATGAAGCGCGATTTGGCTTGGGAATGGACATCTTGAAGAACAGCTCGATTCCTACCATTCAAGCACTTCTCCAGCAATCCGCTCGAGAAGTGGTGTTTGGCCGATCATCTCAAGCATGGACGTTCGCAGGTGTTGCGTTTCGCATGGCTTTAGACATGGGAATCCACTTACCCAGCGACAAACTTCAATCCTTTGTGAAAAGTTTGACTGCCGAAGACATTGAAATTCGAAAACGTCTGTTTTGGAGTTGTTATACGTGGGACAAAATTCTGTCTCTGTATCTCGGTCGCATGCCTGGATTCACCCCAGCCACGGAGGAAGTACCACTGACGTTTATGGACGACTATAGTGATAGCGATCCGTGGGCGCCATATTATGGCGAAACACCTCGACCTGAACTGGCAAACGCACCCAACTACCCTCCTTGTCCCGGCTATGTTATTTCGTGCTTTCGGCAGTTATGCAAAATCTGCGTCATTCTGAACGATTTGATGCACAATATCTATTCTTCTGAAGCGGCAGCCAGACGGGACGTGGAGGACGAAGAACACTCAGCCGAGACCAAAGCGGCAATTGAAGCCCCTTTTATTCGAATTTCACGCGATTTACGAGACTGGCTGATATCCTTACCTCCCCATTTGAGAATCAACCCGGACCAAATGCCGTCCTTGGCTCCTCCGGTTCACATTATGTCACTCAATCTATTGTACCATACAACTGTCATTTTACTGAATCGACCCGTCATTCTCGGAGCCCGCGACATGAATGCGCCAGGACCTGCTCGGGCATATCAGTTGTGTATCCAAGCGACGGGAGCAATTCACGACTTGATAATGTTGCAAGCCAATACGTTTGGACTGTCTCACGTGTCGTATTTAAATGCGTACAGCGTTTACATTGCGGCCACAATCGCAGTTCTACGTTTTGAAAGGGAATTTCAGCCGGGAGAAGATCACGCGATGGCCGCACAGAAGAATGGCCTCATTTTCCTCTTGGATGTCTTACAAAAGGCATCGAATGCCATGCCCGCTTTGGAACGAAGCAATGCCATTATCAGAAAACGAATGAAGGCGGTTCTGGATCGACAAAAGACTCAAGCCCGACAAAGCTATTCAAATGGTTCGACGCCTCCGAAATTCAACATCTCAACTCCAACGAGTCACCAGATGGATCTCGCACAACCGACGGCATTCCAAACACTTTCGAATCCGGTTTCAGGTCATTCGAACTATTCTCAGCCCGACACACCGGGCTCATTCGTTGCACCAATGCCCTGGCAATCAGGAATGCGATCCAGTCTCTATTCTGAGCCCGCACGCGGATCCGACGACTTTCTGCCTGCGTTTCCTGGTCAACAGTTTCCTGTTGGTTCTGAGCACAGTTTCGGGAGCGGTGATGTCGATCCTCACGCTCGAACGGCTCTGTTGGGCTACAATCTGGACCCTCATCCACGACTGAACTCCGGGGACATTGATTGGAATTTCATGGATACCTTTGAAGGAAACTCCGTCCATATGTGACTAGCCGTGTGAATAGCAGGGCCTTGGACTGGACGGGGTTGGAAAAAACACGACTCAGGCAAATGAAGTTGGGCGAATTCGAACATTTCATCATTGCAAGTATCCGACTGCCAATTCACTTACAATCTTGCCTCGACGGTGGCTATTTTGGGAGGTATCTAGGTTGGAAAATCAACCCACGGGAAAGAGGTTTTCAAATGGCTGCAAATGGCAACACGACAAAAGCATGGGAGGACAACAAGCATTTACAGAGTATGCTATCCGCCGCATAATGTAGGGCTAGAAAGGTGGGTTGGAACCTTTGGGCAAACTGTGATATTACTAATGACGGTCGTTGTTTTCATGACGGGAAGGGGCATCAATATGAATTTCCATTTTCCCGACGACATTGCCTTCGAGCGGTACATAGAGCCAATGACATTACCATTGACATGTGGTATGTTTCTTATTTGCTCTACATTACTTCTCCGACCTACTGCGATCTGTTGTCACACAATCATATCGAACAAGGCACACCAAACAAACAGATGTCGTGAGACTGGACTGTGGTCTTTGGTCTATTTTAAGATACCGGACACGGAGGGAGGAGAAGAAAGGATGATGAGAAAAAGTTCGGATGAGATGACGGAATTCATGGGATCCCCGCGAGGGCAGCGACAGGAGGCAAGAACACACCATCCCAGTTCAGCTTCGTAAGACTCAGGCTAAACACTGCGTAAACACCCGTGGAGTAAATTCAGGCCGATGTGGATGTTCAGCATAATCATGCTCAAGGCTGCGAGGTCCTCTAGAATTCAGAGACTTAACAGGGAATAGATTACGAGTGATGAAGAGGGTACAGCTTGGCCTTGAGCCTTGAGTCAGCCCCACTCGAGTTGAGGTCGATGGTGATTAAAGCAAAGCCACAAACATGCGTCTTCTCTGACGGATAGTGAGAAAGGTGGAGTCAATTGTTCGAAGGGAGTTACCGTCTATTGACAAGGTGGGCGAATCTGATGTACCGCGCCTTACTCCGGATGCAAACGAGCAAATTAGCCACAAGCAGTGCCGGTGCGCACAAATGAACAAATCAAGTCAAGGTCGACATGGAAGAGACAGGACAGAGCGCCAGTGGAGTGGGAACGATTAGGAAACAGAACAAGCAACCCAGGGTCTGATCGACGCACAAAACACGCAGATCTGAAAAAGGAAGCTCGATATGACCATGAGCATAAACAGAAGCATGAGCACTAAAGTAGCTGAATATAGATGCGGGAATTCCTTGATTCCCATTCATGCATAACACCGGCGCTAGTACATGTATCTTCTTCTAGGAGATGGAGACTAGATGTATTGCATCAGACTAGAAATCCTGCACCATCAGTATGCGATATGAGTGGAAGTGGCAGGACGATTCGTGGTTCCCCGGTACCAATTGCGTGGAATGCACAATCATTGGGTTGTGCTATATTTGGTGCACAACGCCACTAACCTGCATGAAACTAGTATAGATCCGGGGGCAATATATTTGGTGGAATTAATTGCAAATGCAGATGCTTCTGGGATGTTGGGGCCTGGAAGCAATAGTAATAGGGGAATGACAAAGAATCACGTACTGGTATTGGGGCCATCCGGGGAGATTCCGGGGAAAACAAGGATCAACAAAGGCACGAGACAAAAAAAAGAGGAGGGATATGATTGAGACTGAACACACTAGGATAAGCGCAGATGATGGTACGAATTGCATCCGGAGACGTACAACAATACGAGATATGTGGGAGGGAATACGGCGAACAAAAGGAGAAAGCTAGCCTTGCCGCCCCACATTACGTATGAAGTGGTCAAGATAGGCAATCTATATTTGGCTCAGAGAACTGCATAAAACAAAACGAGTTTGAATGCCGGTTTCATGCAAGGCAACTACTCTCACCATAATCTATCCAGCATCCGGCACCTAACAGCCACACAACGCATCATATACGAGGAGAGAAGCACAAAACCAAAGCAAAAACAGGATAATCACCATCAATTAAAGCGGCGTTGGAGTAGTATAACGATGGAACTATGACACAGTCAGAGAGACAGAATGACTGCCGTGGTCATGCACCTACGCACCTACGCTGACATGACTAGTGACCTAGACTTGATGGGCCGATGCAATACGATATACTCACTCAGTCCCTATCATAAGGAGATAGAGCTACACGATTACTGACATATGGGGCACGGGGCATTGGCTTAGCTTAAGCTTTTCGCTTACGAGCTACCATTGATGGTGATGTTTTTCTTCGTCAGAAACTCCACCATGGGCAAGCGATTGTAATACGGAGAGGCCAAGTCTGGAACATGGCGAGGGAGATCAAGCCGAGAGTACAGGAGAGTAGAGTGGAGTAAAGTGCGTGAGCGAGGGAAGAGCAGCTTAGGTTATGTAATACGTGAGTACAGGACACGACAAAGCAAAGGAAAGAAGGCAAAGGCAAATCATATATCATATATTTACTCGTATCATTCTCGACACGACCCGACAGACCAAGCTACAACCTTTTCGACTTCTCATGTCGACATTCCAAAAAGCCCCAGCCGTTTAACCCGATGTTGGATAGGCACCTAGACAAGAGAGCGGTGATAAAGCTCCATAAGCAACGATGTTCATCTCATTGCTGGTCTTCTATGCCTCGTCAAGATCGGTAGAGCAGGTGAGTTCCTTCCACTCGTCCAGTCTCTGGATGGTTTCCTCGCACTTGGCTTTAATCATTCGATACGCATCCGTCCCAAGAGCCAGTTTTATTGGTATTTCTTTACCCGAGGCACCGGTCAGGACGTCAAGCATGACCTTTACACCCTTCTTGACATCTCCAGGCTGCTTGTTATCGTATGCGTTCATCAATTCCTCTCCCTTTCGAACAGCCGTCCCGTCGTAGTCGGGGATGACATTCTTCTTGTGGATCTTGTTCCCCGGGTTGAGGAAGTTGGAGCGGAAATAGCCTGGCTCAATTGTGCAGACTTTGATGTTGAAGTCGGCCAATTCATAGTGCATGGTTTCGGACAGGCCGCTGACGGCCCATTTGGACGCGCAGTAGAGGCCCACTCCCGCATAGCCACGCCACGCTCCGATGCTGGAGATGTTGGCGACAACGCCGGATCGTTGTGCTCGCATGTATGGGACTATGGCTCTGGTGACGTTCAACATACCGAAAACATTGGTCGCGAATTGGGTTTGAGTTTCCTCGGGGCTGCTCTGGTCAGGATATGTGGTCCTCTCTCAATGGGTATATGGTAATTCTCTCTTACGTGAGTTCTTCCAAGCCTCCGACTTGGTTGTAGCCAGCGTTGTTGATGAGATAGTCAATTCTTCCATAAATCTGATGTGCTTCTTCGGCAATTTTCTTGAGGTCGTCCAGTGAGGCTGTGACGTCCAAGCTCATTGTCGCGGCACCAGCTTTCCGGAGATCCTCAAGTTTACTAGCATTGCGGGCGGTGGCAATGACTCTGTCCCCTCGACTGAGAGCACCAAGGGTGAGCTCTTTGCCGAAGCCACTAGAGCAGCCAGTGATGAACCAGACTTTGGAGCTTGCCATCGTAGGGGTGTATAACGGATGTGCTGGGGGGAAGGGGGGGATGTGAACTTTGGTGAAGAGGTTTGGCTGGAAGTGTGTTGAACTGATGAGTTGAAACCAAAGAGGTTGGGCATTCGATTTAAATACTGTGAATTGAGGTGCCCTTCGCTCCCCAAGCCTCGTTCTAGGTCCCTGATGGGATATGTCCATCTGCCAAAGCCATTATCTCCACATTATTGGCCTCCATGGACATAAGAGAGCAAATCAATGCATTTCGGCCGATGCGCAAAACAGGAGCACAAGGGCAATTTCCACACACAACATGTGACGAAGTTGCATTCACCAAAATCTCGCAACAAGACGTCAATGAAGCAAGCTTGCAGCGGCACGGATTTGCCAAAGACCGTCCCGTTTATTTGCTTCGACTACTGCTTTTGTCGCCAATGCAGCACATTGTGTAATCAGGCTCCGAAATCAAAAAGGCCTCTGCCCAAAGCCCCACCTGAGCGCCTTGAACAAGGTACATTCTCTCAATTCGTGTGTAGAAATATGAGGGATGCGTTGAATGTTACTTCACTATTCCTCTTGCTGGAAAGACGATGAAGAAAAATGTTGGGGATGTTGCGGCCGCGTCGGCCGCGCGCATAGGTCTGCGCTAATATTTCCCCATCGGCGGAAGAACTGGCCAAACGAGATTATTTCCGGTCATGACGGCTTTGGGATGGGTCCGGGTTGGATCTTCAACGCCGACAAAAGATCTGAACACTGGTCGGTGTCTATCGACATGCGAACGTATGCCTGTGATGAATGGGATGAAAGCACCTCGTATTCGTGACATAAACCTGTTGTCTACCGGTATTACTGTCAATTGGCCAGAACATAGACCCAGACCAGAGGTGGGAACAGACAAATGGCCCTTTTGGAGCTGTCTCGACCTGTTGCCTAGCGGTCGACAGGGAGCTGTTTGTCCGAGGCCGCTTCAACATCATGGTCAGGAGGTCGCAGCAGCGACGATCAAGACTTTGCATCGATCAAAGTCCTTCAGGCAGGACGAATGTTATGACTTGGTTGAAATGGCTCCAGCGACATGGACGGCAGAGGGCTAGGGGAATTCGTCACTACGCAGGATGACCGCAACCAATGAAGCGCAGCAGTGGTCTGTTAAGAGAAAGATTTTGATTGCTCTATCTTTTCAAGAGGAGTTTGATCAAGATTGTGCCGAAAAGGGCCACCCATGCTGATTGACTCGGCCTACTCTTCATCCTCGAGGTCCTCTGTTTCCGCCGTCACGGCAGCTGTCTTGCTCTCGGAGCCGGCGATGACTTTGGTCTTCACCGCAGGTTCATCTTCCTGCTCATGTCCATCGGCATCGTCTCCTGGGGCATCATCTTCAACCTCCTCTTCCTCCTCCTCTTCTTCCCCATCTTCTTCCTTTTCTTCTTCTGCGGTAGTTTTGGACTTCTTTGAAGCAGGCTCGAGGGGTTCGACGTCAGCCTTGCGCTTCTTGGGAGGAGGGGCTGAATCATCAGAAAGGTCAGCACTTGGGTAATGACGAGGTCGAGAGTATATAACATACCTTCCTCTTCTTCTTCCTCTTCACCATCTACCTCTTCTTCTTCTTCTTCCTCCTCCTCTTCTCCATCTTCGTCTTCATCGATCTCGGAGTCTTCATACCTATTCCAAAAACATCAGCATCCTGTACGGCCGGTGGCATTCGACAGCTGGCGCAATGAGATTCAGACTAGACGATCTCAGTGGCAAAGGCCCTGACGAGAAATGCCCAAGTATGAGATGAGTTGAGTGTTGGCAAGACCGACCAACAAGGTCTCCCGGCCAAATTTGAAGGGATTACAACGAATCGCATTGGGGTTCACAGTTGGGAAGACCAAAACAGAAGAGAAAGGTCAATGATGTCTGGATGAGATTGATCTTACTCTTCTTCCTCTTCTTCTTCGTCACTAGGGAGAGCCTGGAGCTCTTCTTCCTCGTCGTCAGAGTCCTGACGTCGCTTTCTAGGCCCAACCATGATGTAGATTGGATGTGCAGCCGATGTGGAGGATGAGAGATGAGAAAAGAATGGAGGAGAGACAAAAGGGACAGATATAGGTCAGGTAGAAGATCGAGAATAGAAGAACGAGAGGGAGAAAGAAAGTGCGTAGGGTGGGAGACTGCTGGGAACTTGGGGGGAGCTTCTGGCAAACGTCAGGGAACGGGGCACGGGGCCCAGAGCTCAGGATTCAAGGGCCAGGAGCTTAGTCGGAGGAAAGGGAGAGGTTTGCAGTGAGGCCAGGAGGTAGCAGAGCCGAAAGGCAAAGGGTGAAGAAGAGCCATGATGCGGTGGGTGGTCGGCTTGACCCCGGGTCCTGAGTAGAGAAGTGTGAGGAGAGGTGCTTCAAGCGCTGGGCGTCAACTCAAGAAGCTTAGGAGGTTAGATGGGAGATGCAGCTGGCCCTCGGCCAACGATCTTCTCTGCTCCTCTTCCTCTGCCTGCGCCTGCGCTTTCTGACCCTCCGACTCTCGCATCCTGTCTGACTGTTTCAAAGTCCTTCTTCGATCTTTTTCTCTCAACGTCATCCGTCAAATTATCCACCGGCAATCAACGATCGAATTTCAACCGACTCCTAGTTCTATGTTACCCTGAATCTCCTGTTCTCTCTCGTCGTCACCCTTTCTCGACCTCTCTAAGTGCGGAAACGGAACCTCCATCCCCGAATGCCTCATGAACTCAAACGATCCGCCGCACCACCTTTGATGCCCCTTTACGGATGTCCTTTGACAGCTGAACCTCAACAGTACATCCTCCATTCTCCTTTCCATTTTCGGTGCCTTCAGCCCCAATACCCGTGTCAGTACCATCCCGCTCCTCTCTCCTTATCTGCAGACAGCCAACCGATCTGCATCCACTTTTTGTTCTGTCTCGCCTGCGCCGCGCCCAAAAGATATCCAGCTCTGCATCGGCGACACCCACCCAGGGCAGACACCAAGACCCAAAATCACCCCCTTGCTTGATTTCACGTGTCACCAATCCCACCTCAGGGATTTCCTACCATTGTTCAACTCTGCATGGACTCTTCTATTACATTTGTGCAAATGCTGTTGTAGACATAAACATGTCCGCTCGCCATTGAGCGATCACATTCATCGCCAATGAAAATACCGAGCTCATCATGCTGATTGTCACCAGCCGAGCCGCCATGCTCTTCACGCTGAACAAGACCAGTATCGACAGCGTCGGAATGACTGCCGACAGTAGCATACAGATCGTATTTCCCACTCCCACCAGCGTCTCTGGTCCCGTACTCCCACGTTCACTCGAATGCTTTTTCCGTCATCGAGCGGTGAAGCCGATAGCCCACCAGTCGGTGATAAAGAGGCAACACTCTTTGGCGCAGGAAGTTGGCCAAAGGGGGTTTGCTTCCAACGTTTTCATTCAGTGTCATCAGGTCGGTGTCGATGCTTCGGTCGCAGAAGACACCCACTTCTTTCTTCGTCATACCACTAATCTTTCCGGGGATTTGGCAACCCATTGATCTTGGCCGTTTGCAACAGAGCTCGATCTGTGCCATGGTCAGTGGGATTATCTCGATCACCGGCATGGTCGAGATTCCTACGATATTGGTCTAGCAGCGTTCTTGACCGCTCAAAGATTTGGCATATGTCCTCTTCTGACATCTTTTCGGGGCGTTCGATCCATATCTGGTCGAAACTATTCAACCCAGGTACCCTCCTCACCTCATTGATAACTATTTCTAGGTACTGCAGTTCGGCTTGCATGTGCAAAATGTTTTCCAAGTTCATACTGGAAATTTCCTGAATGCTTCGACGAGCCATCATTGTTGCTAGGTTGCCGTTCCCTGTCATTTTGGCGAAGTCACGGATGGAATGGCTTAGTTGCAGCTTTGCAGAATCAGGGGGAGATCTCTGGTTTGGGAGCACAGTGAGCGGCAACTTGGAAAGACGGCGGTTTGTCCCACTCATCTATATCCTTTCACCGACAGGCCCTCCCTCCGAACATTGAGCGAACGACAAAATCCTGTCCAAGCAGATTCTAGAATCTACGCTCCACCACCGCACCCTTCTTCCTTGCATTATCTCACAACAGATTCAGATATCGAGCCTACCCATTACTAAATTCGAGGAGCCACACCAAGTCTGATGGGTTTTCAAGCGCTACACGCTATTCGTGTACTCGGACACGAGGTTTTCGTGACACGTGTCAAAGATTAAACCCCGGTCTGGTGGGTCTCCCGAGAGGGCCAGGGCGACATGTCATAGCCATCAGGCAGAAGAAGGTGAAATGGTACCTACGAGATGGGTATCTGTCTGCCGTTTGCTAAGTATCAGGCAGTTGTCCTCTCTCATAATACGGACTCATTTGAGTTCTGACAATGTTTCGACTCCGGTCAAAGAGGCAAAACGTGCTGCAGTCTCCCTTGCCTATTAATAGAGCCCGACACTTTCTTCGTCTTGACCGAGATGCATGGTTACAAAGATACGATTATAATTGTGACACTGATCCACGATAGTAGGACCTTTCCGAAACGCCAAAGAACTTCCAGAATTCCATAGCGGAAATCCTAATCTTCATAGACACATTCGACCACGTCTCAAACATTCGGAGAGTCACCGCTGTGGACCGAGTCTGGAGAGCGGAGTTCACCCTATGTTTGCAGGAGTCTGTTACCTGTCGCCACGATGCGCTCGCGCGAAGAACGGGCTCGTCCTTGTGCGACGATCTGGCCCCCAGCACAGAATGCACGAGCCCAGAAGGGGAGGGCCTGTTCATTTTCGTTATCTAAGATGGCATATGAAGCTATCCAACCCATTATTTCCGCTGCAAGATTGAGCGCTATTACCCAGGGGCTTGCAGCTTTTAGAAGGCGGGCCCATATCAACAGAAGAACTCGAAATATTCCCTTGGTAAGCATAGATACCTCTGACGGATCTCGATTCCTTGGGCAAGTCCTGACTCTGGTTGCAGATTGATGGCGACCACCGGGTCGGACGAGACAGTCTCTTGGAGGACTAAGTTGAAACGGTCTGAAAGACTTTTCAATCAGAGCGGGAGATTGTGCAAACATGCCCTTGATTTTTGATGACCATGTAGCAAGATCCATGGCCCTCGTGAATACTCCGATAGTTCGCGTCGATCAAATATATTCGACAAGGGTAACTCTCTGATATGCCTAGGGGGGTCGTGCTGGCGGATGGGAGAAGGACACAACTCCATCTGTTTGTCGCTCTCATGTTCATCTATCAGAAGAAACCCGAGAATCTTGCAAAAGGGACCAAGCCCCCTGCTCACCACCCCTCGTCGAGTTCTTCTTGGTGCTGGTGCCGATTTCAATTTGATATCTCACTGTGCTCATGCAGAGCTGAACTTGACAGAACAACCCTATCAAGGTCTCGTCCAATCCATTGGAGAGTTCATAGAGTCAAAAGCACAGTATTTCTGGAATGTCATTTTCGAACCTAGAATCCCTGGTACGACGAAAGTTTACCTTTGCATTGTGAGCCATTCTATGTTCTGCCTCCAGAATCAGGGGGCTAAATTCGACAGCATCCTCGGCCGGCATTGGATCGATAATAACTGGGCAGAATTCGTCAATTGCGATGCCAATGTATGAGCATTCTTTTCCCTTAGACCATACAGGTACCATGATTGAGGCGAACAAGAGCTTCGCTGGAGCAGCGAATCAGCACCCTCGACGAGGACTTAACGCTAGATGAATGGCATTCGAGCGCATGCACTTACTTTATGGGAAAACTGGTATTTTGAATGCACAGCCCAGAGCGAGACACAGGCTCACAACTTCGAACAAGGAGTCACCACCCATACAATGGCGAGGCGGAGACGTGCAACAATCCGTACCAGCAAAATCTGGTTCTCCCCCGACAACGGAGGTCTTTGGACACGATGCTACACGGTAGTTGGGATAAAGTTTGAAGGCACCGAAACAGTTCAAACCGGTTAACAGCATCCGGTTTACCCATAAGGTGGTCATCTGAGCATGCTGAACCGCACCTGCCGACGCGAGGATAGACAGCTTGGTTTTGGTATCCAAAAAGTCTTGTTCAACCTGCCAATCTCTCCTCGTGGCTCTCTCTGAAATTCCGTGGCATTGACAAATTCAGATTCTATGGTCACCCAGACTAGTTTAAGAGGTCGGAAAGCGACATACATGATGACTCGAGTCTTTCCTTGACCTCTGAGGTATGGCTACTTCAGCAACCCTTTTCACGGATATATCAAAGACCGATATCCTCCAATACTATCTCGCCAACACATTTGCATTTCAATTTGGGCTGGGGCATCAAGTTTGTCCAATAACCACGGTCTCATAGTTGGGTAACTGCCCTCATCTCGATTGCCCTATCGTCAGGGAAATGGCGACAGGTCCCCGTCACCCGCCTCCGCCGAATCCTCTTATCCATAACCCTTCGCTCGAGTCTTCATATTGTCTCTGGCAAAGTCGTGATTTCGTCAATCAAGCACATTCGTCCCAATGGTATACCAGTTTTCGAGTTCAGCCTTACGCCTCTCGGGCTGCTTCGCCCATTTGGTGAGATGTGTTCCCCGATAGCTTGACAGGCTTCCAACACGGTAGTTCGTATCCATGTCATTGCCGAGGACCAAGCGCACACCATCAAGCTTCCAAATACGTTCTGTGACAGCATTTTGCAAAAGAGCCTGATTTCGAAAGAAAGGGCGGTAGCTACCCGTGGTGTCATCCAATAAACGACTCTGACCGACCATTTGGGCTCAACTTACGCCCCAAACTCCACGATCTCTCTCCGCTGGTACTATGACATCGGACTGCAGACGTTTCAAGAGATGTTTTACATTGTCGATAAACTTCCACGGTCCAAGTCAGATGGGGGAGAGTGGGATGCCATTCTCCGGACTGGCGTGGAACCGAGCCCCGAAGAGCGAGCTCCTCAAGTTCATCCGTACTACCGTCCAGCTCCGCGAATGCAGGATCCTAAGCACGAGAGAGAGCAGAGGGAAAAGGCCGAAGAAGCCAAGATCAATATGAGGCCGAAAAGGAGGTATAGCAGAAGAAAATCCGTGACGATTTGACGAAGAACTTGAAGCAAGTATCAAACCGTTAGAACCTTCGGCCGCCAAACCATGGAAGGAGTTTTCTTGGGTGCCTTGTTTTTAAAATTCTCTGTCGTGATTTGTCAGGCTGTGTTCTTCCTGCTTTCTTCCTAGCAAACGTCTCCGTCCTTGCCCCCCGCAAAAGAAAAGAAAAGAAAAGAAAATTCCTCAGAACATTGCAGCATGCTAGATCTCACAATGGCAAATCCCCTTCAGGTAGCGGAGGTGGTGTCAAAGTACCAAATTCCAGTCTAAGACCGATCTATTTTCATTTGTTGTCATCCTTGAAGCTAATTCGACTGTCATTGCTCGTTTTCTATCAAGTCTCTCCCCACAACGACCTGTATGGCAAGCTCAGTGGGCAGTAGATCCACGCTCTATTGGATGATATGTAGTCAAGACGAAAGTGGGACGGCCTCATATAAGGCTCGTTGGGTTGCTCATTAATGAAGGAAAATGGAACGTACTGAGGTATAATTTGCTTAATTACTGTGTGGTTTTCGTGTGAAGTGACCTTGCTTAAGAACTTTTACATTTGCTTCCCAACTACTTGACAATACACCGAAACGACGCCGTTCCTCAGACCGACGCTCATGGCCCCATACCTCGATGTCGTTCTTCAGATCATTCGTACTTTTGCGTGACATGACGTCTCCATTTTTACTTGCCCTATAAGTCCCCAGAACACCATCAATCGAAGTTCAGACTCAAGAGCTGAAGATTAAGCTTCAGCCTAAGCCTGACCGCCATTGACCCGAATAGTCTGGCCGCTGACCCATTTTGCACCCTCTCCGCACAAGAATACAATGGCGTCGGCCACCTCATCCGGCGTCCCGATGCGGTTGTTAGGGTTCAAGCTAGCAATCATTTTGAGGACTTGCTCGGACTTGCCCTCGTAGAAGAGCTCGGTGCCAGTGGGACCGGGTGCAATGGCATTGACGCTGATTCCTTTCCTGGATTGCAGGTCCTTGGACATAACGCGGACCATTTGTTCAATGGCACCCTTGGTCGCACAGTACAAAGTATATGGACCCGTGACGGTCGAGGCGTGTGCCTGTGTCGTGGAGATGAGAACGATGCTGCTGCTGCGCGCCATGTATGGTAGGGCCTTTTGGGCCAGGAAATAGGGACCTTTGACGTTCAGGTTGAAGGCGCGGTCGAAGTCGACTTCGGTCGTGGTCTCGACGTCGCGCATGAGGAGAATCCCTGCATTCGGGATCAGAATATCAATCTTGCCGTACTTGTCTACCGTGGTTTTAACCATGGTTTCGATCCCGCTGATGCTGCCGGCGTCGGCTTGCACGGCGTATGCGTTGTCAGGCCCGAGTTGGGCGACGAGTTTCTCAGCTGCTGCCGAGTCGCGGCTATAGTTGATGACGACTTTGGCGCCGAGTTTGACGAGCGCGGTGGCTGTGGAGGCACCAATGCCTTTGGAGGCGCCGGTCACGAGGGCGATTTTGCCGGAAAGAGGTGCAGAAGACATTGTTTTGGATATGGTGGTTTGTTGTTCTGTTTCGGTGGAAGTCGTGGTAGTTGAGCGGAAAAACAAGTCACGCTCAAGGCATGAACTCTTCCCATCTTATATAGTTATTCCGGTCTGTTCTGACCCGTGGAAGTAATAAAACATTCCAAGGGCTCAAGGCTAGTCGCCACGTCATGCAATCAACGAGCCGGAATTTCTTTGTGCCTAGCCATAGCATTAATCTGGGGGAAAGTCTCCGAACAGATAGTAGTCCAAAGCGTCGCACTGTAGAAAGGAATGGTTTGGTGGTGCCATTGGGTGTTCATGGGATGGAGATTAGCTGTCGGAAGGAGATGGGGAGAGATTTTTTTACGGCTCGAGGACGTGCAAAGGCCGACCAAGCTCTGCTGCCAAGAGAAAGATACTCCCTTGGGAAAGTTGAGAGTCCGTAAAGCCCGATAATTCCCTCTGCGAGGCCAGGAGTTCCATTGGATATAGTTTTCATTTGGCATGCTCCCATTGGCGGGACTTTGGCGATTCAGGCGCCATGGATGCCATGATTGCCCTGCGATTGGCTGCTCTCTCGGACTTTGCTGCTGAGGAGGCTGATACTTCCGCCCGTGTCGGACGACGAATTTTGGTCTTCCAACAGCTATATCACAGTCCTACGGAGCCTCGGGATGGGAACGCGTCGGGAAGGCTTAAGACCCGGTAGTAGACATCGAGCAGGGGATATAAATACCAAGGACGGAGTATTCATGTCGCATCTATAACGAAGGAGTGGTCACTGAAAGTTGTCGGTGAGACAATTCGTAACTTGATTAATCTGATCTCAAAGAGCACCACAATGGCCGCTCGGCCTCTTGTCAGTCTGGTGACGGGAGCTTCAAGTGGCTTTGGCGCGTTGACGGCGCGTGTACTGGCAAGATCCGGGCACCGGGTCTATGCTGGCTTTCTTCAATCCAACGACGACCAAACTTCGGTGTATAAAGACGCCGCGACATTCGCCAAAGACAACAATTGCCAGCTTCAAGGCATTGAGCTCAACGTGGTAAAAGATGATTCAATCAGGAGTGCGATTGACGAGATCATGGCCAATGAGGGACGGATTGACGTTGTGGTGCACAATGCAGGTAAGCAATTTGAGAATGTCGTCCGGCCGAAGCCTTCACGCCGGAACAATTCTTGGAGATGTACGAAGTCAACTGTCTCTCTTGCCAGCGCATCAATCGAGTTGCCTTGCCACATATGAGAAGGGCGGGCAGCGGTCTCTTGGTGTGGATATCATCGGGCAGTGCTCATGGACCAAGTTCACCATTTCTAGCACCATACTTTGCGGCCAAGGCAGCCCAAGATTCTCTTGCACAGACTTATGCACTCGAAATTTCCCGGTTCGGGATAGAAACATCCATTATTGTCCCTGGTGTGTTCACCAAAGGGACCAATCATTTTGCCACGGCCATGAAAGCAGCAGATACCGCCGTAGAGAAGGAGTACATGGAAGGCGTGTTGAAAGGATGGGATCAAATTAGCGCCGAGGGTCACGACAAGATCGTTTCCCCAGACGCTGATCCGGCCGCTGTGGCCGAAGCGGTCTGTCGAGTGGTCAGTACAGAGCATGGCAAACGTCCATTTCGAGTCCACGTGGAGTATGACGGAGGCGGGGCGGCGATTGTCAGTGGAGTGCGTGATTTGGTCAGAGAGACCTATTTGACCAAGCTAGGCCTGGCAGACCTGATGAAGGTCAAGGTTTTCATCTGAAAGTCCATCATGAACCCGAGATGGTGAGGGTGAAGCTTCTCGAGGCCGGCATCGACAGAATTGAGGTCGATGGATGCTCTTCTTACGCGATTAGTTGAATGATGGGGCCAGGATGGTTTTCGTTAATGTTCATGCCTCGGTTCATTATTCCAGTCGCTCTCATGAGATTGTTTGGGGTTCCTCATGGCCGTAAGACTGCAGGAATTGGACCGGTTTCGGAGTTTAGAAAATACCAATATCTGTATATCAGCGCTATCCCTCAAGCGTCATAGTGTTCCTGGGGCAGGCAGAACAGGAGACGATCAGACAACCGGGCCCAGATATAGTCTTTCATCTTCTCCCTTGAGACTTAGTTAGAATTTCAAGCTTGGGGAGATTTTTACCGAACTTAAAGCGACTTCGGCCATCTTCCGTCAATCGCGGCCGATATCACCCAACAGTCCAGACTCTTGTAGCCTCCCAGAACGGATCCATCCTGTGTTCGCTCGCTGAAATCTGACTAGACTCATGAATACCATAACTAAACTTGGACAATTTTGGGAACCGCCGCAGTCATATTTGCTCCAGGACTTGAAGGACAACCCGCCGTTCGGGCACGGAGGATACTCCTCGATTATACTGGACGAGTTCGCACCAATATTGATCGTGAGCCATTACCACTTGGTAGTCAGAAAACATCCCTTTATGTATCCGTCTGTGTTTGGGCGGTAAAAGAGCCATGGTTGGCACTTTCGTCAGCCAAACAGTGTGTTTTCTCGGGTTTATGTCAGCTCTGAACGGGAATAGTAATCAACACACCCCCCCAGAGGTTGAGCCAATTCCACCTGGCCGCCTTTAACCACTCCATGATTCCCCCTTTCCATTGGGCCATCCTCTTTGTTTTTTGGTTTTCTCGACCCGCCGAAATCTGGATCTATTTCGGTCATTAAAAGAGGGATCGAGCTGATAGCAAATATGGCACTGGTTCGACAGCGAGATCCAGTCGGAATTGAGGTCACCATGAAAGGGCATGCAGAGGCCCGCAATGTCAACGAGCTATGGGCGGGCCAGACCAACATCAAAGAGCGGCGCAAACTGCAGAACAGATCGAACAGACGGGCATATCGTATGCAATCGTTTCCTAGTCAGCTTCCTATCACCTGATCAATTGGGGCAGGAAAACGCCAGGCTCAGCAGAACCTCCTCCCACGGCAGGAAGTGGAAAAGGCTGGACAAGTACTTCAACCCTGCCAGCGGACGCGAGGACCCAAACTTCCGGGACTACATGTGTTCGCTCTCAAACCTCAACGCGACAGGGATTCACGATGCCCCATTTCTCTGAATTCTTTCGTGAAAGCCTCCGCGGCCACCGACCAAGTTCGCCGCGATTCCACACCTGATTCCGGCGGGCAAGACGCAACCCCGCTCAAGCTCGTTCAGTCCTGGCGTCGAAATTTTGAAGAAAGAGTGCTACAGGCTCGATTGGACCAGGTCGAGTTGATCAGCTGCTGTGGCCTTGATCCGGGCAGCACAGATTCGGACTCCGTGGTGTTGGAAGAATACCTCATCCGTGCATTGAACATTCGCTCCCGCTATCCCCTTCCAGCCGATCACCTCCTCAATCTGATGTATTATAATGTGTTCCGTGGTCTCAGCAGGAACATCCGATCGCTCAATCTGGAACTAAACCACATGGCATCGTCACACTATCCAAGCCCCTTCATAGCTGGACGAATCGACACATCCACCATGGCCCCTGACTTTCACCCCACGATCGTGCAACGGACCATACCTCATCATCCGTGCTTTGATATCTTTCCTGATTCGGTGCTTCGTGATAATGCCATTATGCAATGGGGGCTGACTTTTCCCGAATTCGAAGCACGATTGTGTATGATCTTGGCGGGCCGATATACCTGGCATGAGATTGACATTCCTTTGCGGCATGGCTGTGTGCTCTGGGGAGAACCGGACGCCGTGGAGAGCTGGGAGGTCACGGAGGGTTTTGCGAAAGATTGGCCTTTTTTAGTCGCTGGTGCCTTTCGATTAGAGGCTGCCACGAATCGGTGGAGGCGCCTTCGTGGAGAACCCCCGATCAGCTTTGCCTCAGGCTACTGAGATGATGAATGTCCACGGTGTCAGGGGGGTTCGCAGTAGACATTCTCCCCCAGCTTGTCGTGTCCTGAAAGAGAGTCAGTTCCAAGAGGTAGCGAGAGGCTGGCCGCCCTTTTCTATCCCGGGGGGGTGGGGGGATCTCTTCGTTCAGGCTGATGCTTCTCTTGCCATCATCCAATTCCAAAGCGTCATTCGCCGCATAAGGCATTGAAGCCTCTCAGTTTGCAGAGGGAAGATGTTGTCGAGTCACCACGGAAGGCCATGGTGCGTATCTCGACTTCACGGCTAGGATCAGTACAAATATGCTGTCGAGGGGTCTGGCTGTCTGTGCCATCAGTGAAGTTGGGGAAACATTCCATTGAGAATTGTCTACTATGAATTTCAGTGAATTTGGAAAAAAAGTTTGTAGATATGGCGAATTCTTCCACCAACCATTTCTCCTGCGCCATCATTCATAATTCAATCTCCCCCTCCGAGACAAATAGTCCTGTACAAGCACAAGCTTCCTTAATGGGAGAATATCACCTTGTATCAGACAATATCAAAGCACGTTCACTGGGGTGGTACGTTGCGATTGGTCCCTATGTCTCCTACTTGCTAATTATGTTCCCAGTTAGCTTTGGCAGGAAACATCCGGAGTGGTGTCGGTGCCTCACCGCCAAGGGGACGGAACGATAAGAGGATATATTACCGGCCTGCGACAGAGCTTAATTCAGGATTCATCTCATCGAATGGCAAGTTGGAATGCGGAGGGTCTTCTACAAATTGTTGTGTCAGTGACATTGCGAATAGACCAACAGGTTGGGTTTTGAGGAAAGCGTATGGAAAAAGTGGGTTGTTGGTTGCTGTCGAGAACTTTTGTGACCGGAAGGCTCTTTGTGCTCACTCCCATGGTAAAATTATCAGCGAGAAAGCTGGCTGCTTGAAAAGAAGCGTGTGCTGAAAGATTTCAATGGTGATGGATGTGACAAAGGAGTGATATCGGGTGAACCTCGGGGCAACCCTGCACAACAAGACATTCTGCCACCTGTCGTTCCTCTACAATGCCCTTCGACACATTTTGTACTGAACATACTGTAACACCTGCAGGTCACCTTCTTGGCTACATACCTAGGTATTATGGCATGCTTGCGTGTATAACATATCCTCGAATCAAGCATAGATTTTGACCTCCCCGTCGAACAGCCGGTCGTCATGTTGCCCTTTCTCGCTCCGTACCTTTCGAATCCACGCCAGTCCCTCTCCCAGATCCTCAATTTCGGCCTCGTGCTATCGACGGCTTTCATGCTATGGAAGTCTCTCTCGGTCATCGCAGACTCTCCGTCACCCATCGTCGTTGTGCTGAGTGGATCGATGGAACCGGCATTTCAGCGCGGTGATTTACTGTTTTTATGGAATCGAGACCAGACTGCGGAAGTGGGAGAGATTGTGGTGTACAACGTGAAAGGAAAAGACATTCCCATTGTACACCGCATCGTTCGGAGTCACGCGCCTGCCGTGGCTACAGAAGGGGACAAGAGGTATGTGCCTTTTTGGTACTGCTCAGAGAGATTCTTTCGAGCTCACTTGGATTTGTCGTGGCAGTGGAAAACTCTCGAAATCATCTCCGAAACTCCTCACGAAGGGTGACAATAACGTCGCCGACGATACGGAACTCTATGCACGCGGACAAAGCTACTTGGATAGAAAAGATGACATCGTGGGTAGTGTTCGCGGATATGTGCCGGCGGTGGGATATGTCACGATCATGCTCGGCGAACATCCATGGTTGAAAACAGTCATGTTAGGAATTATGGGTTTGATGGTCATACTGCAGAGAGAATGATAAATCGAAGACATGACCCCGTGGAGCGGGCGATGAATTAAAAAAAAAAAAAAAGAGCGAGATTTTTGACCGTGGCCTCGCTTGAAGGATGAAACAAACATTGCCTCTGCGTAGCAGCGGTATGCATTCTGACCCAAATATTGTCGCAATGCTCGGGTCCGAAATTGGCCAGGTGGCCTTGCCCCTGCTTTATTAGATGCCACGAGCAAAGTCGATCAGGACAATGGCTCTACCAGCGTATTGAGCATACGTGTACCGATAATGACCGATGCGGTGCGCCTTGGGAAACTCTGGCCCCCAAATTCTGCATTTAGAGTAGGACCACTAGGTCTTCATTGAAAGCAGATGCAGGATTGGTGCTGACGTGACGATTGGGACAAATAAAAATCGTAAGTTGGGTTATCATAGAGAATGAAAAAGGGAAGATACACACCACAGGCTGGCGGGGGCGATCCTGGAAGCTGATGGCCTCCAACCGACGACGATTGGACCCAGTCTACCAGGACCTAATAAAGAAGGCTGTCGGCGAGAAGTCATGCTCTGCAGTGGATCTTCGATCCAGAACCGGTGGCGCCCCGTGAAAAAGAGTGCTTGAACAAGCTCTATGAATGGACATTGAAACAGACCCTGTCTATTTGTCTTAATGCCCCGATTTGTCTTCTGCATGTCCTATGTGACTCTGGCCAATGCCTGCCTGAGCCGCGTTCCCGGCCGTTCGTTGGCGGCGCAAACTTCGTGCCAGTTCTGTCTGGGAAGTGGAAACTGGAAATCCAAAAAGTCCTACCGATCCTTATGAAGCTCCTGCATTTAGCTAGACACTTGGTGCTATTGGTTCAGGCTGGCGACTGGCGACGCCAGCTGAAAAAAGGTACTCGACCGGCTTGAAGAGCCTCCCCTGGACGTCTGGTTTCTCTGCTTTTACCTTTTCCTTCACACTCGCTGGATCCCAGATCATCAACACTAGCCAAAACTTTACCAAATCCTCGAGCCCGTTATTGCGCAACCAGTGGGCGCCTTACGAGGCCGAGTCAAGAGTCTAGCGCCAAAAAAGAGCCGAGCTGAACCAGGCGTGATTCATTGATCTAATTTCCTCAAAACTTGAACGACTCCAGCGGAATTTTGTGCTTATCGCTTGCGGCCCTTCTGTTCGCTCGTTCGTTTATTTGTTCGTTCGTTCCACATCATTGTCTTCTGACGTTTGGAACTTGGTTGTCGGAGTGGGAACATCAAACATCCATTATCCCGTTGTTGAACAGTCGGTCGTTGGACGATTTTCTGGCATCGGTGGATCCTGTTACCGTTCTTGTTGTATTCGTCGGATTCGGTGGTCCTTTTGCAGCCTGGAAAGGTCCGCCCCATAGGTCCACTTCTCCATTCTGTTTGACGGTGCTCAAGCATGTCCATGTCGAATTCTGCTTATTGTAGTTCCGTCATGGGCAGCAGGTGACACTCCGCCTCAATCGGATTTCGTACGATCGGACCAACCCAACTCTGGTTTCACCGTGTTCAAGCATGGACCACGATCAGAATTATTCCCTGCCACGGCCCTTGCCTAACGCCACGATTGGAGACAATGTTGGACTTCTGAATAGCAACGATCCTCCGGGAACGACGACGACGACGACGACTTCGACAATGGAATCCTCATCATACTATCGAGGTCGACATTCTCGGGGCAACTCCGGGGATGACAGCTATGAACTGATGGAACCTCCAACCCCGACCAAGGCCCGAAGACTGAGCTCGGGTCCCTCCAGCGCCTCATCGATGTTTCGACGATTAACCACCAAGATTTCGGGCACGTCACGATCCAATTTTCGTTCAACCAAGAGATCCCAAGGCAGACAATATGCGACTTTGGACGACAATGACGCCAATCTGGCCGCCCCGGTGGACATCTCGTCTCTGGAGGGCATGGGGTGGGAGCTGACCGATATGTCCAGCTCGGACACGGCGCGTCTCCAAGACGAGCAGACTGAATATGTTCGGCCACACCAAGGTAGTGGGAAACCCGATTTTCGGTCCTTCGTTGAAAAGCGTCGCTCGGTCGGCGAAGGCATGAGAGACATTGGTGTCCAACTCCGACGTGATCCCACCAAGGTTGCGAGAAGGCCATCGGACGAACCACGAAGTGCCCAAAGCACGGGAATCGATCGCACCAAGACGGTGCGAGAATTTGGCCGGAGTCTGGCCCAAGAGAAGAATATCATTGTGGAAGTCGAAGAGGCTATTGATTTGAGCTCTCTTGAAGGCGGCCAGACGGACCAGCGGCGCACTCAGACATTTGAATCTATGTCCATGCACCAGAGTATGATGCCGCAAGAGACCAAGAGCTATTACTTCCCAGAAGACCCAGACATACCGAACTGGAAGCCCTGGTCGATGAGCAGCGTTTACATCTTATCCCTGATGGCCCTTGCATTGGGCTTGGCAGGGTTTCAGGAGTATCTCTGCCAGTGGTCACAAAAGACGGTCCGACAAAAGAGTGGGATCCTGGCATTCAATCAAGTGGCTGATATATCGTTATGGGACTTTTTCGCATGGAAGTGTAAGTCCGAAGTGCTTTTTCACGTGGCGATCACCATACTAAATGGACTAGATCTTCCCACCATGATCACCATCGTCTACGCCGTCATGTTCTCCATCATGGACTTTGATATTCGTCGCCTTGAACCTTTCTATCAACTCTCACGGCCGCGTGGTGCGCGTGCCGCCGCCAGCCTCAATCTCGACCACTTGACCATGTTTCAATATTTTGTTCCTTTCAAGGCGTTTCGACTGAAGCAGTGGGCCGTCTTGTTCTCCACCACAGGGAACATCATCGCATCGATGGCGGCACCAGCACTCCAAAACCCCTCCATTGTCTTTGTCACCAATCCGAACCCCGAGTGCAACGATGACGGTTGCGGTGATTCGGACGAGAAACATTACTGGGTGCGAATCTCTCCCGTGTGGTCTCGATTACTTTCGGCCAGCTACGTTGTGGTGGCCATCATGCTGGTGATTTTGTTCATCCAACTGAGGCGAAAGTCCGGCTTGCTCAGTGATCCCAAGGGAATCGCGGGCATCGCGTCCATGGCCACCAAATCGCACATTCTTCAAGATTTTGCCGGACTTGATGAGGCCACCCGGGGCAAGATCCATAAACGCCTCCAGCATCGACGATTCGTGCTCTACAAATCTTCCATTTGGCAGGGTGAGTGGAGTGCGACGAATGAGCCTATCCAGGAGAGTGAAAGAAAGCTCACCAGTCCGCATCCGATCATGCTTCGGCTTGAGGCGGGCATCCCCTTCCTCCTTTTCATGGTTTTCTGTCTTGCAGCCGTACCCATCATCACCTTGACACCGGCCCGGGTCATTCCCAACGTGGCTCCGTGGCTCCCGATACTTTTTGCCACATTGTTGAAATTATTATTCAGCACATTTGAAGCAGATGTACGGCTGATGGAGCCTTTTTATCAACTCTCCAAGGGCAATGCCACGCCACAGAACAGTTTGACACTGGATTATCAATCGACGGTTTATGGATGGATGCCATTCAAGGCCCTGTGGAACAGACACTTCATTGTGGCGCTGGTGGGATTCTCGTCCGTGACCTTGGATATTTTGACCGTGACGGTGAGTTCGTTCTCCGTCAACTCGGGCGATTTCATCAAGACAAGGTCGAGACCAGAAGAGCGGTCCAACGGCGATGAAACCTTTGTGTCTTTTTGGGCGTCTTTCGTTCTGTCCGTGGTCATTCTGGTGTTTGTGATTTTGACCACGTCTTTGGTATATCTTCGACGACGGCACCCGTTCCTCCCGCGAGAACCATCGACCATCGCCGCCGTGTTGGCATTCATTTACGCGAGCAACATGCTCACCGACTTCGTCGACACAGAAAGATTGAACAACAAGCAGATGGAGACTAGACTCAAGACGATTGGCAAACGGTACGGATTGGGATGGTTCAAAGGACGAGACGGACAGATCCATTGTGCGATCGATGAAGAACCGATGAGGAGTAAATATGTGCATGGGAAACCGTATACGATGGCGCAGGCTGGACCGCTTCAGCCTCACGAGACTTTTTATTCTGTATAGAGCAACCTACAGCGTTACGAGAAGGAATTGGAAGAAAGCCAAAATGGGTCTGCGGCGGCTCCGGTTTTGATGTAAAGAGAATTGACGAGATATTGATTGGATTTATGATACGGAATGTATAGGTGTTGAGCATTGGATATAACTTTGGAAGCCATATAATGAAAGAAATACCATGAGGATTGCCACCACCACCATCACCATCCAGATACAAAGGTACAAGATACCTGGAGGCCTATCCAGTGTACCGATAGTACCATGTACCTTGTCCCTCTGGATCAAGCTGAGGATGTCAAGAATCCTTGGTCCAAGCTGCCGTCATCAAAGTCCGACACTAGAGTTGGTGGAGATGAAGACGGATCAAGTTACGCAACCCTCAAAACTTTATCAATGATAGACGACGGCATACGATGGGCAGAAGACAGTTAGATTCACCTCTTTGACGAGTACATCAAGATGGAGCATTGGTAGTGGGGATGAGGCTTCCCAAAGGACAATGACGTCGTCGCCAAAAATACAGATTAATTGCTCTACAGTTCTACAGTTCTGTCTGGATTGGAATTCTCTTCTCTGTGTCTGTCTTTTCGAACTGATGATTGCTATTCCCTCCTTGTCCAAACCATTTCCTCCTCTTATATTCTTTCCTCTCCACCAAAATGCCTATGCCGGGTTATGTCTTCCGCGATGGCGGCACCACTCCTCCTCCAGAAGAGAATACAGACTCTGAATTTCGCAAACGAATTACTCAGGCTACGATACCAATCACAGCCACTTCCAAAACTCCCCCGGGCCAAAACACTTCTACCGGCCATCAACTAGCTACTGGGGAACATGACATCCTGGGTGCCGCTCAGAAGGCCGGTATGGAGGACCGAATCACTCATCAAGGGTGGCAAGCCAACGCTGTGGATGTAGATACGTTGGTGGATGGGCTGCCGAATGAAGAGTTGTGGATTTGGATCAGAAGATTCAACAAGGCAAGTTCACGACTCCAATCCGGCGTTGGCTGGGACACACGCTTACCACATTGCCAGCAAATATACCATGTCAAGGCCATCCCTGAAACTCCTCTTGGAGGCCTCGACCTTTACATGGTCGAAGATGATGATTTCTCTCCAGACAGGCTTCGTTCCAACGTTGAACGACTGTACATGACAGTCATTGTCGGGTTGATTGGATTGGGAAAACATATTGCAAGATTGAGGTCGTGGCGCGAACCTCGTCGAACTGCTGCTTTTGCCGCCGTATACTTCCTGGCCTGGATCTTCAACGTGATCACTCCCGCTTCGTTGACCACGATCATTGTCCTCGTCACTGTCCCTCAATCTCGAGATATTCTTTTTCCTCCGGCACCTCCGGCCGGGGTCCTGGGCAGCCATGACAATGTCGCTGGAGCGCCCGAGAAATACCCAGGCGAAGCAGTTGAGCAAGACGCCAGTAATTGGGTGTCACGCATCGCCTCAGTGGCAAGCAGGATCCTGGACAGTTCTATGCCTGATCCTCCCAAAATCGCAACGACCGCCGCGGATGCTTCTTCATCGGTTGCTCAAGGAGTAATCCTAGAGGAGGACCATGACCAGGCCAAGCAACCCATGGAAGATGCCATCTGGAGACAGATGCGTCCTGCAATGCACGTCATTGGCGACATATCGGATATGTGGGAAAGACTTGCAAACGCTTTGTCACCTACTCCACCTTTCTCCTCCACCAAACGTCTTCAACTCGGTGCCGCTCTCGTTCCCCTGTTTCTCTGGTCTCTCGTCACCAAGCCGCCATGGGTCATGAAGGGTTCAACCTTTTTCGCTGGATTTGTTTTCTTCTCAGACCCGTTGATGCGCCGAGGCATCGAGTGGTTGAATAGGAATATCCCCGACTGGCCTAAATACCTGGAGATGCGCAATACACTTCTTAAAGGAGTTCCGACAAATGCTCAGCTTACCATTACCTTGTTACGAATTGGTGAAGCAAATCGTACTCCTTTACCACCTCCTGACGAGCTGGCGGACATAGACAAAGAAACCATCACTGTTAATAGACTTGACGCCTCTCATTCGGAGGTTGAAGATGTCATTACCGTGGATAAGCCCAGCGGCACAGATGGCACAGAAGGTGACGAGCCCCAGAAAATGAAGAAGGGCGGATTCGGGGCCAAGGTCTTGTCTGCTTTCAAACATACAACAGCTGGAGCAGTGGAACCTGAATTGGCCACTGATTCGACTCGAGCCACAATGGGATCACATCCTGCCCAAAAGAAGTGGGGTGGACTTCCTCCCAAGGCGGAACAGAAAGCCAATGCGGTGGAGGGACTAGTGGAATTCCAAGGTCGACGCAACGGTCGCAAGGCTGCAATGTACGTGGACAGTTCAGTGTCTCCGGCCAGTGGCAACAAGCCTGCATCACCTTGTGTGTATTTCACTACACATCTTGACGGAAATGAGATCGTTGAAAGCGTGCCGCGCCATCCGGACTGGGCAGTGTCGATTGCAGATTTGACAGAGGTGAAGAAAATTGGTGGGCTGGGATGGAAAGGGAAAATTCTGGCCGGACGGGCCACAAACCGAGAGGTCGAGGAGAGTATTGAGCTTATCACCGGGGATGGGAAGAGGTACCGTACCATGACACTCGAGGGGAGAGACACATTATTCAATCGCATCATATCGATGGGTCAGCAGGTGTGGGGGGGTTATTAACCGGATATCTTTTCGACTTCGCTGTTATAAGACAACATGTACCAGTATCTTGGATGAGTACACAATTTCAATTTATGGAACCCCTTTTGACGCCAGTTTCTCCTCGTCTGATCGACGCTGGATTTCCCTTTTGAAACATGGTCGATCTCGTTCCTTTTCTCCGACTGGATCGCTTGACCATCAAACTTTAGCCAAGCCACCGAAATACCATCGTCGTTGGCGCTGTTTGCGAAGAGATGTGCTTCTCTTTTGGCTCTCCTTTTCCTTTATCTCGACCCCGGTTCAATATCTCGACTCGACAACGGACAATCATCAATTACTCCGGAGACTTCGAGACTTATCATCAAAAATGTCCCAAATAGGCTTCTTGCTGATCACGGTGGGTCCCGTTCTATCCTCAGCTTTTGCTTGTTATCTTCCCCCCGGTCTATCGTCCAATATACATGTTGATTGATACCCTCGTGGTCTGCATGGCGACGGTGTACGTACACAGCGATGGCGTACAAGGCCTCCATTGATCTCTTCTCCGTCCTGCCTTCCTGGTTCGTCGTTTGGTCAAGGTCAATTGCTTGCCCTGCTTTACACATGCCTGTCGTTTCTTGTCGAATCTTTTTCTCTTTCTTTTCGTCCATATTCCTCCATTCCTGTGTTCGGTTTACTGTGTGTTGTCCACTCTCTCCAGCACCCATGTATTGCTATCTCTTCGGCTTGGACATATGCGCTCTGTCTTTTTCACCCTAGGAGGTCTGGGAATCGCGTGTGCCAAACCAATTCGATTGTGCCCCTCAACGTCGTCGACGTCTTCAACTTCAACACGTGAGCCATGCGCCAAAGTCAGTGCCTCCAGTGTCTCTTACCTGGCTGCCACGCCCACCGGTATGATGCCTTCACCAAACTCGACATTGCCCGCCAATTTGACATGAATCTTTAGCCGTTGCCGCAGTGGTCGATGGCCAGCTTTTCCATGAATGCCTCGAATCCATTCCGATCGATAAACAGGGGGCGCTTGACCAACTGCATTCCTTAAAGCCATACATTGAACTCCAGTCAACTCTGCCGTACCTTGCGAATCCGCCTGATGACTACCCCCAGTCTGCAATAGACATTCAGGCGAACCTCGACCGGCTCATCGAAAATGTCTCTACCGGAACGTATTCACGAGAATATGATTTTCAGACCGACCTATACCATCTGTTTCTCTCCGCAAGGGATGGCCATTTTTCTTTCATCCCAGATTTATTTGGAGTCGGTTCATTCACCGTCCCAGATGCAGCTTTGGTTTCGATTTCGCTGGACGGATTTCAACTGCCTCAGGTTTATCTCAGACACGACATTGTCGATTTCTCCCCAGAGACGTCAGGGGAAAGTTCTGGCCCAGAAAAGTCATATATGCCATCTCCTGTAACCAGTATCAACGATATACCAGTCTTGAATTATCTATCCACCAAAACCGAAGAATTGCCTTTCCATGACCCGGATGCCGCATACAATTTTCTCTTCTCTGAAAGTGCTCAGATCGTCCAATTTGGCCCTTCCGGCCATGGCGCCTTTGTCAATCCGACATTCTATCCCGGTCGAGAAACCGTCATTGGGTTTGAGAATGGTACCATCATCCGAATTCCAACCGTTGCAAATATCCATGCCAGTTTCGATGGAGTCTCAGACGGATCGTCGGCTTACCAAACATTCTGCGTCCGAGAAGAACCACAATGGCCCACCGGTCCTCCTCCTCCTCCCCAAACAGATCCATCATCGCTTGCGACCATCCCATTTTACCCACCTCCAATCGTCCAGGACTCTGAAAACCATGTCGCAGGCTATTTTCTCAACAACAGTATGAACGATGACACGGCAGTCCTTTCTATTCTCAACTTCGACGCACAGAACCATCCCGATGAGTTCCAACGGACTATTGCCACCTTTCTCGAAAAATGTAGAGAAACAGGTAAAACTAAGTTGATCATCGACGTCTTTGCCAATGGAGGCGGCATTGTCGAACTGGGTCTCGATACTTTTGTTCAACTGTTCCCGAATCTGGATCCGGTTTCCTTATCGTTGGCTAATATGCGTGCTTCTGAGACTCTCAATCAACTTGGCCTGGGACATTCCCCCTCTCCATCCCGATTCAACAACGCTCCTCCGACCGGAGAAGCATGGGATGTTCGCTCGGCGCTCACCCCTGAAGGGCTGTCGTATGCGAATTGGCCTGGACTGTACGGGCCCGTACCAGTGTCTTCCTCACGCCCCGACTCGGGTTGTGAAAATTTCCAATTGACCAACACTTTCCAACCGAATCCTCACGTCATGGCTCCTCCAGCACTACAGCTCACCAAGACAAACATCTCCGCACAACCCGTGTTTGCGCCTTCGAACATCCTCCTCCTCGCAGACGGCTTCTGCGCCTCTACATGTGCCATCTTCGCCGAGTTGCTGAAAACCCACACGCAAGGTCTAGTCCGCTCCGTCGCCGTCGGTGGTCGACCTGCCGCCTACACCTACGCCGAACTCAACGCCGATCTAGGATACAGCGACGTGCCCGTATCTGTACCGGCACCAATGCAAGTGTCGGGTACCACTAAAGGCCGCGCATTTTGGCCCTTCCGGTCAATCCTCTCGGCTGCCCAGACGGCGGAGGAAGGGTTGGCCCGAGACCGACGTGAAAACGCGAATGTCTCGGCCCTGGAGAAGCTTTCCGATCTCCCGCTACGTCGAACACTCAGGCCCGAAGCCGCGGGCGTCAATGGCGTTAATCATATCCGCGTCAACGAAGGCCATGGAACTGGGCTCCCCTTACAATTCGTCCGTGACGATGCGGAGTTCAGACTGTTCTTTACCAGGGATATGCTAGTGAATCAGATGACTGTGTGGGAGAGAGTGGCGGGATTAGTTTTTGGAGACCGTGACGAACACAAACACGAACCCGAACGTGACTGGGAAGGAAGGGAGGAGGTGTAGAATGAGGAGGGGAAGGATACCTTGAGCAAAGGAGCAAGACGATTTTCTGCCGTGTTCATTTTGTTCTCATTTGGTCGAATAAAGCAAAATCGATTGGCGATGGCGTTTGGGCGTACATGGTCGTTGAATACACTGCAGCTTCTGGATGGGGTGGGTAGCCGGATAACATACCTCCAGTTATCTCTAAGAATTTTGAGATAGAGGCACCGATTGAGATAGATGTCTCTCGTAACTAAGCTAATCTGATGACCACTTATCTGCCAGCTTTGGGATCCAAGTCCTTCATCGGAGACAAGATCAACTACCTCAATACCGACAGTGACCGCAATAACCACAGTGCTCAGCTGAACAGGCCGTGTAGTCTTTCTCCGCGTCGTCGTCGTCATCCCAAAGATCAGGGTTGCGGCGGTCCTCTATGGATCTGGGGGAACCATGCACATCCTCATCCTCTCCATTGGCATCGTCAGACTCTCCAATCCACTTACTTTTCCAATCCTCAGGAAGCACGTCCAGACCTTCATCCGCCAGCCGACGTATCTGCAGAGGTCCGGACTCAGATCGGCATAATTCAAGACTCGTCACCGATGTCCTAGAAAATTCCAGGATCTCGTGCAGCAATGACGCCAGCTGGCGGAGTTGCTGGGAATTGTCATCCTCCCATTGGGATACTTCTTCCCTCATGTCTTGGATACGAATGTCTTTGAACAGACCGCGCTCGTGGAATCCGACAATGAGAGTGGGGATCTGGGAAACCCAAAGTCTTGGGGTGATGTCTGTCATGTCAATTTCCCTTTTGATGGTTCCGGTTTTGTGGTCGAATGCTGAACGCGTCTTGATGTCGAAAATATCCTCTTGGGAAATGGGTTCACCACCGTGCTTGATGTGGAGGCATTTCTGGTCCGTGGGTGTTGCTACTGCATGCCCTAAAGAAGCGCTGCCGAATGCTTCGACTAGCGAGACTCCCTCCCCTTCTGGCTCTGGCTCTGGTTGTGGGGACAAAACTTTGGCGGCGTCCGAGTCGGACTGCCGGAAGTGGCCGTCGGCCTCAAAGCGGACTAACAGGCGGAGACCGCCAAAGTTATACTGGATGACTCTCTGATGTGATCCCGCTTTCTTCACATCCTGATCCCATGTCGTGTACTCCTCTGGAAAGGTATGACCATAACCTCGCACGTTGGGTATCAGCTCGCTGGGTGAATTTTCTCTGCGAATGAAAAACACTGTCTTCCCGACCCTCGCCACAATGATTCTGAATTCTCGATCCATGCCGCGCACAAACCGACTCAAATTCCCTAACGCACTGGCACATGTGAAAATGTCCATGTCGTGGGTTGGAAATCTTTCATTGAAGCCCAACACCGCCTGAACCGCTGGTTGCATAGGATAGGATGGGTATCGGGCGGCATTTGGGTCTCGGAAGAAATGGCCTTTGTCAGGTTCAAGCTGACGATCGGTAGCAGGTGGTGCCCATGCTGGAGGCCTCCCTAGACGATAAAACGTGTATTAGAAGATCAAGATCTGCCAATGTGGTTCGGAATGATGTTTTGCCACGGTACCAGGAATGAGAATGCTGGGAGGACCTCCATCCAGCCAGGTGTATGAAGCCACGTAACGGCAATCTGTGATCTTCGGCTCATATGACGAGTTTGATATGTCCTCCGGCAACATTTCGAGGAGAAGCTCTCCAAAGGGAGCGGGAGGATCCAATAGCGGCTGTTCTTCCTGCTTCCAGGAGGTGACGGCTCGATCGGGGAATCCTCTGGACGCACGGATGGAGCCTCGTGTTCCTCTTGCTCCTCTTGCACCTCCCCAAGAATACCCTCTGGACATGTTGAAGCTTTGCACAAAAATGACGATGAGAACTCTGTCAGACGGATGGAGAGCATATCTGGAATCCGAACTGGTTGCCCTTTTCCCACTGGCTAGGAGGGGCAGCTGCGGGGCAGTGTTTGCTGCCTTGCCTCAAAGACAGCGCACCATGCATCTCATCTGGCCTTGGTTGAGACTCTTTTTCTCTCTCTCTTGTAACGTTGCACCTATTTTCTTCTTCATCACTGGGAGAGGCTGTGCTCCTTAACCGATTTCATTTTGGCTCAGCATTGCTCCGGTGACGGGCTCTGGCCGCAACAGGAAACATGTCTGCGCGATCAGCAAGGCTGTCGAAGTACTTTCATCATGTCGAGCAAGGGAAGAAGAAGGTGGAGAAGACTTCTGACGCCAAACTGTTCCTTGAAGCTTTGTGTGAGCAACCGAATCGCGTTCACTGCATAGAAAGATTGTTCTCGAGCGCCAATGCGCTCGAGTCGCTTCAAAAGAGCATGCGTTTTGACCTGTCCGTGGAATTTTTGAACGGGCCTGCGGCGGACACACTCATGTATCTCAAAGATCCCGACGTTGAACAACTCTGCAATGGACAAATTCTCCAAAGGATCATCCAATCCATCGTCCAGCCTCCAACGTTTTGGAATACCCTTGTCGAGACGCACAATGGCAAACGTCTCGACGAAAAGTCCGAAATCTCCTTTGCCTGGCTCCTTCTACACTTGTTGAGCCGGCCTTCTTGTCCAGATGAGATAGTCCACGTGGCGAGAACTACCGTCAAAGATCGATCTCTGCTTGATTCCACCTCTTTCGAAGTTCGCTCACTTGGGTACAAGATTCAGAACGTGCTGGAAACGAAGTCGACAACTCTTCCCCATCTCGACGACTACAGGCCCGGAGGGAGACACGACAACGATTTTGAAGACTTCCACAAAATTTGCATCCTTCCGACTCCCGATGAAATTGCTTCCACCGAGACACCTTTCTACCGAAGAGCAAACGAAGTCTATGCAGCGGAGCCCCAACATCGGCCAGCGATGCATTTCGACAATCAATTCCGCCTTCTCAGAGAAGACTTCCTCGCAGAGCTTCGCAATGATCTTCAAATAGCGCAAGGACAGAAAAAGGGAAGAAGATCGGCGGATCTGATCAGTGGCCTCGCCTTCATGGGCATTGATTGCGGAACAGAGACCAGAAGAAAACCCTGTTCTCTGACTTTTCGCTGTGAAAGAGGGCTTCCTGCAATATCCAACATTCCAAAACCGGAGAGGAAAAGGTTCCTCGCAGACAATCGGAATATCTTGAAACATCAATCGTTTGGGTGCTTGCTAGCGGGGAAAGAGGTTGTTGCATTCGCTTCGATCGATCGAAATGAGGATCTGCTGGCCGAAGATGTTCCAGTGCTTGCTTTGCAGATGGCAGAAAGTGATTCGGTGACGAGAATCCTTTCTAGAGCCAAAAAGACAGAACCTTTTTATTTTGTCGTCGTCGACACCGCCGTGTTTGCGTACGAACACATTCTTCGGCGACTGCAGGAGAAGACCGACTTCCCGCTCTCAGACTGTCTGTTGGCATCAACACCCTCATTACAATGTCTGGACATTGGATGCGGCTTGTCACGCATCGTCAAAGAGATTGAAGCGACCAAGGGCCAAAATCTTCAACGGGTTCTAGGGACATCGAAGAAGATCTCCCTCGACAATTCACAATTTGAGTCGCTGATCACAGGCTTGACGCATTCTTTGAGTCTCATTCAAGGCCCTCCTGGTACAATCTAATCCTTTCGTTGGCGACTTGGTCACTGATCTGTTTTAGGGACCGGAAAATCTTTCATCGGAGCTCTGCTAGCCAAAGTCCTGCACGACCACACAAATGAGACGATCTTGGTGATATGTTATACCAACCATGCACTGGACCAATTCTTGGAAGACCTCATGGATATCGGAATACCCACCGAATCCATGGTGAGACTTGGATCGAAGTCGTCGGACCGAACGAGGAAACTCGGCTTGGCCGAGCAGTCCGTGGGCACGAACCCCGTTCGATTCTCGTGGAACTTCGTCAATGTCCGAAAAGAAGAATTGAAGGATCTGGAACAGAAGTTGAAATCCAAGTTGGCTGAATTCAGTGCTGATGTCAACAAACGTCAGTTGCTGGAATATCTGGAGTTCTCCGAAGATGCGGATTTCTGTGAAGCATTCACCGTACCCGAAGAAGACGACGGAATGCAACGCATCGGTAAGGGAGGCCGCCGTGTTCACCCTTATTACTTACTGGATCGATGGACCACGGGGCGGAATGCCGGAATCTTCCAATCAATAGTCAAGAAAGAGCATTCTCATGTCTGGGACACACCTCTTCGGGCTCGTCAGGAAAACCTGCAGCGCTGGAGAGACAATATTTGGCGTGAATACCTGGAAGCCATTGCTCCTTTGTTTGATGATTTCAATCGCATCCAGAGTGAGATCGAGGAATATTTCTATCAGACGAAAAACTCTGAGATTCTCCAAAAGAAACGCATCATCGGCTGCACTACGACAGCGGCGGCAAAATATGCACAAGCACTACAGGCAGCAAAACCAGGGGTCATTTTAGTGGAAGAGGCGGGCGAAATCCTTGAGAGTCATGTCCTGACGGCAATGACCGCGGACACGAGACAACTTATCTTGATTGGAGATCACAAACAGCTACGACCAAAAGTGAACAACTACAGTCTGACGGTCGAAAAGGGCGAGGGATTCGACCTCAACAGATCTCTGTTTGAGAGACTGGTGCTTACGGGGTACCCCCATACCACGCTTTCGGAACAGCATCGAATGCGTCCAGAAATATCTCAACTCATTCGACATCTGACCTATCCGGACCTCCTGGATGCTGGCAAAACCAAAAATCGGCCCCATCTGCGTGGTTTCCAAGACAATATCATTTTCGTGAATCATGAGAAACCAGAGCTTGACCTGAATGGCGTGTCGGAACGGCGGGATCCCACCACCAAAGGAAGCAAACAGAATCCTTTCGAGGTTGAGATGGTCCTCAAGTGCGTCCGATACATCGGACAGCAAGGTTACGGAACAGACAAGATTGTGGTTCTTACCCCATATTTGGGACAACTGCATCTTCTGAGAAAGGAGTTAAGCAAGACCAACGATCCCATGTTGAATGATCTTGACTCTCACGACCTGGTCCGGGCTGGACTCGTTACACCAGCCAGCGCTAAACTGACAAAGCGTCCAATATTGATCTCCACGATCGGTAAGTGCACCGGTGCCATTCTTCGTGCTGGCTTACTGACCCAAACAGACAATTACCAAGGCGAGGAGAGAGAGATTGTAATCGCTACGCTTACCCGCAGCAATAAAGCAGGAGACGTGGGATTTATGGCAGCCCCGGAAAGACTCAATGTGCTACTTTCGCGCGCACGCAATGCTTTGATTCTGATCGGGAACTCTACTACCTTCCTCGGCAGCAAGAAAGCAAAGACCGCCTGGCAACCTTTGTTTGACCTTTTGACTAAGAATGGCCATGTTTATGACGGTTTTCCCGTGAAGTGCGAGAGACATCAAGATCGGAAGACGATAATACGAGCCCCAGAAAGCTTTGATGTCGAATGTCCTGATGGCGGCTGTTCCGATCCATGGTATGTTCCAATCCGAATTGGTTCACGCTCGAAATTTTCACTGATGATTTTCAAGCTCGGCGATGCTCCGTTGTGACGTTCATGTCTGCCCTCAGCGTTGTCACCAGGTTTTTGATCATTCAAAAATGGATTGCACCAGCATTGTCGAAAAATTATGCGCAAAGAAGCATAGATACAGCTGGCGATGTCATCGAGGGCCGCCCAAAATCTGCCCGAAATGTGAACGGGAGCAACAAATAGAGAACGAGAAGAAGCGAAGAGATTTCGAATTAGAGTTGAGGAGACAGGAACGTCAAAATCAACACGCCCGGCAGCTAGCCGAGTTGCAGCAAAAGATCGAAGAAGAAAGGGGTATTTTAAAGGATATCGCAGATGAAAAGGAACGGCAGAGCACTCTCGCGCAGAAAGTGAAAGACCTCGAAACCCTGAGAAGCAAAACGGAACGCGCTCGACAGTCTCGCGCTGAGCCGCCGACGACCTGGTCCAGAGATGCACACTCACCTGCTGATGGATCGACTCCAGGCGATGCTGCAAAGCAAGCACTGGGCCGGGCTATCTTATGTGAAAGTTCCCAAATCCCGTTGGAAGCATCGGCGGCACAAGATGAATGGGAGCGGCAGAAGAAGCTAGAAGGGCAGTCGAACGAAGCTTTGGATTCCCTCATGGGAATGATTGGTCTGGAAGAAGTCAAAGATATGTTCCTATCCATCAAGACGAAAGTGGACGTAACGGTTCGGCAAAACACCAATTTGAGAGATGAAAGATTCAGCGCGGCTCTTTTAGGAAATCCAGGAACCGGTACGTTCGTTCTAGATTCACCGACCCTACAGTCGAGGTGCGATCTCGCTTTCTCACCATGACCTCGCATTTTCTAGGGAAAACTACCGTCGCACGCTTATACGCCAAATTTCTTAGTTCCGTGGGTGTCATACCTGGTGATTTTTTCGTCGAAACCTCAGGCTCTCGACTGGCCAATGATGGGATTGCAGGGTGCCGAAAACATCTTGAAGAGATTTGCAATAGTGGCGGTGGGGCACTCTTCATCGACGAAGCCTACCAGTTGGTGTCCGGACAGAATTATGGAGGAAAGCAAGTGCTCGATTTCCTGCTCGCAGAAGTGGAGAATCTCACTGGAAAAATCGTTTTCATCCTGGCCGGCTACAACAAAAATATGGAGGACTTCTTCGCACACAATCCTGGGATACCGAGCAGGTTTCCAGTCAAATTCCAATTTGGCGATTACTCTGACGTCGAGTTGCAAACAATTCTTCGACACCGCATAGAACAAAAATACAATGGAAGAATGGAAATAGACGGCGGAATTGACGGCCTGTACATTCGAATAGTCTCATGTCGCATTGGGAGAGGCCGTGGGCGCGACGGGTTTGGGAATGCCAGGTCTGTACGGAACGAATTTTCACGAATAGCTGACCGTCAAGCAAGGAGGCTTCAACAGGAACGTCGGCTGGGTAGACAGCCTGATGACATGTTCCTTACCAAGGAGGACCTAATTGGTCCAGAACCTGCTTCCGTACTAAAAGGAAATACGGCTTGGGAGAAGCTTCAGAACCTGACAGGGCTGGAAAGTGTCAAGCAGACTGTCCAATCACTTTTTGATACTATCCAGTCCAATTACCAACGCGAGCTGGAGGAAAAGAAGCTGGTCGAATATTCCCTCAACAAAGTATTCGTGGGAAATCCAGGAACAGGCAAGACAACAGTGGCGAAACTGTACGGTCAAATTCTTGCTGATATAGGGTTACTATCGAGCGGAGAAGGTTCGTTCCTTTCGTCCCTGTCGTTCCTATTCTGCCGGGGGACGTTATCTACTTCAAATGGTTAAAAGCTAATATGCACCAGTGGTTGTCAAGAACCCTTCAGATTTTGTCGGAAACGTCCTCGGAGCGTCTGAGAGCACAACAAGAGGAATCCTGGCTTCCACGATAGGCAAAGTTTTGGTTATCGACGAAGCTTACATGCTCTATGGCGGGTCCTCGTCCACGGGAGGACCATCAATTTCGGATCCTTACAAGATGGCCGTCATTGACACCATTGTTGCCGAAGTACAGAGCGTTCCTGGTGATGATCGCTGTGTCCTGTTGCTCGGATATAAGGAGCAGATGGAGTCGATGTTTCAGAATGTCAACCCTGGGCTCTCCCGACGTTTCCCCATGGATTCAGCTTTTGTCTTTGATGACTACACCGACGACGACTTGCAGAAAATTTTGAACTTGAAACTCAATCAAATCGGCTTTAACGCGACTCCAGAAGCAAAGGGAGTGGCTCGTGAATGCCTCCGTCGGGCCCGTGATCGGCCTCATTTTGGCAATGCTGGGGAAGTAGATATTCTCCTTGACAAAGCCAAGATGGAGCATCAGAAACGATTGTCGTCAAGGCAAACGAAGATCATTGACACTCTCGAACCTCTCGATTTCGACGCGAACTACAACCGGGCCGAGCAGGCTCCCACGAATTGCAGGAAACTGTTCGAGGACGTTGTTGGTTGTGACGAGATCATTCACCAGCTCGAAGGCTACCAACGGACGGCTTCCAATATGAGAAAACTGAATATGGACCCGCGAGAGCAGATCCCCTTCAGTTTTCTGTTTCGAGGTCCCCCAGGTAAGTCCGGCATGAAGTCCGGGTGAGAATGTGTGATTTGCTAACAGTCACAGGCACCGGCAAAACCTCGACGGCAAGACGAATGGGAAAGATCTTTTATGATATGGGATTCCTGGCCAATGCCGAAGTGATTGAGTGCTCAGCAACGGATCTCGTGGGCCAGTATGTTGGGCAAACGGGTCCAAAAACGCAGGGTTTGCTGGAGAAGGCGCTCGGCAAAGTGCTGTTCATTGACGAGGCTTACCGGCTGGCTGAAGGCCAGTTTGCGAAAGAAGCCATGGACGAGTTAGTCGACACCATGACAAAACCCAAGTTCGCACAGAAGCTCATCATTATACTCGCCGGATATGATGAGAATATAAATCGCCTGATATCCATCAATCCAGGTCTCACGAGCCGCTTTCCCGAGACCGTTTGCTTCAAGAACCTCTCTGCGGAACAGTGCTTGGAATTGTTCCAAAATTGCCTCCAGAAAAGCAACAAGATCGACAGCACCGCTGTGCAAACGCCATCCACTACATTCAAAGCGACACTTCTCGAACTCTTTGGCCGCCTCGCTAAATCTCCTGCTTGGGGGAACGCCAGGGACGTCAAGACACTGGCCAAGTCTGTCCTAAACAAAGTCCTCTCCGGAACGGTCGACAATGTCGCCTTTGAAATAACAGAGGATATTGTGCTGTCCACGATCCAAGCGATGGTTTCAGACCGCGAAGACCGGAAGAAGTCAGCAGCCATGTCCCGACAACCAAAGCTCCCAACCCAGCTTCTCCCCCGTCGAAATGTTCCTCTCCCCCCTGTGTTGAGCACTGCGACCAATATTGCCCCTAGAGCCGAGGAAGCATCTCCTCCACCTCCGGCTCCACTGTCACAAAGTCTCGAGCAGGCAAAGTCTGGTCGTGACCCCGACGTCTCGGACGACGTCTGGAATCAACTACAATCTGATCAACATTCTGCTGAAGAAAACGAAAAGAAGCATTACCAGCTCCTCGGAGAAGAAGAAGATGCGAAGCGCGAGCTTAATTCGAAGGTCGATGCAGAACTTGAAACAAAGCAGCGTGTCGAGGAGGAATCAAATGCCGAGGCTAGACGGTTGCTCGAAGAAGAGTTGCACAAGCGTGAGAAGGAGCGGCTGGCATATCTGGAGAAAGTGGCAAGGATGGTGCAAGAGAGACAACGAAGAGAGGAGGAGAGGAAAAAAGAGAAGGAAGCACAGAAGAAATTGAGGGAAATGGGAGTGTGTGTGGCAGGCTTCCGCTGGGTCAAACAGGCCGGCGGCTATCGCTGTGCAGGAGGATCTCATTTTGTCTCTGATGCACAAATAGGGCTTTAATCAAGGTCCCAGTAAGGAGTCAAACAAAGAGGAGATGAAGGTGGTTCCCCTCAAAGAGCAAAGTTGGTTCAACATTTGTCATTGATCTCGACGAGGCTGAGGATTCACGTGCTCGCGAATCCGGCGCATGTGCTCTTCGACCACGCCGAATCTCTTCCAATTCGGACATCTTGACGACCAAAATTCAGCCACCAGGTATTCAGCACGCCTTTTGGTGGCTTCGGCACCAAGAAACCTTTTGTTCTCTGCCCCTCGGTCAAGTTTGCTTGACCTGTCATTCTTTGCCCATTGACTCTTTGCCTTGGTTGTCTCACGTTACACAAGTACGGACGTCAAGAGGGGTAGTTACTTGCATTAATAGAGGGGCATGACTACCTCTTTATCAACCTCCCAATTTCTGTATCATTTACATTCACTTCGCTCAATACGACTGTTCATCTCAGTATGTCTTCAAATCCGTCCCCAAGGGGCCGTGGTGGCAATCGCGGCGGCAATCGCGGCAGCCAACGTGGTGGTACTACTCTACCTTGTGTGGGACGAGGTGGTTCTTTTGGCCAGGGCTCAGGGCGTGGCGGCAATCAAAATATGTCGTCTCCGGACACGATCAATCAGGGTCCTGCTAGAGGCAGAGGTGGCCATGGCGGGATGAGAGGTGGTGGCCAGGCCGAACTGACGGTATTCTCGTACGTGAATCCCCCTCCGTCCTAGATGTCTTGAGTTTGGCGACTGACATTTTGTCGCTATCTCAACCATGGACCGAACGACTCTGCCCAGCCTAGCCAAAAAGTCCGCCAAATCGAAGATCAGGTGGAAGCCAATCTAAAACAGGCCAGAAAGAGAGTAAGACTGCCTGCTAGACCCGGATATGGGACGCAGGGAAGAGAAGTGATCTTGTGGGCAAATTATTTTGAGCTGATATCCACTGGCAACTCCCCCCTGCATCGATACAAGATCGACGTCCTCCCAGGTCAGAACGGGAAGAAACCCACGGGAAAGAAACTAGGCCGCATTGTCGAATTACTGATCGAAGAGAATTTCGCTCAATATGGCCCTGGCATCGTGACGGACTTCAAGTCCACTCTTATTAGCACCAACCTGCTCAACATTGGTCCTGGTGCTTACCAAGTGGTCTACCGAACCGAAGGCGAAGACCAATCTCAGCCAAATCGAATTCGGTATCGCATGCGCGTTGTTCACGATGGCTCGATGACGGTGGCTGATCTCCTTGGGTTCCTGACATCTCCCAATGCCGAAGTTTCTCTACTATCCAAGGATGCCATTATCCAAGCCCTGAATATTGTCGTTGGGCATTACCCCAAACAGTCTATGAGCACGGCTTCGATCGGGCCGAACAAACACTACGACTTAGCCGCCGCCAGTTCCGAGAAGACGGGCCTTGGAGCGGGCTTGACAGCGATCCGTGGATTTTTCCTTAGCGCCCGAGCGGCCACGGGTCGAATCCTCACCCACATTCAAGTCAAACATGGTGCCTTCTATGACCACGGGCCTCTTGAAACGGTCATGACGGCTCATGCCACAGCCAACGGATTCAACAAATACAAACTGGAGAGCTTTTTGAAGAAGATCTCGGTTCATACCACTCATATGGTCCGAACCAACAACGCCGGTCGACAGATCCCACGACTCAAAACCATATCAGGGCTTGCTCGGCGTGGGGATGGTGTCAGATTAACCCACCCCCCTGTCATACCAGAGTTTGGAGCTGGCCCGAAGAAGGTTCAATTCTAGTTGAATGAGGGTCAGGGCAGATATATTTCCGTCTTCGACTTCTTCGTCGAGAAACACAACATTACAATCAACAACACGAACATACCTGTGGTCAATGTCGATTCAGAACAAGGCCCTGTCTATTTGCTTGCACAGGTCTGCCAGGTTATCCCAGGCCAGGCCGCGAGGTGTGCGTTGAGTCCCTCCCAAACGCAACAGATGATCAGATTCGCGGTGCGGAAACACAGACCAAACGCAATCACCATCACGACATCTGGCGCACAGATGTTAGCCCTCCACAATCAAGGTAGCAATAATCCAAACCTAAAGGCCTTCAACGTCCACATCATTCCAAAGCTCATCGCTGTCACGGGCCGCGTCTTAAATTCTCCGAAGGTCCTCTACGACGCGGGCAAACAAGCAAACACCGCATTCGGCAGCTGGAATATGAAAGAAGTCAGGTTTACTGCGAAGACAAGTCTCGCAACTTGGACATACCTATTGATTACATCTCCCTCGACGAATGATCCATGGAACAGTCCCGCGGAACTGAAGCAGAGCCTGGATGCTTTGAAGTCTAAGTTGTCGGAGGTGGGTGTCGTCCGCCCGGATTGTCGGCCTGGTCTGCGCATCAGTGTCGATGTCAACGCAGAGGGATTTGAGACACGAATCGACGAAGCATTGAGCAAATTTGCTGCACACCCCAATCGGCCCCGGCTTGTCTTTGCCATTCTGCCGTCCACTGACTCACATATCTACAATCGCGTCAAGTACGTGTGTGACGTGAAGGAAGGACTCTTGAACGTCTGTGTGATTGCGTCCAAGTTCAAGAGGGCAAATGGTCAATATCGTGCGAATGTCGCACTGAAATTTAATCTCAAATTGGGCGGCTGCAACCAGAGCTTGCAACCACCGAAGCTCGGTATCTTGTCAGACGGAAAGACCATGGTGGTCGGACTTGATGTCACCCATCCCTCACCGGGCTCGTTATCCATGGCTCCCAGTGTTGTGGGCATCGTCGCGTCAATTAACGAATCGTTCGGACAATGGCCTGCCGACCTCTCCATTCAAACTGGTCGACAAGAGATGGTAGCCGGACTGAAGTCCTTAATGAAGGGGCGTCTCAAGCTGTGGAGCAAGCACAACCATGATGACTACTCCAAGAACATTCTGCTCTATCGCGATGGTGTTTCGGAGGGTCAATATAACCTTGTGCTTGACCAGGAGCTTCCTGAGATTCGTGCTGCTTGTCGAGATCTCTACCCACCAAAAATGACCGGCCAAGGCCTTCCACGAATCAGTTGGCAAGCGACACAATACACGTTTCTACCCGACCAAGCCAGAACAAGCGGATCGCTCCACAAATACTTCCAACGGGACCGAGGTCGATCGTGGCGTCACCCAGGCCCGCCACTGGGACTTCTTCCTCCAAGCGCACGCTACAGTCCAAGGAACAGCGAGACCGGCGCATTATTACATCGTCTACGACGAGATCTTCCAGGCCGAAAATGTGCCACCACCTTCAAGAACGTGGCCGACGTCCTCGAGGACTTGACCCACAACTTATGCTACCTTTTTGGCCGGGCCACTAAGGCTGTCAGCATCTGCCCTCCAGCGTACTGTGTGGATCTGGTCTGTGAGAGAGCAAGATGCTATCTCGGCAAGATCTTCAACCCGTCTTCGATGACCAGCTCAACAGGCAGTGTGGCGGGAGTAGATGCCAGCTTGGTGAACATACATCCCATCGTACGTGACAGCATGTTTTACATCTGAGAGTCACCCAATGGAAAATCTGACAAAGCTGGATTTCGGAACCGGCAGTCTCCGATTCGTGCTGGGAGGGGACAACGAATCGCTCGTGTTTCTACCATGGACGATCCCTCTAAGAGACAGAATAATTGTCTTGTGTGGTACTGAATCATCTGAATAGACTACTTGGAATCAATCAGGGAGGTGACCAACCACAACATCCGAAAAGATGTCTTTGTGATGCTTAGTTCTCCCCGCTGTGATAACTGCCTTATCTGGTTACTTTGTACACGGAGAGTACTCCACCAGGATCCTAGAGACCAGTAACTACTATATGATTATTAACTCCCTCCCTAATGCCTCTCTATCCCTTCGTCTGGTCAATTGCTGCATTTTAGCGCCTTGGCATGAAGAGCCTTGGCACTATGGACAATATCGATATCCAGACAAGTGGGGAAAACCATCTGAATCATCCCAACAGTGACAGATCCTTTGAGATTCAATGCTCACAACAAAGGAAAAAGAAACTCTGTCATCAGATTCAGTCCAGATCAAAGTCAAGCTCTGCATAGACGAAACAGGAGCCGCAATGCCGACACCGACCGAATTCTCTTTGCTCTTATTACGAACACGCCACGACGTGGCTCCTTAACAGTGTTTGGCAGGACTAGTAGGACTAGCAGTCCTGTTATAATCCGACAACTCCTAAATCCTTTGCTCTCATTGGCTGAAATCTCGTACGGTTCATCGGATCCAGTCTATGGACCATTCAGGGATGGGCAGAAATGCCGCCTTTGTCTGCCATGATGGACTTTGTGCGCTGTTGTAGGCAGGGTGTAAGTTGCAATATTGCCAAGCCAACATCCTCACGTGATAATGCCAAGAAACTTTTCACGTGACTGGAACCTGAAGGCTGACCAATTAGAGAGCTTCATTTTGGCCCTCAGGACGGGTAGGACGAACGGGACGTTCGTCCTGTTCCTCAAGATATGATTGCCCGCAGGGACCCATTCGCTAAACCCGGCTATACGGAAACAGACAGAACGACGAGGTGGTTAAGCAGGAGCAGTGGTTTCTGACGCAACCTCCACAGTGGCGGCAAATGATAGATTACAATAGCGATCGAGGATGATTTCAAACGAGCACGGAGGAAATCTGTAGCTAGACAGGCAGAGCAGATCAATTGCCACTAAAATCTTTTTTTGCTCATGCAGCCTTGGATAGGCTATGACTTTAAGCGAACTCCCTCGTCACGCTGTCACACCAGTCGAACAATTTACTAGCCTGGCCGTCCTCCTTGGCCGCCTCCAGTTCCAAATCCTTCCTGACACCAGCCTTCCGGCCCCACGGAACAATGTATGCACCCTGATCTTTTTCAAGAGTCAAATCGGGTGATAAGCCCGCATAGATTTCCGTGTACGCGCCAAAAATGACTGGATATAGGAGGAATTTGTGCAGGAGCCACATGACGAAGGCCGGGAACTGGGAGCCCGCGTGTCGTTGGAGATCGGAGGCCAGGTTGCCTGGGTTGTAGCACTAGGCATACGTTAGGAAGTGGAAAATGAACGCCCACAAAACGGGGTGGGACGGGAACTCACATTATGCAACACTTGGTCCCGGTCTCCAAACCTCTTCCCAAATTCTTTGGCAAAGAAATAATTTGCAGCCTTGGAAATTCCATAGGAGCCACTATTCCCCTTTGTGTCGTCCAGCGTCGCTTCTCCATCTTTGCCCTTTTTCCACGCCATCCCACCTAGCACAGGATTCAAGTCCACCGCCAAACTCCCAGCCCAGCTGACTCTCACGGCGCCCTTAGGTTCATTTTCGGCCGTACGTTTCAAGATCGGAAGTAACAATTTAGTAAATAGGAACGGACCGAGGATGTTTGTCTGAAACGTGAGATCCAGACCTTGAGCACCCTTAGAACCGGCCGGCGGAACCATCACGCCGGCATTGTTATCGAGCCAATGTAACTTGTCCTCGTGCGACATGAAGTTCTCGGCACTCGCTTTGATAGTTTTTAAGTCTGAGAGGTCCAAGTACAAGTACTCCAGTTGGCCCTTGGAGGCGGGGTGATCTTTCTTTATAGCTTCGATCGCGGCGAGGGCTTTGGATTCGGTGCGGGCGGCGACATAGACTTTGGCATTGCGTGCATAGAGGATTTGAGTCACTTGGTAGCCGACGCCGGTGTTGGCGCCAGTGATTATGTAGACTTTACCGGTCTGATCCGGGAGATTCTTTTCTGTCAAGGGGGGAGTGGGGAGGTTGAAAGATTGGGACCAGAAGGCGCGGAGGCGGAAGAACATTTTTCCCTTTGGGTTTTCCCCCCGAGGGATATGGAAGTTGAGTGTGTGGTGAATAATAGGGAGAGCGAGTCAGTTATCGTGGGCAGATGCCGATGTTTGATGGAAAGGGTGATACACTTCTTACCGGCCCATCAGAGAGACACATCAGCCTTATATTTTGACCTGTTGATCAAGTTGACACTCATGGAGTAACGGAATGATGTTTTCCAGATCGCGCATCACATGCAGTTTCACGGAGATAGAAACTAGCCTTGCATGGATCCTACCTCCAAGGAAGCCACTATGGTTCCACTTCATGTTTCGCGCCCCCTTTTGGGGAAAATCACAACAGGCAGCACTCATTTCTTCCAATGGAAATTCGAAATTCCCTGATTTCACACGAGGGCAAACCATAGACACGAAATTGTGGAAAAAGAAGCGCATGCGGCTGTGCGGACCACCATCCAAGAGTGAGAATTCCCTGCATCAGTGAGAGTCAGTCTGTCAGTGTTGTGCATTAATTAGCGTTGAGCTTGATTTTGACGGAGTGAGAGAACAGCCTATAACTTGCGAGCGGCTGGTGAGGCTGACATCTGGTTGGGTCGGCTTCTGTCCTGGCCCAACATCCCTGTTCATGCATGTCCCCGGGTTTAACGATTTGCAGAAACGCACTGAGATGTGCGATATTTTTGTCCGAATCACCTTTGCATGCAGATGACTCGAGGATTCTGGTCAAGAATGGCCGCGAATACTAATCTGAATTTGGCAAGGGACACAAAGCATATATTCGAGTCCATGTGGACAAGTCAAGGGAAGTCCCGCCTGGGTGGCACCCCGAATGATATTGGCGACATGGACAAATGCGGATGAACGCGGGCGAAGGGGAGAGGGTGTGATTTGGCGAATCTAGAGGTCGTGTCTTTAAGCAACCATCGCCGAAGACGATTCCGTAGCGAGCAACCATTCACTCCTCCAATGCAAAGTCGTCTCAAGACAAGACCAATGTCTCACCAATGTCCATCAATCCAATCTCCTCACCCCATTTCAATCCCGCCTCTTCCGCTGCCATTTTCCAATGTTTCGGCGGAGTCCGGACATCTTCATAAGCCCGCGAAAGTCCTCCACGGACCGTCCCCCAGTGCATACCGATTGATTTCTTGCTTCGTATGTCTTGGTGTATCTTAATCGAATCCCATGAGTTGGCATGGACGTCGGACATGAATGTCCGCGGTTCACAGAGCCCAATGGGCAAAAGGGCAAGATCGAAGGGCCCCAGTAGGTCGCCGATCTGCTGGAAGGCCGGACATGCCGGTTGCTGGTCTTCCTCTTCGCGGGTCATGTCGGCAGCGGGAATGGATCGATAAGCGGTGTCACCTGCGAAATATACCTTCTTTCCTTCCGGACCTTGACAGTCCTGAACGGCGAAGGAACACCATAAATCATGATCTCGATCGAAAACGGTGCGCGCAGAGGAATGTTGAGTGGGAAGGCAGGTGATGCGCACTTTTCCCACTCCTTCGACCTGAATTTCGACTCCATCCCACCAGTCTAACTCCGTGATGCATGCGCGGTCGATGCCGAAGGAAGTCAACCACCGAGAATTGTGCAGTCCCACGAGAAAGCGAACATTTTTCTTTCGCTTGGCGTACACTGCCTTTAATGTATTCGCGTCGGCATGGTCGTAGTGATTGTGACTGATCAGGACGATATCCACCTCGACGGCATCCAGGAATTCTTGCAGAGTGCAGGGCGTCGGAGTGTATCTCTTGGGCCCGGCCCAGGTCACCGGAGACGTTCTTTCTGAGAACAGGGCATCACAGAGGATATGGATGCCTCGGGCTGCTCCTGGTGGCTTGGAAGTTTGCAACCAGAAACTGGCATGACCGATCCATGTCACTTTGAATCCGGGAACTGAGTTGAAGAAGTCGATCTTTTGGATAGGAACCAACTCTGACCGGTCGGGCACAGGCACAAAATCTGGTGTGTCTTTGCCGAAACGGGCCCTGAGAATACGCAAGAGACGGCCGTGGCCACCAGGAGAGGACGGCCATGGGTTTTGGAAACCCGTGGGAGGACTGCCAACATGGTGGACTTTGGGCTCATCGGGTAACAAGGACGGCAGGTGGTCGACGGTGATCATGGTGGACGGTGGCTCGACTGGTATGAAGGATGGACTTCCAGGTGCTTCGGGGGGGCCCTCAAGAGCGCCAGGCATCAGGATAACCATTTCTGCCGCTTCAGAATCACCAAAGGCAGAGTCGGGTGGATATTGGACCGCCCGCCCACAGGGTGCGTGTGGCTGTCAGTGGAAGACTCCGGCATATCCGCAGCCGGCGATAAGACCGTGTTTGGCTTCATCCACGCACGCAGCAAGCTATACGTAGTGCCTTCGTACCCAAGAATGTATCTGATCCAACAGACTCAGTGGGAGTTGGATTCGGAGGGTGACACGTATCTAATATACACCGCGGCCAACTACCGGTTTGGGTATTCCGTCATCGATGGCCCACCAGGCCACCAATGCCCTCCTCTCATCCCGAATGGACAGTATGATCATTGGTGAAACATCAACTTCATGCATCACATAGTATTTAATAGGACATGTTCTCTCGACGTTGAAAATCAGTAGCCTGCTGCCTCATATCAGACGACAACGAACGTCGATCATCAAAATGGTCCCTTCACTGATCTCCCTCGAAGAACACTTCTTCTCTCAAGCCATGCTCTCTGGGTCGACGGAAAAGTACTCCGAACAGCTCAAACACATCCCTGGCCTCGCCGACAAGCTTGCAGACGTCGGCGACCTACGCCTCCAATTCATGGAAGGAGGCCAAATCTCCTTTCAAATCGTCTCCCACGCACCCGGAGCCATGTCTCCGTCTCAATGCAAATCTGCCAATGACCAACTTGCACAGGCTGTCAAGAACCACCCCGATCGCTTCGCTGGATTCGCCGTCCTCCCAGTCTCGGACCCCGAGCGATGCGCTGGAGAATTGACCCGCTGCGTGAAAGACTTGGGCTTCGTCGGCGCCTTGATCGACAATCATGCCGAAGATGGCTCCTATTACGATGGCTCCGAATACTTCCCCATGTTCCAGGCGGCTCAGGATCTCGACGTGCCCATTTACCTGCACCCGACCTGGCCGACGGATATCATGATGAGCACATTCTACATGGGCAATTTTCCCATGGCCGCATCGAAATCCATCAGCGCCTCCGGCTTTGGCTGGCACTCCGACGTTGCGACACATGTCCTCCGCCTCTTCGCCGCGGGGCTCTTTGACCGTCTACCCCAGTTGAAGATTATTGTCGGGCATATGGGCGAGATGCTGCCTTTTATGCTGCAGCGCATTATGCAGCTATCTCTGCGCTGGGACAAACGGGATCGCGACTTCAAACAGGTCTGGGACACGAACATCTATATCACGACGAGTGGGAATTGGAGCGTGGATCCCATGGCGTGTATACTCCGCAATACGAAGATCGATCATATCTTGTACAGCGTGGATTACCCCTTCGCGAGGAACGAGGATGGGCTCAAGTTCATGCAAGACCTCGAAAAGAGTGGCCTTGTGACGGAGGAGCAAATGGAGATGATTGCCTACAAGAATGCTGAAACGTTGCTGGGTGTCAAGGCCACCAAGAGATAGTATTGATAGCCCCCTCGTGATTCTTCTTGTTGAGCTGACTGCACTTGGTAACTGCCACAGCACTCCCTCATCAGGTGTTCGACCACGCTTTCTAATCCTCAATCCAGACATTTGACCGAAAACACGAACACCAAGGTGAGTGTTGTAGGGGAAAGGGAATGAATGAAATCGGAGTCTGTAGATGGGTAAAATCTCGAGATCAGACTATCGTGCCTGCATTAGGACTCATGGACGTGAGACTGGGTCAACCGGGTCAGCGCAGAATGGTATCAAAGAAACTCCTCAAATTGGTATCTGATTCGCGATCTGATCCGACCCGACCCGACCAGACCATTGGACCATGTTCTGACCATCCACAACTCCATCGCTCATCTCAAGGTGGTGTTCAGAACATCTCGAATTAGTACACATCGACATCAATCTTTCTGTTCAAATATAAACGGAATCTCATTGTCACCGCCTGGAAACTTTCCTTATCGGTCGTCCTCCACCGCCAAACTCTGCCGGGTCCACTGTCCTAAATCCACTTCGGCCACTGGGGCCTCGTTTGGGCCGCCGTTCGGGAGAATGTTCTTCGATGACTTCGACGATATCCTCCTCCTCCACTACGCTCGATGGATGTTCTTCTACCACGACGGTCTCTTCATGTTCGCGGACGATTCTTTCCCGGCGTGGGCTACTGACTTCCGTCATCACCCGACTGTGGCTGCGACTCCGACGAGGTGATCTGCGGTGGTGGTGGTGTCGGACGACTTCCTCTTCGTAACTGTCGCGAACCCAGTATCCTGAAAGACGGAAGGCGCTGAGGAGAATGTATAAAACCAGGATAAAGCCGGCGATGGAGCCGAGGACAATGCCTACGACCGCACCTGGCGCCGGTCCATCGTTGAGCCCGGCATACGTTGTCGGGATGGCGAGGACGGCATTCTGTCTTTTCGAGAGCGCTGAAGGGTGCACATAGATTGGTTGGACCGCTTCGGAAACGGGAGATCGAGGGGTAAAGAGGGATTCTTGGAGGGCTCGTTTCGAGACTCCGATTGTGCCTCTTAGAATGACGGCGAATAATGATGCGATGGGAGCTTTGGTAGATGTGGTACTTCGTGAGGGTAGAGGGGTTAAATTGGAGGATACTGAACGAGAAATGACGGTTCTGATGTGTTCGCCTGAAGCACTGCGGGGAGAAATGGTCGGTGCCATTGGGGGGGCCGCGATCACCATCCACAGGAGAGTTCGACTTTGTATAGGGTTCAAATGTAGGGGATGAGAGGACGTGCTTTTTCTTCTGTGAGGTATTCTTCCTTGACTTTCCTCTTCTTTTCTTTTTTTTTTTTCTGTCTGCGCACTCGTCTGTGTTCTATGGCGGATATCAGGGAGGTAGAAGCTCGAAGGATCAGCTGGTCGCGGGCACCAATAGAGGGCCCGCTCGGGTGTTCAATGATGAACTTCGGTCAAGGGACAAAGATGTGTTCGGGGTGGAATGAAGGAGATTCTGGTAGAGAACGAATGACGAGAAGAAAAGGAGGTACCAACACAGAGAGAAAACCCTGCCAAAGGTTTCTGGGAAGAAAGAAGAGAGAACAAAGAACGGTGGAGGGTGAGTCGAGTGATGATGGCGGTGGTGGAGCGATTTCTTTACAGGCGCAGCCAAAGTGCCGAGCGTTCGAGTTACCAGCCACGTCAGATGTGCACCACCAACCACCCAAAAAAATCTTCCACTACCCAGCATCTCTTGCGAAATTCATATAATCATCCCATTAATCCAGGTGGTTGGTGTTTGATCTTTTTCCACAATTTTCGCATCCACATCCTCTATGGGCAAATAAGCCCAACCCGTTGATGCCGCACATATTACGAAGGACGGACTGCGCAATCTCGTAATGTTCCGCGCTGCCGTCAAGGGATGATCGGCCGCCCTGGACCAAGGTTGATTGGGGGGTGTGGAAGATGCTCTGGGTGGTGCGCTACCATTCACCAAGCAACATCGCTTATAATGCCACGCGCTCTAGAACTTGGTCATCTGGGGAAGTCCGCCATTTGATGTCCTATGGAAAAGCAAAGAGGTACTCCGTACCTTTGGCGCATCTCCTTATGAGTATAATCATCCCAAGAAAGAGAAGGAGAACGAGGCCATTCAAATATCATCTGGATCACCCAAATCCCACTTCCGTGTCGTCAACTTCCGCTGCTTCTTGACCGGAGCTGACTGTTGCTCTCCTGTCGCCGCCCTCGTCATGTTGGAGCTTCTCAACGACAATTTTCGTGGAGAAACATCTGATACCTGCAAATCCTCTTCACTCCCTTTCGCTTTGATGGTTGCATCACTGTCTCGTGCCCTCAACGAAGCCAGGAATGGATTTGTGGCCATGTTCAGATTGGATGACTCGTGCAAACCAAATGCTTTGACGGGCGATTTCGGCCCTGCTCGAGACTTTTTTGTCGGACTTCTCGATCGCATTTCCTGTTCCAATGCACGTAATTTGGCTCGCAGAGTTTCATTTTCCCTCTCCAATTCTTCAACTCTCGTGTCGTTGGGCGAATCTTCATGGATGGTGAATTTGGCCGTCTTCTCGAGAATCTCCAGCTTGCCGTCCATGTACTCTTCACCTCGAATCTTCTCTTGCTCCCTTGCCCGTCTCCATCTCTCTCTCTCCTCCTCCATTCTCTCCTCCATTTCTGTCCAACACTCTTCTCGGACCTCCTGTTCCATCACCACAAGCTTCTCTTCTGCTGCCTGCAGCTTCAGGTCCGCTTCGGTTCTCTTGATTTCTTCTTCGGCGAGTTTGATGGCCAGTACGTCGCACTCTTCAGCCAATCTTGCCGCTTCATGGGTTGCCTGCTCCAATTCTTGAGCACCAAAATAATGGTTGCGCATTTCGTGAGGTGTCGAACGACCACTTTGCAGGGTTTTTCCCGGTGCTCCCGCACCAACAATTGCGCTGGTCACACTGGGAACTCTTGGAACGGTCACCTCTCGTGCCAACGCCGAGTATCTCAAGATCTGACTGGTCGCATTGAAATCTCCCATCGGGTCGGCGGTGACAATCATGACCGCCTTCTGCGGTGGTCTATAAGTGGTGGCGTGGTGGGATGATGGGAAAGAATTGGAGAACAGCAGCTCGGTGAGCTTGCACTGTCTGAACGGCACAATGGGCTTGCTGCCCTCTTGCTGACAATCACTCTGGACCTGCAGACACTGGCCCAGGTACATCAGACTTTCGTTGATCTTTCCTGCTTCTGCCAGCGTGGACCCAGTGGTTTTGGCGTTTCGAGCCCGCTCGGAACCAGCTAAATCGACAATGGACATGGTCCCACCGGTCCAAGCAGGCATCACATAGCTAGCTGGGCCTCGCACTTCCGTTTTCTTCTTGACCTCGATGCAGAAGAAGCCATGACTTCTGGAGCTGACGCTGTTGCTGCCAGTCCCGGCAACTCTTCTCTCCGTCAGACCGGTCTCCAGAACTATCATTGCTTCTTCATAGCTTCCACAAACCACTTTTCGAAGGCCTGCTACTACCTTTCGGTCAGGAGACATCTCGGTATTCTTGAACAGTAAAGGACGTCGAAGAAGACCCTTTTGCAGCGCGGCTCCCTGTCTTGTCGCCATAGCTGGGGCACTTGAGGCAGTCGGGCTTGAGAGAAGATCGAAAATACGGTCGTTGTAAACTTCGTACATTGAGATGAGCACCACATACTCCGCTGGATGGTCGATGTCCATCGAGTATGATGCTACATTTGGATACTGCGGAAACATACTCGATCTGGGCAATAACGGAGGTCGCCGAACGTTGTGGGAGACAGAATCCTGAACAACTTTGCTTTTAGCAGGTGACTTGGTGAAATTTTTCAAGCGAGTTAGGATTGGGACTTTTGAAGGGGGACGCCACGGTCCCTTCTCGAGCGAGGGAAATGTCTCGGGGATATTCGGCAACATCCGTATCGTGGACGTGGCACTTGTGAAATGACTCGGGACAAGATCCTAGGCCGACGGTCGCGCCATTGTGTTTCTGCTTGTGTGTTCCCGGGGGAGAGAAGTGGGAAGTGAGCGGGGAAGCTCATGGATTCGGTTGCCTACCATCATGGGAGTCTGAGCTCGTGATAGTCGGGCTCTGTCGCCATCGCCATACACTGATTCCAAGAAAGTGGTGGCTGACAAAATCTGAGCCTCCGAGGGATCAGCAGCCTGAAGGGACGAGAGAAGTCCAGTGTCTGTGGGTAGGTCAGGATGATGTGGTCTCCGGATCATTTCCCCTATTGATCTGAACAATACGTCGAGAGTCATCTGCACGAGTCCTCGCTGAGTCTTGGATCCCAAGACAGTATGACTCTGGTTCTCAGTTAGTCCTGCAGATCAACAGTTGCCGGCGGCATCATACCTTGCCGCTCCCTGTGACGCCGAGTGTGGCCACGAGGCCATCTCTTCCCGTCTGTAACACGTTCTTAATTGTATCCGCAGTTCCAGTCTCCTCAAACACGTCAAGTTGAGTAGCTTCCTCTTGGAAGATCTTGGTGAAGCCAAATCTCTCTATCGCACGCTTTCTCGAATCATTCGGTGGTTGTAGCGTGATGTGAGTCGGGAAAGAAACGTTTGAGTCTTCGTTCTGAGAGGCCGAGGACGCGGCGGGCTCGACGATGAGCCACGGTTCGACTTTCTGTTTCTCCTGCTGTGGTTGAATCCGTGGACGCAGTCGTAGGTAAACCTGGAACAGCGAGGTTTGTGGTGGCATCTTGCTGGAAATCTCCATGTCGGAATGGATCGACCTATGAAGCTTTTGTGTAAAGGGTCAAGTTTATGGCCAAAACATCAAAGGAGGCAGTGGTTGTGGTGCAAGCATAATGCGGCATGGCAGCGACAATGAAAGAGCTTGGCGTGTGTATAATATTCCTCTTTAGGAATAGTGTTTGTTGCTACGGCGGTTGCTCCGCAAGCCACATCCATGCAAGGGCCAGCCTTGCATCATTAGCCTGATGAAAGGGGAGAAGAGAACCTAAAAATGAATTCTACATCCCACTCCATTTCATTACCCAAGGCAGGAGGAAGTCCTGAGAGTTTATACTGAAGCTTTGGATTTGCACAAGACTGACAGAAAATGCAAGCCAGGGGGTGTTCGGGTTCGGTTCGTCAGATGCCCTCCCACCTAATGCAACCCGGGAGGAACGTGGACCTGCTGTGAGGATCAAATATCCGTGAACCAGCAGTTGCGTAACTGGGGCCGGATCCGGAATAGATACAAGAAATCGTTGCCAAAAATCTAGAGCTTCAAAAATCCGAGTTGACATATTTCCGCTAGCGCCTATTGTCACACAATTGGTAGAGGTAGGTTGCATCTCGAGGAGAAAATATCGGGCATGTGCAAACCTGCGTTGGCCTTCGGTCCTCCTCGACAGGCTGATAACGGAAATTGTATTCTACAGCCGGTCAGATGTTGTACTCCACGTAAGTCCTCTACGAATACTTCAACATCTTGGGCGGACGGAAGAGGCTGGTATAAAGGATTCTCCAAAAAGTGGCTGGAGGCAAGGTACAAGTTGGCATACGGCAGCACGTCTAATGGTGGTTTGAATGCATTGATGATGATGCTGATGCTGATAGGAGGCAGAGACGGGATAAGATGGATGTAGGAATGAAGAAGAAAGGAGGCAAGGACATTGAGGGAGATCTCATGCCCAATCCAACAGGGAGCTACATCAAGGAGTTCTGGCAAAGGCTGATAGGATATGGTAAGCATTCAAACGGCATTTCATATAAGGCGATATCAGTCCTTGTGTGTACCATAACTGTGTTATGATATCGCACTCAATCAGGGACAAGCCTGGACCGAGCTCTATGGAAATGGAAGTTTGAGTTCCGTGAATAACTTTTCGACAACATCGCTGTCAAACCTTTTCAAATCCATGGTCTCCGAGTCTGCATTTCTGACATCCATCACGTCAAGTTGACCGGATTCGCCTCTCCTGGTGAAGAAAAGTGATTCCTGAAATTTTTGGTTCATATCGCGGGTGCGTACGTCGCCTATACATATCATGTGCTTTGATTGTGAATGAGCCACCCCCAGAAAAGGAGAATTTCTGCACAGTCAAATCAGTGACCTGATCGTTTCTTCATTACTGCTCTTCGTTCCTTTTCTGTGGCTGTGATACTTATTAGCAAGATGTAATTCCCCTCCGGTAGATTCAACATACCTTCATCGTATACCAAGAATTCATGCAGAGCCTTGCCAGCAGGCACCATAGGCAAGACTGGCACCTTCTTGTCAGTAATGACTTCTAAAAGTGCTGGCCCATCGCCACTACCGCTGATCAACCACTGTAAACTCTCTTCCACGTCAGCAGGTCTTATGCATCTCCTTGCTGGAACTCCCATCGCACCGGCGAGCTTAACGAAATCAGGATTCTTTTGATGGGTATGTGCAAATCGATCCTCGTAAAACAAGCTCTGCCATTGTGTGACCATGCCCTGTTCCTCATTATTCAGGACGATGACTTTTACTCCGATATTGAATTGATTGGCAGTGCTCAGTTCCGTCAAAGTCATATTGAACGAGGCATCACCGTCAATGTCGACAACGAGAGCATCTGGCGCCGCCACTTTGGCACCAATGGCAGCCGGCAACCCATATCCCATGGTGCCCAAACCTCCAGAAGTCACCATAGTTCGGGGATGTCTCCATCGGAAATGTTGAGCGGCCCACATTTGGTGCTGGCCCACACCGGTCGCAATGATGGTTTTTTCTTTCATGTGGGCAGTCATGTCGGAGAGTTTCTCGATCAATTCCTGAGGTTTGATCAAGCCATCAGGAGTCCCTCTCTCGAAACTGCTCATGGGGAATCTCTCCTTCCAATCCTTGATCTGTGCGAACCATTCAGGTCGGTCCTGGACATGCTTAACTCGAGGGACAAGTTCGGCCAGATTGGTGGTCACATCACCTTCGACAGCCTCGGTGGCCTGTACCACCTTGTTGATGTTCTTTGGCATGATTTCAAAGTGCACAATCCCTCCACGTTTTTGGGCCGCAGCTGCCTTAGCCTGTGGGGCGAATTTGGCAATGTTGCCAGTCACACGATCATCAAATCGAGCACCCAAGGCGATGATAAGATCGGCATCCTGCATAGCCATATTCGCATAGGCCGACCCGTGCATGCCCAGCATGTGCAAGGATTTGGGATCCAGCTCATCAAACCCACCCAGACCCTGTAAGGTGGTGGTGACGGGGATGGAGGCCTTGTCGGCGAGTTCTTTGAGAAGTTGCGGGCCCTCCGGCGAGCCCAATATACCCTGGCCCGCATAGATGACGGGCTTCTTCGCCACATTGATCAGATCGGCCACACGAGAAATGGTGTCTTCCAGTTGTTTTCTGGAAAGCTCTTTGGCGGCCAAGGTAGCCGCGGACGGGTGAGCGGGAAGGGTCGATTGCATGGGAATAGGTCTTCTCAAGATCCCGGCCGTCACGTCCTTGGGTAAATCGACGAGGACGGGGCCTGGTCGTCCAGAAGTGGCAATCTCAAATGCTTCTTTGATTCTCTTGGGCAGTTCCGCCACGTTCTTAACCATCACGTTCCACTTTGTACAAGCTCGTGAAATTCCCACCACGTCAGCTTCCTGGAAAGCATCTGTGCCAATGGCCGTAGTGGGCACCTGACCACAGAAAACCACCATTGGTGTACCATCCGACAGGGCATCTTGCATCGGGGTAATGACATTGGTTGCTCCCGGCCCCGAGGTGACGAGAACAACTCCAGGCTTTCCGGACACCCTGGCATATCCCTCTGCCATGTGCCCTGCGCCCTGTTCGTGTTTGGGAAGAATGAATTCAAAATGTTTGGAGTTGTAGATGGCATCGAAGACTGGGAGAATGGCACCACCAGGATAGCCAAAGATATGCTCGACGCCTTGTCGCAGCATCATCTCGTGGAAGATTTCACCTCCACTGAGACCGACAAAGGAGTCGTCAAGCTCTGGCATTTGCCTGTTAACCAATGGTGAGGGCTCATTTCGCTGGAAGTCATTGTTAAAGGCCGGACTGGGGATGGGTCGGGTGGTTCTGGATAATTTTCAGCATGCAAGGATCGATCTTTCTGGTGTTAGACATACTGTGCTTGAGCGGCAGCAGTGGTGGCAGGTCGTCTCGGTTGATCGGGAGTGGTTTTGGAGGGTTTTCGGTAGGGCGACAGAGCTGCCGCTGGGGTGCTAGAGGAGAAGGACTGAGAGCAGGAGGGTCTCCGTCTGGACAAAGAGCGAATGGCACTGGAGCCAGGCCGCATGGACATCATCTTGGTCGCCATGCTGTTGGCAAGACGGATGGAGGGAGAAAGTCTCTATTCGAGTGAAAGAGGGAGCAGTAATAAGAGAGAGAAGGTTGGATAATTATGAGTCAGTAGGTGAGTCCGCATCTCAAGGTGTATCTCCAAACCAAATTTGCTCGGTCTCGGCCAGTCAGTGGCAGGGCTTTGTGGAGGACCACCGAAATCATGACACAGTGGGGCACCACTTTCTTCCCATCCCGCCGATTTCGCTCTTGGCGGCGAGGAACCAGGGAATAAGGGGAATCTATTGGTTTGCCCTGCAAACCAACGAAAGGTTGCTCTTTTGGTAGATGTACCTCGCGGCCCAGCGAAATGAGTATGCTAACGGTGGTACCATTTACGACTAGCAAGTACCTCTTACGCTCTCTTTCCAAATATCCTTAACCTCTTCACACCACCGTCCGGGATGATCGTCATCTTCGCGTGCGTCCAGACCTTTCCCTCAGGAGCCTTAGACACTACCAATTCTCCTGTCTCAAAAACATGCTCTGTGTCAGCTTGACAAGGCTGTTCACCCTGAATCAGCGGCACCCAACCAACATCCTGGGCCTTGGGATCAGCTTCCGTTCCCAATGCCGCTTTCGCAACCTCAGTTGACCAGGCTTCCACCTTGACCGCCCTGGGGAAGTTCCCTCGAAAATCCTTTGTGTCGACAACGACCTTCTCGATACTCCTTCCTTTCAATCCCAACCTGACAATAACCCAGTCCGTGTGACCTTTGGTCCTGCTGCGTGCAGTCTCCCAGCCGTCGCCCATATCCTTTCCCCGCCCCGGCAGAAGCAGGTATGACTTGCCGCCGAAATGCTGATCGGAGCATTCAATGGCCACACCACCGTTGAGAGCACTGGCAAGGTCTTCGACGGGCCTCTCTCCCGCTGCTGCACTCGCAGGGAGGGGCGGAGGAACGACCTGGCCATATACCCTCAACCGCGCAATCCCTCCATCGGGATACTGCTTTAACCTGAGGTGCGTGAACTCTTTCCCTGTGACTCCTGGCCCGGAAACCCTCCAGGCTTGACGTTGGCTGGGTCCGCACTTGGAGGGTGGCAGTACTTCCACCCAGCCTTGAAATTCCTCCTTTTCCACTCCACTGCCCTCCTCTTGTTCCGGGGTGAGAAAACACCCGTCCAACCCAGCGAATGGAGCCTCATTGCCATTGAAATGCGCGGTGTCCACTTCTACAGCATCTATCGTCCCCACGCACCCAAGCTTGATCACTACCCAATCGAACTCTTTCGGATTATGTCTTCTTGTCTCCCATCCATCATACCATGCGCCGGTGTGTATGAAGTACCCTGGCTTGCGGATCGGAGGGCCGGGCGTGAGCACATTCGTAGCGGAGGCGAAGTACTCATCAGAGAAAGAAAGGACTTGGGCACCGAGCACCGTGGTCGTCAGGATCGTAGAGGACGAGAATGTACTGTCGATCAGGGCCGCCGGCACAGGTGTCACTGTCACACATGACTTGGGTGTGGATAAAGGAACCGCTTGGTCTAGTACAGTCTCGGAAATCTCTTGTGGTTGGATGTGGACTTCCATTGTGGTGACTTGTCTTGAAAATAGGGGAGGTATAGCGCAGTCAGGTAAGATCGGCTAACTGGAAACTGAATTTCAAGTGAGGACCGAGTTCAGAGAACAATCGTGGAAACAACCATAATTTCTGAAAGTTTCCGAAAACCTCTCTGCCCGCATCCAGAGGCTTTTGGTTTTTTTTTGGTTCCCTGCGACTTTTTGACTAGCAAGCAACTCTCTACGTCTAACCCGATCGCGGAGGCCGCCGAAGCATCTCTCTCGATCCCCCACCTTCGACAGCATCCCCGCTTCTTGCACGTGAATGCGATCTAACGGGCACGTGAGCAGGACCGGACAGCTGTGATTGGTATATCCAAGATCCAACAAAATTTCAGCCTTTTTGTCGGCAAGGCTTCTTTGGGTTGAGAGTGCATGATTCTGCTTGTGTCTATGGACGAGCTTGTCGCGGTCCCAAATGCCCAGATAAAGGAATCTGCTCCTGAAAGAAGCGTCTCTGGGATCCGAACCAAGGACTCAGGCTCAGTTTAGGAGTTTTCCCCCTTGATTTTATATCTTTTCTGTTTTTTTCTTTTTTTTCTCATTCCTCTATTTTTCCTGTCTAGCCAAGAGGTGGATTGATTCTGTCCTTCTCAATTCAAATCTTATCACCGTTCCTTTTTTCCGCTGGGAATAACCCTACCCGTGATTTCATATTTCTCCCATCTTGAATCATTCTTTGAGACCAATCCCAGACGCCCTTCTCTTTATATACCATGCACCATGCCATATCAAACCGCGCTATCCCATCTGACTAAGCTATTCAGTAATCTTGTCCCAAGTTGTCTCTATTCAGAAGTCACGAACCTCAACATGCCGTTTTCATAACGCCGTAAATTCCATAACCTGGTGAAACTCAAAAAGAACAACGACCCCGGTCATCGAATCGAGAATATTAACTCCTGTCGTATATGCATCTTTCATGTTCTGAGATCTTCGTTCGATCTGACCCCCGGCTCCAACCCCTTTCAGACACCACCTTTCCCACCCTTGGCCTTCTCCTCCTCACTCTCCCGCGCCTTCCTCTTCTGTTTCTTTCTATCGTCAACAGCATGTCTCCAGGCCTCGCCCCACGCGGTCGTGGCCCAAACGCTGGCGGCACTGACGATCAGAAACCCAGTAGAGATGGTACTAAACCAGCCGACGCCGATTTTTTCAATGGCTGGAAGGCACACCGCGCTGCCGGCGGCCGCAAACACGTATCGAATCATGTAGTTGCCGGCGACGACCTCGGCGGAACGGCCTTTGGCTTGCATGACATCGAGGCAGTATGTGTTGAGGCTCGGGAAGCAGAAGAGCTGCGCGACGCCCTGTGCAAACATGGCCGCTACGGGGAGCGGGATTCCACCGACCTCCTTCTCCACCGACCAGCCGTACACGAGCATGCAGGCTGGCACGACGCCACCGACGAACGCATAGCAAGATCGCAATCGATCTTCAGGCACGCGTCGGTTTTTCTTTCGGATCCACTTCTTCACGATATGGTCGGCCCAGCGCCCGCCGAAGAAGGTGCCCAGTAAATACCCGCAGCCGGGAGCGATGTAGAAAAGCCCGGACTGGATGGGCGAGGTAAGGTGGAATCGTGGGTTAAGCACATATCGGATAGGTGTGAGGAGGGAGTACATGTTCCACACCAGCGCGCTGGAAGCGAGGCCGGCGATCAGGAGATTCGGGTAGGAGAAGAGGAGGACGGCGACGCGGAAGGGCGAGACCCAGTGGAGAATGCGAGTCGTGCGCTCTTTCCGAGAATACTCGCGGAGTTGATCGATCTTCTTCGCCGGGATGGTTTCCGGGAGGAAGAAAATGACCAAGAGGGCCGCGAGGCCGCCGAGGGCAGATTGAAGCCAGAAAATGTCACGCCAGGACCGAAAGGTGACGATGATGCCGCCTATGAATGGGCCGAAAGCAGGACCGATCAGCGTGCCGGACAGGAACCAGCCGAGAGCGGTCGCTCGTGCTGTGGGCGTGTAAATATCGCCGAGGCAGGAGGTTCCGACGATGAGAAATGAGGTGCCTTGGTACGCGGTCAGCATACGGAAGATGAAGTAGGAGGCCAGGTTGGGTGCGAGGGCCGTGCCGACACTGAATGCGAAGAATAATGCTGCGGTGATAATGCAGATCCATCGTCGACCGTATATTGTGGACAAGGGCCCCCAGAGGCTCGGTGACAAACCCATGAAGACGAGGTAGAGGGCGTTGGATAAGTTAATGATGCTCCCGCTGCTATTATAGGTGGCTGCCACTTCGGGGATGGCGGCAAGAATGGTCGTTGAAGAGATAGGAGCCAGGAAACCACAGAGTGAAAGCACGCATGTGATGAGGAGTTTGCGGCGTTCGCTGAATCGTTCATACTGAGCGGCATTGACTTCAACATAGGAGCTGCTGTGACTGGGAACGCCATGGATATCGTGGTGCGAGACCGTCGACCGTACACGTGAGAGCTCTCCCTTCTCGTCTTCCTGAACTTTCAAGTCGGTGGTGGAAGTCTTCTCAAGATCCAACGGAGCAGGTCGGTTCGGCGATGATTGGATGGGAAGGATTTGCGAAATGACATGGTCATCTTCGACATTGTCCAAATGAAGTTCGCCTGTCATTATGAAATTTCTTGTAGAAACAGGAGGAGGCAATTGATAGTCATTGCTTTGAAGGAGCGACTTGATTTCAAAGTAAACTGTCCAAAGAATGGAGCCTTACCACAAATCGGAAGGACCGCAGTTTAAGAATATTTCCACAAAACAGATCAAAGGGCGTCAGGGAGATAGATAACATGCAATAGAGTAGAAAAGATACCCTTGGAATTCCCCCAACCATTCTGACTGTAGCATTCCCCATAACTTCTCTTCAGGGCATCATATCCATCGACGGACCGCTTCCTTGTAGCATCTTCTGACTCCACCGGGACTGGCATCTGGCGTCTTCTCCAATGATGACCTTCTATCGTTGAGGCCGTCCGATCTCGGTCATTCTCCGTCTGTGGACGTGAATATTTCTCATTGGTCTCACTTTGCCAGGAAATCCCGCTTTCGTGTTGCCGATTACCGAGTGGACCAATGATGCGAGAGCAAATTCAGCAAGAAATTTTTGCGCAGGTCCCCTTGTCGACTTGGGCCGAACAATGGACGGTGACTTTGTTGTGGCCGACGGATCGGAACAGAAATCGGATCAGGCCGTCGCTTCGGGAGAGATATCATCTGGCTGATTCGCGATCATGATTGATTGCGGTGTGACTGTGTTGAAGCGACGAGAAAACAGCCAGACTTGGTCATTTGAATCTCAAAAGACGGCACGTGATTGTCCAGGGCCTTGTCAATAGTCAGCGAGAACTAATTGAATTTGATGCGAAGGAATAAACCGGTTTCGCTTAATTGATTCGGTGTCAGGGGAGTCGATAATGCCAACATCTTACAAGAACCGATCTAGATTCGCTTGCTGGCAATCGACACATCCACGAACAGATCTGTGGTCACAACTTTGATTCTGCTTTCGGGCTCTTTGCTTTCAGTATATCCTTTAGCTGCCTTCTCATGATCTTGCCGCTAGCGCTCTTTGGAATGGCCTCGACGACAAACAAACCTCCTCTTAATCTCTTGTGGTTCGCAATTTGGCTATTCAACCACTGATGAATACCGTCCACAATGGCCTTTTCGCTCGTGGTCTTCGCCTTCTGGGTGATGACAACGAAACCCACCGGCAGCTCGGTTGCTTGCTCCTCAACCCAATGTCCGACCACACATGCATCTTCGACATCAGGGTGTTCCAGTAGTTTGCCTTCCAATTCTGACGGGATTATCTGCCAGCCCTTGTACTTGATCATTTCCTTTATTCGGTCGACAATGATGATAAATCCGTCTTTGTCGATCAGACCAATGTCTCCAGTGCGGAGCCATAGCTTTCCATCTTCGTCGGACGCAAACCCGGTTTTCGTGGCTTCTTCATTTCGATAGTAGCCTTTTGTAACGTTGGGTCCACGACACCAGATCTCACCTGGTTTGGAAGAACCATCCGTGTCAGTCTCGGTATCTTGCATGGTCTCTGGATCCACCACTCTGAATTCCATGCTCGGGGCAATATTCCCCACGGTGTGCCGTTTGTCTGGTCGAGTCGGCGGCACCATCGAGCCTAAAGGACTGGTTTCGGTCATCCCCCAAGCTTGCAGGCCAAGTACCGTTGTCCCGTATAACTTCTTGAATCGTTCTTCAACTGCTTCCCGAAGTCCCACACTTAGCGGAGCTGCGGCAGAGAGGATCCTCTTCAGGCTGCCGAGATCGTATTTCTCCACCAAGGGATGTTTGGCGAGGAGTAGCATGACTGGCGGGACGAGGCTGACGGATTCTGGTCTGTACTTCTGAATAGAGCTCATGTATCGTTCGGGTTCGAAACGGCTCAGGACAACGGCGGTGTTTCCCACCATTGAATTCACACATATAAAGGAAGTCAAGCCATATATGTGGCTGAACGGCAAAAATGTCACTGTCGTCTGGTCACCGGTTGCTTCGTAGGGAACTTGAGCCAGCCATTGCTGAACATTGGATACTAGGTTTTTGTGTGTGGTCATGACACCCTTGGCTCGGCCTGTTGTACCAGAAGAGAAGCACATGAAACTCAGGCGTTCACTTGCTTCTTCTGGTCGAATGCTGACAAGTGGACTGGATGGACATTTAGTTGCCAGAAATTCCGCGGTGGGTCTGCCTTGTTTGTCAGGGGTGCCATCTGCCTGGATCACTTTGATATCGGGATCAAACTTGACTGCCTTCTCGGCCGTATCGAGAAGAGCCGAGTGAACAATCAGATATTTGGCTCCACTGGTTTCAAGTTGTGACTGCAACTCCACGGGTGTATAAGCTGCGTTGACTGGAGACACTGTTGCTCCACAACCCAAGATGCCATAGCAAGTGATGGCATAGTCGATACTGTTTGGACTGATGAAAGCGACAATATCTTTAGGCTCCACTCCTAGATCGCGTAAGCCGTGAGCCAACGATCGAGTCCTGCGTTTGATATCTCCATAACTGCGAGAAGCACCAGTAACAGCATCGATGTAAATGGGTTTGTCATCGGGAGTATTCTTTGGGTTCGAGAATAGATAGGTAAGGAGATCGACATCGACCGGATGAATTGGGGGAAATGATGAGCAGTATACTCTCGGCGGCATCTTGGGACCAAATATGGAAGGGATGTATCCAAAAAAGAAAGAAGGCTATAGTGGGCTAGAAGAGTAAAGACAGGAAATGAAACAGTGAGAAGTGAGAATGAAAAGCTAGATAAATGTCTAGAATCTGAAGTTACAGGAGGGACAATACTGACGTTTGAGTCGTAGCTGGAGGGTAATCACTTCGGAAGCAAGGATTGACCACGAAATGAGCGAGTGAGGCAATCAGATAGAGCATTCCCAAGCCTCCATCGTTTCTATAATGATGGTGCAATGTCAGCTTATACTGTAGATGGTCAGGAGCTTGAACGAACACGGGATGAACACGGGGGCAATAAACTTGGGTGTTTAGCCCAAATTGCACTAACCTCATGTCGTCGAATTCAGCACAAAATATCGGGGAGGTCGGTACCATCACTAGTGGGAAGTCGGGTAAGAAGAAAAGCGAGACAGACTCATTCCTCGAATCTCAGAGGCCGATGGTTGTGGGGCATGATGAGCGGAGTTGCTCCGCCAAATATATCATCACGTGGATAAACTGCCGACGCTAAACTCAGTTTGTGCAACGGTCAAAAGTCCGACCCTTGGTCAACTCAATCCATCCAGTCAAACGAAGTTGGCACAGCTCGTCTGCCGCGAGGGAGGAATGGGTATGATCTTTGTTTTTACGGACGTTGGGAACTTGGCCTTGGTAAACAAAGATGGCAATTCGGTTGAGAATGTTCGCTGAGAGATTTGGAAGGTAGTCAGCTCGAAGCATGGTCACAGTCATGTCCAAGCGGCCTGAAGAAGATATTCCGGAACCCCTCCCTCTTCTGCCCGTTGTTCAATAGCACGACGCAGCCCAACCACTAACTCGTCGAGCGGCGATCCAGACAAGTCAGGAGAAGATCACCGTCTCTTTCCACATCAAATTCCTCTCCGCGTCGAGGTCACTTCATCTCCCACGAATGGAAATGGATGTGCTTCATCATCCTCCGACATGTCGACCAAGGTGTCTGAAGAAGATTCTGGGGGGATTCGGGAGACTGTTGGAGAGACTAGCTGATGAAATCGACCGACTCGGTGTGTGAGAAGAGCGGATCGAGAGGGATTGTTTCCGGTCCACGTTGGTCAAGTTGTGTTGGAGTAACAACAGAAGGGTTGAATTGATCAGATATTGCAGCACACGAGAGCCCTGGCAGAAAATCGTGGGCCGAAGACGCCGAGTGTCTGTTTAGCCTAAGTAAATTCACAGCCCCTGTGTGGAGACGGTTTCGATAGCAGTTCCCAGATCTCTAGTTGTTATGAGCCTTTTTGGATCTACTTGCTTGTGGTCGGACTCATGAGGACAGGCCAAAGGGCCTCGATACGAGGCGCGACATTCACACGTCGAGTGCGGAGCCCACGATCAGCGATGACCCTTGACCCGGTTTGGAAATGACGATGGCTTCCTGAAGCTTCTCGTCGCTAATATCAGGGAACTTCCTGAAATAATATTCCTTCTTAAGGGCTTCCGTCACAGCTTCGACTTTATCTTGCGGCACCAGGTGCACAGTGCAACCGCCCCAGCCGGCTCCGGTGAGCCGAGTCCCATAAGCTCCAGCCCTACGCGCGATAGAACAGATGTCATCAATTTCAGGACAAGAACATTCATACACATCCCTGCAGGAGGCTTGGCTCTGGTTCATGAGGGTCCCGAGATACAGGAGCTTCTCATTATCCAGTTTCCCTGACGTCGTCAAAGTGTCCCGGAATTTCAGGACACGGCCAGCCTCTTCCAATACATGCAAGGCACGTTGTGTCAATTTGAAACCGTCGGCGCGGATAGGAAATTTGGACATATAACGATTCTCGAGTTCTTCCACCGAAATCTCCAAGATCTGTGCGATGTCTTCTCTGGTATAGCTCTCTCTCTCAAGTTTCGATTTTATGATCCGAATCACGGCATCCACCTGAGATTCGAGTGGCTCGTCCCTACGGCCTTCTTTCTTCATGATCTCTTCCTGGAAATTCCGCAAACAGAATCCAAGAGGGCTCTTATCCGGGTTCAACGCAATATCGTGCATTTTGGCAAGAACCACAGTGGCAAGAGTACACTCCACGACCCGGAGGTTATAGTGAATGGGTGCGGTGACCGCTTTATCAGAGGTGACGAAGGACTGTGCAACCAGAAAGGTAACTTCGGGATCTGATGCTGGCATCAGGACATGCTCAGCACCAAAGGTGGGAAAGAAGTGACAATAAAGGAGGTAACCCCTCTCGGAGAAGATCGATGCAGCCTGATCCATACCGCCAGAGAACACTCCAACTGCGCGTTCCGACACGATGCAGAGATCTAATAAGTCCTCCTTCGAAATGTCGTAATTGTTTGCCACCATGACAGCGAGAGCAGAGGCGCACACGAGAGCAGCACTGCTTGAAAGCCCACCGCCAGCTGGAACATTTCCATCAATCAATAACTCCATGCCATGGGCCTGGAATGAATCGCCAAGCTTCTTGCGGAGATACGGCAACGAGCCCTTCAGGCCAGCCAGGAAATAGTTGGCCCAGGAGTGGTGTTCCTTGTCGACTTGCACCTCCCCAGAGGGGGGAATGGTGACTGTTTGGGAGGGATATTTGGTGGGATTTATGTTGGCGATTTGGATGCGGGGTTCGAGACCGCTGGTGTCTTTCACCACTCGGACGGCGATGAGGACATCAACAGTAACAGCTGCTGGTAGTACGTTGTACAAAGAATAGTCAATGTGTTCACCGATGATGTTGACCCGGCCGGGGCTTCGTGATACAAACTCCGGTCTATGGCCATACTTATCGTTGAAGGACCGGATCAGATTGTGGAAGCGTTGTTCGAGTTTAGGGGGCACAGCAAGCCCTTTTGAGGCACCTTCATAGACACGATCCAAGTTGTCGACTTTTGGTACCATGGGATCCATTGCGAATGTTCTTGAAGAATAACGTTGAATGATCTCGGGAACACAGTCAGATATGGGACAAAGACTTCAGCCAGAGAGCAAGGTACCTGGGGAATTTAGTGTGATAATGCCCGATTTCACCCTCGCGTCGTTAACTAACCACACTTCTTGAGTTTGCCGGCACAGTTCTATTGCGCTTTCTGTTCCCTCTGCGACATGGTGCTGCAAGATCGGGGACGAATGTCTGGGCAAAGGAACGAATTGCTGAGGGGACAACATAATTAACGGAACGACATCGTGCGGCACCGCGCCTCGGGGCGGAAAAACGTCATAGCGGCACTGCACCTGTCGGGCCACTTTTGAACAAGCCGCGTGCCAGGCCATCGCCTTTTGTCCCAGTCACTCTCCAGACAAACGAGCTCTTTACCATCTTGACAATAACGACCGAAGCCATCATCTCACGCTCGTCTATTCATGTAGTAAGCCTGTCACCTCATCCGTCTCGTTGCCTTTCGCCTTGGGACGGCTTCGCTGCCTCCCCTCTCCCATCAACATCTCCATTATCCTCCATCGATTGTATCCATCCTCGTCCGACTCCGAACCTCACCATGAACTCTGAAGACTACGATCTGGTCTCTCGAGATCAAGGCCCACCCTCCGGAACCTCTCCTGATCCTAGTGCCGCAACCTCCACCTCTCCGGCTGGACCTCCGGCGCTGTCACGCTCTTCGACGGCGGGAACGAAGAAATGTTGGATATGTATGAGCGACGCCACCGAAGATGATCCGAACAACCCTCCGGTTTGGCGGACGCCCTGCTTATGCAGCCTGACTGCGCATGAAGCCTGCCTTCTGGATTGGGTGGCGGACATCGAAAACCCCAAGAACGACAAACGAAAAAGTTCACATCAGATTCTATGTCCACAATGTAAATCTGAGATCAAGGTGGTCAGACCCAAGAGTTACGTTGTGGATGGCTACCGTGCAATGGACCGCGCCCTCGGAAGGATGGTTTTACCATGTATCGCGATGTCGCTTCTGGGTACTGTTTATGTCGGCGCTTGGGTTCATGGCTTCTACTCGGTGTTCTTGGTGTTTGGGGAGAAGGAGGCTCGACGCATTTTTCAAGAAGCTATGGTGCATCGTTCCTGGCTCTTCGCATACTCGATGATTCCTGTCAACCTGATTTTCGCTCGCACCAACTACTCCGACTTTGTACTACCGGGTGGTACATTGTTCCTCCTAAGCACCCAGATTGGCGACAAATCTGAGCTGGACATGACCGTCTGGCCACCTCTGCCGAGCACCGTGTTTGCATGTTTGCCTGCCGTGAGATCGGCGTACAATTGGTGTTATCACAAAGCCTTCTGCGATCTCAACAAAAAGTGGTTGGATGAAGTGCAGCCCAGGCATGCTCAGCGGGAGCCTGGACAAGGGGAAAATAACGGTGACACGCTAGACGCTCCAGGCCATGCGCAAGAAGAAGGTATTGTTCTAGAATTGGAAGTGAATCTCAACGCCCAACCAGACGGTGAGGGTGGTGCGCAAGGAGGAGGTGGAAACGGAGATAATGGACAAGCTCGACCAGACAATGGCCACGTCCACCAGATACTGGGGAACGGTGGAGATCAGCTGTTTGAAAGTACCTCTGGAATCGGACAATCTGCCTTGGGAGCATTGTTCTTTCCCGCAGCGGCGGCAGGAATAGGCTCCATCCTCAAATATGTTCTACCCTCTTCATGGGTAAATGGTTCCAATTATACGAACGGTCGACCAGGCCTACTGGCGACAAAATGGGGAAGAAGTGTGCTAGGAGGGTGTCTATTTGTTGTGTTGAAGGATGCTCTGGTGTTGTACTGCCGATGGAAATTGGCACAGGGTCATCGAAAGCGACGAATCATGAACTATGATAAGAGAACGAAGAAATACTGGCTTTGAATTGCTGGTGGCGAAAAGGGTTCAGCCTTGATCGGGAGCCTCGGAGTTTTCCAGAATGACAAATGCAACAGATCATCAATGATAGATACCCAAAATAATGATACTTGGCGGGTAAAGAGGAGGTAAATCGACGCCAAGCTCACCTGGACACTCACCCAACCCGCGCCGCTTTACTCACCCTTAATCCCTCCCTTCCCAGTCACACCCGCCCTTTTCGATGGCGACCATTACTTCTACGCCAGACCAGGATTCCGCATCGACGAGCGAGGCGATGACACGACTTCTATAAGTTGAATTGTCCTTCCCCCCTCTTCAGAATCCGCTTTCTGGCGCAGGTTTCCAATTTTAGATTTCCTCGAAACGGGTCACAGATTCTCTCCCTTTCGGCCCTCTCCAACCCTTTTTCAAAGTCCTCTCTCCGTGCATAAAAGCAATGGACCTTCTCCTGGTTCGAGAGCCACGAAGGCCCTCGAGAAAATCCGCCTTTTTTCCTCCCTTCTTTTTCACTATAAGCACGTAACTACATGACCCGTTACGGGGCTTGGCGTTGTCACAACAAACATTTGATGGTCAACCTACCAAACTCTCCTTCAAAACTTCAACAAGGATCCTTTACCGTGCGGTACGATTCGAATGTATGAATCATTTTGACATGTGCAACGTTTCTACGGACGGTGGTTTCTCCCCTAACGCTGTGGTCGCGGCATGGGTGCATGACGTCTGCGTTGCCTCCGATCTGGGCAGACATATCTTCCAACACAAACCAACGCCAGGCTCTTCTAGGTCTTTGACCGGCACAACTGGTCCGACAGGTGCCAGGAGAAAGACACCTGCGCTCGGAGGCCGCGACTCAACCGTGAAGAGAAACCGCCCCGTTTTCACGCCAGAGAAACATCCACGCCCCATGCCTCCAAAAAAGAAGCGGACTCGAAACTCCAAAGGGGAGGGAGACCTGACACCGCAACCTCCACCCACAAAGCGATCTAATATTGCCAAACCCCAAAACCGGCAAAGTAGATATTCCGAAGAAGACAATGACGCAGCACAGGAAGACTTAACACCACGACCTCGAGCTCCTAACCCGACTCTAGCCCAAACCAAGGGTTCAGCCTATGTGCCCGCTCTCCAAAACAAGACAGCCTCCGGCTTGGGGTCTATGGAGCCATCAGATTCGTCGGCCGGCAATTCAAAAGCCACTTCTAAAAGTCCAGTCAAACGAATGGGCGACCTTCTCTTTGCTAAAATGCCTATTCGGTATGAGGACCTTTCGAAGAACCTAGAGAAGCTGCCATCTGACGCCAGGGGTCTTTATGAGAAACTACGCGCGGTTGGCTGGGCTACCGGAGTCCTGCCTGCACACATCAAGGTGAACTGGCTATGATTAAACAACTTTGGACAATGATAACCCTTTACAGGATGAGATCTCCGAATGCAACAACGAAACCGACCTTCTACTCCCTCATATGTTCGATGAGACTTCGATAGCGAACACCAGATCAAGGACCCAGTTGCTTTGGGAACTACGTTATGTCAAAAAGATCTGCGACGCAACGTCGCAGTGTTCACTTGATCAAGAAGCAGAGCCTTCCTGGAATTGTATTGTACACAGCCCTATACTGGACCTGGCTCTGGAGGCCTGTAAGGGTGTCGTATTCCGAAATGTGTATGGAGATCATTCCCACATTAATTCCGAAATTTACTGACCCTACGAGCACAACAGCCAAAATCTGCCCCGCGTTTGACCATCGTGACGTCGGTGGGAGATCCTTGCAATCAAAGATGGTCGATTTCACCATCAATTTGGTAACTGACAAAGACATGGAGCGTCGCATCATTGAGCTACTTGACGGTCAACATCCAAATCTCAGAACCATCAATCAGTCCATGTATCACCCTCTTCGATTTGCACCAGCCTTTGTCAGCGTTGAAACAAAAGGACCAGGCGGTTCGGTGCAGGACGCGGATATACAACTTGGTGTGTGGGCATCGGCGTACTTCAAACGCATTCGCAAGCTTTGCAAAAACGGTCCTGTCCAGATCGCCTTACCACTCTTGTACGTGTATGGTGACCAGTGGTTCCTCATGTTCGCTTGCGATACAGCGGACGGCGCGGTGAGTTGCGCGTTGATGTCGAGACTCCAGATTCTTACAACTGCCAACAGAAAATACTGTCAAGATTCCTCGTTGGAACTACCAGTACCGTGCTTGGCTGCTATAAGGTGATCACAGCTATTCGCATTCTCAGCGAATGGGGTACGACAAACTTCCAACAATGGTTCGAGTCATTAGTCCTTCAGTCTGCACAGGAGTCAGTCGCTCAACCTGCACAGGAATCGACGGACCTTCTGTCTCCGCAAGAATGATCCCATGTCCCAGATTTTATGCAATTTCTGATCGGAATCATTCATCGCTCGAGTATCTCCGCCTTGGATGTCTTGCACAGCCAGTCAGGCTGTGATGTGTGATGCGTCTAGCTAGAAGTGCAGGGAGATGTTCATCGAGCATGAACAGCACAGTTGGATAGGGCATGAAGGGGGGTTTTTTTTTTTTTTTCAAAAAGGGTGGGTGGTTGGTGAAGAGGGAACAGCTGACTGAAAGTGCAGAGCTTCGATAGTGCCATTGAAAAGTGCAAGGAAGGCTAGGATGGAGAGGGGGAGGAAGATGGAAGGGCACTTGTTATAGCGAGGTCAAAAGTGATGGGGAGCCCAGGCCCAGGCTAAACCGGAGGCCGATTTCCCTGTCAACGACATTACCTTAAGTATCGTTGATAACAGTGCTTCCTGGTTGCCTATCGGTTAAGCCAATCTATGAACAAAGAACGCGGCAGTACGTGAGTGGCATCGATGCTTAGACATGCGAGAGGCCAACTACCCTGCAACAATCCGCCGTTCTTCGAGACGGAGCTCTATCTCTCTTGGTTCCCAGTCATCTTCACCTGGATTTTTGGAAGCAAATGAAGGCCCACATCTCCGGCTCACTTGGCCGCCGTCGAGTCCTTGCCGGGTTCAATCCGGACCAATTCCTCATCAATCTCGACGGTAAGGCCGGGACTGGTAAGTCGTACGTGATTATGCTGATCTCTACTACCCTCCAAGAGATGGCCAGTGCCCATGATCTCCCGAATCCGATTCTCCGTGTCGCTCCCACGGGTGTGGCGGCCCATGCAATTAATGGGCGGACCCTGCACGCTCTATTCCGACTTCCGGTCAGGTTCACCAAGGAATATGAGAAACTGAGCCCGCAGAACTTACAGGCAACTTAGGCGAGTCTCCGCGACGTGCGGTACCCCCATTCATTGACGAGAAATCGATGATTGGCTTAAAGATGCTATCGTGGCTCGATCAACGTTCTCGCGAGATCTTTCCCGCCAAATCAGATATGCTTTTCGGTGGTCTCAATATTGTGATGACGGGCGACTTTTTTCAATTGCCCCCGGTGATGATGAAGCCCCTGTACTATGATGGGCCGTTAAAGGACCCGCAGGAGATCGCGGCTCGAACCTCGCTCGCGCCTTTAATCAGACGATCGAACTCAACGTCATTCGCCGCCAAGAGGGACAGGATGAAGAAGCCTCGGCGTTCAGAAAGGCGCTGGACAGTCTCCGGGACGACACGGTTTCCGTGGACGATTGGCAACTCCTGTCGACTCGTGTTCAGTCAGTCGTGCCGTCGGAGATTCTAGCATTTGCGGACGCCCTCCGCACTTATAGCACGAAGCAACAGGTGGCGGAGTTCAATCACGATCGCCTGCGAGATCTTCGACGGCCTGTTTTCGTCGTCCATGCGTCTCATGAAGGGATCCAGGCGTCGAATGCGACGACCGAAGAAGCCGGCAACCTGCAGACGGCGATTCCACTGTCAATGGACTGTCGAATTATGTTGACCGAGAATATCTGGACCGAACGCGGCCTGGTGAACGGCTCTCTCGGGACGGTGGAGGATATCATTTGGAAGGCGGATGCGAATTGGCGGAAGGACCCTCCATTCGCGATTCTCGTCCACTTTGACGGCTACGAGAGGCCTTCTCTAGGTGACGCAGGTGGCCATTCTTTGGTGCCGATCATTCGCTCGAGGCGAGATTTCTACTACGGTGCCGTCAGCTGTTCTCGGACACAGTTCCCCATCACCAATGCCTATGCGATCACGGTCATAGGGCGCAAGGAATGACGGTGAAAAAGGCCGTCCTTAACCTCACGGCTTGTGGCGGGTCCCAGCTACGTCGCGGTGTCTCGCGTCAAGTCACTCGGAGGTATCCTATTCGAAGAGCCTTTTGATTTCGAGCGTTTTCGAGTGAGAATATCTGACACGGTCAAATCACTAATTTTCCCCGTCGATTTCTTCTAATAATCGTACCCCCGGTTGGTAATTGCCTTTAATAGTGCCAACGGCCCCTGGGGTGGTCCATAGACTGGATCCGATGGGGGTTGTTGCTGAGCGGATCTAGTTAAATGCTCTGGTTAATCAACCCCCCGAAAAGAGGTCCGTAGACTGGATCCGATGGGGGTAGTTGACAGGATCTAGTTAAGTGCTCTAGTTAATCGCACGTGATCAAGTGCCAAGTATCACGTGTTCAGCGCCCCGCTCGAAGTGGTCCATGGATTGGGTCTGATGGGGTCAGCCAATTAGAGCATGTGTTTAGGCGTTGGATTATAGATTTTCTGGGCTACGGCGGCATTCCACTCATTCCTGGGGTGGGCCGTGGATTGGATCCGATAGGGTCAGCCAATTAGAGCACATGATTAAGTGTCGGATTATAGATTGTCCGGGCTACGGCGGCACTCTACCCGGTCGTGGACTGGATCTGATGGGACCGGCCGATCAGAGCACAGGATGACATAATACTCGGATTATAGACTTTCCGGAGTAGCGAGGGTTGGTTAATCACGTGATACGAGAGGCCCGGGGGTTGGCCCATGGACTGGATCCGATGGGGCCAGCCAATCAGAGCAAAGGATTTGGTGGTTTCCGGATTCTAGATTTTCTGGATCCCGAGGAGTTGGCCAATCGCGTGAATCGTTGTAGGGCGCATGTGTGCGCCGCCAAGAATTGCCAAGATTAATGTTGCCGGCTCAATCACGTGATGCGCAGCGAGGCCTGGGCGGCCAGGATTTCAGCCGTAAGATACCAGTGAGCCGCGAGCCAGGGGTGAAGCACAGGGCGGCATCATCCTCGTCCCAAAACGGGGTGAGGTAGCCGTGAATTTCCCTTCTCTTAGATTGCAGCAGTGACAATACCAGCTAAGAATCGCCGCGTTCAAATAGGGTTAACGTGGCCAAGGCCTCTCCATCCGAGGTTTCATAAGCCACAAAGACCATTTGATTCTGGGGACAGAACTAGCTCGATACTGGTGGCCAGTCTGGACATCACTTACAGCTTATATACTCCAAGACAGCTCCCGAAGTTTTCTCCATCATGCTTATTGTTCCTGCTTTCCGGGGATTGTTGTCATTGTTTCTCTCGCCTGTCAATCCAACATGATGGCTGACAATCACACACTTGTGGTGGACAGCACCGACAAGGGCTAGGGATGGCGTCATGTAACCGGTTGTTTCAACGGGCGACTGCTATATGCATGCGGACTCATCGCCCTTTCCCGGCTGAATTTTGGCATGGACCGAGGTGCCTTCAGCGGGACTCAAGCCATGGATGCCTTCACTCGAAAATTCGGGGTCTACTCAGGAAAAACTGGCAAATACGCTCTCGAGTCCTATTTCCTCTCGCTCCTCAACTCGCTGACATATATCGGCTTCGCTTTCGGCCTGGTTACTGGAAATTATATTTCTCGGCGATGGGGGCGCAAAATTTGCATGTTTACCATGTGCATCTGGGCCGTTGTCGGCGCGATAATCCTGACGACCTCGCAGCATAAAGAGCAGGCAAATTGTTGCATATGTGTATATAGGAATGGAACTGGCTCTTATGCCTGTTCTACAATCGGAGATAACACCAGCCCCGGTTCGAGGGCTCGTCGTTGGTACTTACCAGTCAGGTCTTTTGATGGGTTTTATTGTTGAAGCCCCCGGAAATGGAGAAGAAAAGAAGCTTACAAGAGCTTTAGCTAGGTCAACTCGTCCAATCTCTCATCTGCCGTGGCCCACGTGGAATTCAAGATGACAGGGCATGGCGCATTCCCCTGGGCCTTTTCTTCATTGTTCCCAGCATTACTGCTGTGGGAGTGTGGTTCATGGACGAGTCTCTCCGCTGGCTCTTGATGAAGGGACGTGAGGAAGATGCGAGGGCATCCCTCCAAGCTCTTCGCGAAGGCAAATTTACCCAGACACAGATTGATGCCGAATTGGAAGAGCAAAAGCTGATCCTCGCCATTGACGAGGGGAAGGGCCGCATTGTGGAAATTTTCCGTGGCTGTAAGTCTCTCTAGCGATACACCATCATTTTGTACAGGACGTTTCCATCTTCACAGTCAACATGAAGCGAACCTTGATCGTCGTCGGAGTCGATGTGTTCCTACAATTGACAGGCCAGAATTTCTCATCGGTCTACGGGACCATATTCATCAAGTCAATCGGCACCGTCAACCCCTTCACCATGGCTTCTGTAACATCGTTGTCAATATCGTCGCGACTATGATCACACAATGCTTACCGGATACTACCGGCCGTGTTCCCCTAATGGCTGCTAGTGCTGCTGTTCAGACCGCCGCTCTGAGACGCGTCGAGAATATCCTCAGTCCAAATCTAGAAATATTTACTCCGACGGCGAATGGATTATGGACGTGGCTGGGCTGAGATTCAACTTTCTGAGAATTGTGAATCAGAACTTCCCATTTTGAGTTATCAAGTTCTCGAGATACGGAATGACTGTTTTCCACCGGAGTGCCGAAATCCCATTTTTGCAAATATTTCATGACTTTCAGTCTGTACAGCCGGCCGCCAACGACGTGGGCGACGCATGCCTCATTTTCATCAACGCCTTTCCGGCGAAGGTGCCGACCGGTCTTCGCTTAATGATGATCACTCTGACGCCCTTGTCAAAAACGTTGCCACCAACTGTTCAGATACTATCGTGGCTATTCACATTGCTGGCATCCGTCTGGTAGACCAATGGATCGATCATGAGAATGTCACTGTCGTGATCTTCGCCCGTCTCCCTAGTCAAGACAGCGGCCGTGCTCTCGTGGAAATCCTTTATGGCAATGTGTCTCCGTCAGGTAAATTACCATACACCGCGGCCAGAAATGAGTCTGATTACGAGACTTTGAGGCATAACGGCAAGGGGAAATCTTCGAAGTTCCCCCAAGAGTAACTTCGATGAAGACATTTACCTCGATTGTAAGCATTTCGATAAGGGTAACATTGAGCCCCGGTTAGAATTGCGCTTCGGCTTGTCCTATTCCACTTTCGAGCACTCCAATCTTTCCGTCAATTGCATCGTTACCACACTCCAGGACGACCAGAGCAGAGGCCTATACTGCCGGGTGGAAATCCTGCTATTTGGGAGAACATTGTCACCGCCACAGCTAGGGTCACCAATACGGGCGATGTCGACGCGGCCGGGGCTGCCCAGCTATATGTTGGCGTTCCAGGGATGAAGCCCCCTATACGTCAACTTGACCTCGCCCGCCGGGATTTGTCTGGAACGTCGAAGCACAAGACTGGATTTATCTACATTGGCCCGACAAAACACATCAAAGTATATCTCCATGTCGCCATAACATATACTCTATAAGATACTTATTGCCGAGGCACACATCATGTTCAAACCATTCATCTTCCGCTGATGCGTGATCAATCTCTGGTGCTGAAAACCCCTCAGGAATGGGCAAGACGATTCTTGAACGGCCAGCGCCGTATCTAGGAGAGCTCCACACCGCATGAACCGCCCTGAGTTCTTTCTCATTCGTATATTGAAAGATCTACGCAGATGCGGCCGAATGCAAAGCAAGAGATGATACTAACAATGATTGAGCAAGGAGTTCTCAATATAATGCCAAAGAAGTTGGAATCTCCAGCCGCCCAAAAGTAGTCCCTTTTTCCCTCTCGCATCATACTACAGACACGTGACTACGAGAGATCACGTGCTGCTTAGGGAGTCACAACACCACAGGCTCAGTCCTCGCTGGGATCCCTCGTTACCATTCATGTCCTGATCCAAAAGGTCACTACCACAGGGAGAAGTCCCCGGTGATCACTCATCTAGCTTGCGCGAACCGGGCGAGTACAGAGTGGACCTATAGCAGAGTTTGATCCTCGCCAAGGCCAGGCCTCGCCCCAAAGCTCGACCGCATTTTGAGTATCAATTGAGGTCAGGGGATCATTTCTCTTTGAGAAATGTGTACATTATTCCACTACCTTTGACGTTGCATCTCCCCTTGCCAATTCACCATGCACGTCTCCTCGATCCGCACCGCTCTGGCGAACGTGTTCCAAATCCCCCTACGACTCTCGCCGTTGCGCAATGCCCTGCCAGCCATCTCATCCGCGACTACCAAAACCTCATCCTCCCATTTTTCAACCAGCCCGATTCTCGCGAAGAAGAAGAAAGGCGGCAAGCCTGAGAAAAGAATCAGTTAGTCTTACATTGCTTCACATCCTTCTGATCATTCAATCTTGTGGCATCGTTTGGTATTCGTCTATCTGTTCCGCCTTTGCTAACAACTACTTTTTTAAAGCTCTGATTCGATATTTTCTTCATCACCCGACGACCCTGACGCCGCGACCGCTCCGGTTTTCGCGTAACCGATACCTACGACACTGGACGATCCATCGTGCCTGGAACCTGTACCAGGCAAAACTCAAGCAGGCGCGCCAATTGGAGCTGGAGAGGCAATACAACGCAATGAACGCAGCGAATGAGGAGCTGCGCATCGGCGTGGGCGATGGCGGCAGATTATTCCGCAAGGCACAGATGAAGACGGGTATTTGGAGTATACCCGAACGAGGAGGTGGTGTACCCATTGAGTATGCTAGGGGCTTGGTGGAGTGGATGGGCAGTACGGGCGGGTTAGGGAGTGGAGGGACAGGGCTAGGCGCAAAGGCAAAGATTTGGGATTATGGGTGGAAAAGATGACAGGATCAGAGAGTTCCCAGCTGTCCCGTGATGATGAAGATTCCGAAAGCTGTGAATACAGACGGACAAAAGATCATTACTCTAGGATCGGGATTAATTAATCCTTTCTTGCTTTGCTTGAGGGAGTCCAAGTCGAGTATCGGGAATTCAAAGGAAATTAAACGCTTATATACATAAAACTTTACGGAAACTGTTCCACCATCCATGATACATTGATTCCGATTCAATAGTTCTTTGGTGACGCTGGAAACAAGGGAGAGTCCGTCATTTGCTATTCGCTAAGTTTCAGCACGAAAGTCGGAAGAAAGGAAAATGTCGTCTGAAAGTGAAGCAGGATGCAAACGATCCCGACTCCGAAGGAAAATGCCAATCACGAGTCCCAATATATAGCACCTCTTCGCCATCTTTGTTTGCCTTTTTTTTTTTTTTTTTCTTTTTTAAAACTTTTGTGTCTCGAGGACCAACTCCAAATGCTCGCGGACCCCGAGCCAAAATGAGTGCCACTGACTTTTTGTTTGCCTTCCCCATCGTCAGCAATGATATTGACATGGTCAAAAATCACAGGATAACGCAGCATCCACCTCCACCTTGTTTACCGTTAAACGTCAGAAGCGCTGCCCTTGTTGCAGCTTCAAAAACGTCATCCACTCCCTCGCCAGTCAGGCTAGAACATTCAAGATATTTCCGGGCTCCGCAGGCCTGTGCCATTTCTGCGCCTTCTCGCGGTGTGACGAATTTCAGGCTCTTCTTCCTCATCTCCTCAATTGCCAGAGGGTCATCTCGAAGATCTTTTTTCAATCCAACGAGAATGATTGGCACATCCGGACATCGTTCTCGCGCTTCCTCGATCCATTTGTGCCGTACGTTTTCCAGACTGTCGGGGCTGTCTACGCTGAAACCAATGAGGATAACGTGCGATTTTGCATACGCGAGTGGTCTCAATCTCTCGTAGTCTTCTTGTCCCGCTGTATCCCACAAGGCTAGCTGTACTGATCGGCCATCAACTCGACAATCCGTCACGTAATTCTCAAACACCGTCGGGACATAATGGGTCGGGAAATAGCCCAGGGTGAAGACCGATAGAAGAGATGTCTTGCCGCAGGCACCGTCGCCTATTATGACAAGTTTCCTGTACCACTATTAGATTATCTTCGTTGATCATTTTCCCCGCTTGGATGACGCGCGTCCCGGCAGAAATGAACAAGGCTCAGGAGGGTTGAAGCCTCATCAAGACAGGGAATGGGGTATGTGGTCGGGGAGGCCAAACCTTCTCATCACATTCTGTTGTGCCTGATTTTGTGCCATGTCTGCGGTTGTCTTGTCACTCCGCCCAGCTGGCAGACGGGCGACGGCGGAAAAGGGATCGATTCAGATAGGAAACTGCAACGAGCACTTGACGAGGTCGATGGATGGATTGAGGGGAGGCGGCACAAAAAGAAAAAAAAAAAAGGAAGAGAAGTCCGGCTCTTCTTATGGACCGGCAGAGCTGAAGTGGTGGATCAAAGTGGTGTAACTCAGCGTCACAAAGATGGCCCCGAGGTCGCATACAGCGACAAAATCATAGGTTGCACTCTCGGGGCTCGTTGAACTTTCACACGCGGATTGAAGAAGTAGTGCCTATCGAGTTGATAGATGCTAGAAGATCTCTGAGAGACTGAGGCTTGAAGGTGTTCCGTGGGGGGTTCCAACGAAGCCTGTCCTGCAAAGCGAGGGTGATGGGGACCGGAGCGATGAGGCGCAGCCACAAATAGATTTTCTTGGTGGGACGGAACAGCGATAACAAAAGACACCGCAGGCCCGGTCCGGGTCAGAGGAGTTATGATGCAATGGTAGATCTAGGTAGAAGAAGTTCTGAGATACAGCTGCGGTCCAGGTGGAAGTGGTGTGAGGTTCGTGTGATTTGAAGAGAAGAAACGGTGGAGAGTTGAGAGTCAATTCGCAACAGTGAACCCAAGAACGCGGTCAATAATTGATGTAGATATTGGAAGCCTCAATAGCAATGGCAATCCCTGTCCAAAGGCACAGGACTAATAGGTGGCGCTCAGAGGCAAAGAAGCATAGCCGCAGCGAAGCACATCCTCAGGCTCTCTCAGGGCCTGGTACGGGGTATAGGTCATAGGTGCTACGGTGGGTAGAAGTAGGTACGAACCGCAATGTGACTTGCAACATGTAATCTCTAACCTACAGTATAACGCCGCCCCACGACCGTCAAACATCGAACTTCCTCACATTCGACCACTCCCTTCCCGCTGCAATACGCCCAACACCACTACTGATCTTTTTCCCGTCCTTGATAATCCCCTGGTCGGCCCTTGGTTAACGCCCTGCTGACTCTTTGCGACCGCCTCTTTCCCTCCAATTTGTCATACCCCCCCCACCAGCAATAAAAGGGATCTTGATGCAATCCTGACCGGATCAAGAAACGGCGTTGGCCCTGGCACACCACCATTGGCAAGGCCCAACACTGTAGAAAACCCGTCAACAAAATGCCCTCTAAGAAGAAGGCCAGCAGCACGCAGATCCATGCCGCGAAACCACAACCTCTAAACGAATCTTTGAAGAGCGTGCCTGCACCTCCACCGACACCGGGCTCTGCTCCAGTCATCAACCGTTCTGTGAACGGGCAACAATCAAATGCCAAACCCGACTCAGATTCGAAGACCGGGGACACGACAGAGTCTGCCGGAGAGCCTGCGAGGGCGCCGGCCGTCAACCGGAAAAAACAAAAGAGACGTGAGAAGGAGGCGGCAAAGCGGGCTGCCGAGCAGAATCTGGTCAATGGGCATGACCACTCGAGCCCGCAACAGAATGGACAATTACCGCCTGTCAAGCAAGGTCGGGGGCCTGTAAAAGGATATTTCACAGAAGAAGCCGATTACGCAGATCCCTCGGAACCGGCGTACGCTGGAATTGGAAGCCCGGAAGAAGCCTTCTACAGCGGGGACGAGAATCCTAACTACGGCAATGGTGCAGACGGGATGCCAGACAGCTCGTGGCTGAATACGAGCAAGCGGAAAAAGGCCAAGAACACAAAGACTCATGCACCCGACTCCGAGTCACTTTCGCGAACCTCGACAATGATGTCGAGGTCGCATATGCCGCCTCTATCGAATATCGCCATGCGAGCCTCGCACAAATTGTCCAACGAACACATCTGGAACACCTCCACACAAGCCGAACGAGAGAATATCAAGCAATTTTGGCTGGAATTGGGTGAAGAGGAGCGGAGATCGTTGGTAAAGGTGGAGAAAGAGGCCGTGTTGCGAAAGATGAAGGAACAACAAAAGCATTCGTGTAGTTGTTCGGTATGTGGGCGAAAGCGGACAGCGATCGAGGAAGAACTCGAAGTCCTTTACGACGCCTATTATGAGGAGCTGGAGCAATTCGCCAACCACAACACCGATCTTTCCAACGTACCGCACATGATGGCACCACCTCGGCCTCCATTCAAACGACATGCACCTCTCATGGCCGGTTCATATCCTTCACGGAGTCGAGTACACGAAATCGACGAAGACGACGAGGATCTCGAGGACGATGAAGAGTACGACGACGAAGAGGAAGAAGTGTACAGCGAAGAAGGCGAGCTCGACGGCCACGGGCTACCACCGGGTCCGCCCGATTTCTTCCAGTTTGGCAATAGTTTGACTGTCAAGGGTCTGAGTGGAATTTCCTTGACGGTTGTTGGATGGACTGACAATATGTATAGATGGCATCCTCACAGTAGCCGACGATCTACTGAAGAACGATGGGAAGCATTTCATTGATATGATGGAGCAATTGGCGGAGAGACGCATGCAACGTGAGGAAGAAATTCGTTACCCTTCTTCTTCCCTAGCTCATCGAAATATCCATGAAGGTCACAATCATCCTCCGATAGACGACGATGATGATTATGACGACGAGGAAGACGATGAGGACTATGACAGTCAGGAAGAAGACGATTTCGAGGGAGACGATATGGTCAGTGACGTCGAGTCGGGGAGTGTGAGGATGATTTTTCTGACGACTTTGTGTCTTAGGACTCCATGACTGAAGAGCAACGAATGGAAGAAGGTCGACGGATGTTTCAGATCTTTGCTGCTCGGATGTTCGAACAGCGTGTATTGACCGCTTATCGAGAAAAGGTAGCAGCGGAACGCCAGAAGAAATTGCTCGAAGAGCTTGATGAAGAAAGCCGCCTTGACACACAACGAGAAGCCAAGAAGGCCCGAGAAGCAGCGAAAAAGAAGGAGAAAAAGCGACTGCAGAAACTGGCAAAGGAGGAAGAAAGGGCGAAGAAGGAGGCCGAGAAAGCCGCCCAGGAAGCAGCTGCGCGAGAGCTGGAGGAGAAGAAGCAACAGGAGCAGCGCCAACGCCGAGAAGAGCAAAGAAAGAAGCGTGAGGCGGAAAAAAAGGCGGCGGAAGAAGAGCGACTTCGAAAGGAAGCCGAGAGGCACCGAAAACAACAAGAGCAGCGCGACCGACAAGCCGAACAGGAACGCAAGCAACGCGAGGCCAAGGAGCGAGAACGACAGAAGCGTGAGGATGCCAAGAAAAAGGAGCGTGAAGAACGAGAAGCCAAAGAGAAGGAGGCCCGGGAGCGAAAGGCAAAAGCAGAGCAAGAGAGAAAAGCCAAAGAAGAACAGGCGAGAAAGGACAAGGAGGCGTCTCTCAAAGCCGAAAAGGAAGCCAAGGATCGTGCCCAACCAGGTACGAAGCAGCAGCCCGTTGCTCTTCCACCGGGTTTACATCCCCCATCTCGTGGCTCGAGTATCCAGTCGCCTCATTTTCAAGTGGCTACTCCGATCCTTCCTCCCAAAATCGCCACTCCGGCGCGAAACAGGCAATCTTCACAGCCAGGACCGCATTCTCATGGTTCATCTCCGCGATCCCAGAAGGCCAGCACCGAAATCTCGCGAAGCTCGGCGTCTCCAGCGACGGTGGCCATGCCTCAGACTCCTGGGCCGGGACAGCCCGCCAAAGCGCAAGGACAACCTCCCGTACTACATCATCCACAACCATCAGCTCCAAGGTCACCTTTGAACAACCATGGCCGTGGACAATTTCCCTTCAACATGAATGGACTGCCTGGACTGGGGGTTGGTGGTGGTCCGCCAATGGGCGCCCCGGGCATGGTGCCCAATATGGTACCTCCGATGCCAATGTATCAGGGCCCTCCCATTGCGAATCAGCCAAGATTCGCCCCGAACGGTATGCCATATCCTCCAGGATTTCCTCGACCATTCCAGCCTGGTCATCAAATGTCATTTGCCCCACAACCCCCGGCTCAGGCGCCTCCGGCGGCCAATCAACAACCGGTATCCAAACCACCAGTGCACTCCAGACAACCATCCAACGACAGTGGTTCGCAGCCAGCTCCAATTGCTCGACCAGGACCAATTGCTCGACCGTCCAGTACCACACCAGACAAGCAGAAGCCACAACAATCACCAGATTCTGATGTTGAGCTGCTGACCACACAGCTGGGTAGCAAAGCATTGCTGGACGATTCTGACGCGTCATTCTTGGAGAATACGGACGCACGGGTGAATCTGCCGCCAGTTGGGCCCCCGGGATCGACGAGATTGCCATTTGCCAGTAGCTTCGCCGAGCCCAAGCAGGAATATTTGGGCTCGGGTGGACCTGGTTGGAGTAGTTTCAATTCTGGAATGTCGAATGCACCGGGGTGGGGACCACCAACAACACAACGGCCCAGTCCTGGCTGGTCTCAACCACCCTTTGGAGCCATGGGCGCCGGATCTCAGCCGATATCAAGACCCCATCTTCCTCGACCGGTTGCGGTGAGACTCATGCTTGTTCAAGCCTGTCGCCAGTTGTCACAAGTTCCTGCCATCAGTGCCGATGGTTATTATCCCGTACAGACCCTTCTGCGACAAGTGGATGTGCTGAAAACCCCGGGTGAACCACCCGTTTCCATGGATGAGATGCTGGGCATTTGCGATACGGAAGGCAACCCGCAAAATGGCGGTGGCTCATTTGAGGTGGTCGTTGACCCAGGGAGAGGACAAGTCGTCAAATTCGTCGAAGATACATCAGGCCAACCACGAAGCAGTGTGGGCGAGATTGGCAGTCCGGTACTGGGACACACTCCGCACATGCACACAGCTACCTTTGGAGGCATTGGCTCCGGCAGTTTCGGACCTCATGGCAGGAGTTTCTAGTGGTTAACCCCCTCCCAGGACAGGATATCTGAGTGAGATCGGGTTCAATGGGCAGCGCAGCAGTTTCGACGCAGCATGTCCATAACATAATATGGTGCCTTGGAATCAGGCCGACGCTTGTGTCTCGGTGAGTTAATATGTGCGAGTGTTTTTGTGGAAGGATTAGCTTCATTTGGAGGCATGTACCCCTTCTAGGAGCTTTTTTTGCCCCGTTACCCTTAATTGCATCAGGGTTTGGCTGGTCGACTGCCTAGAGTGACAGAAATGCGAGAGTAGTCATAAAAGCGGCTTCTATGGCTTTATGGCTCAATACCACCATGGATTTCGGAGAAATCATCCTGTTTGTCTTCCAGATAATTCCTGACCCCCGGTGTGCTCCCTTATTCATCTTCCTGTCGCTGCATCGAGATACCCCAAATCAATCTTCATCCTAGACAACGTGCGAAATCTCATCCCACGCCAATAATGTGCAAGAATCTTGTCCACAACACGTCGTATTATGCCGATCTTCCCCAAGTGTCACGGCACATCAGTTCTGAATCTTCCTCTCGAGTCCCGTTGTTCTCCTCATATGTCCAGTCCCTCCTGAATCGGTTTCGTCCGACCCCGACGGTCACACGCGGTTACGAATACAGCTCCACTTCCGTTTCTATTTCCATTTTCATTCTCTGCTTGCTGTTGGGGCATAGGCTTGGGCATTAGAGATCCCGTTCCCTGGCACCGGTACGCCTCCGCCGGCACCGACGGCAAGGGTTCCATGTACCGGCTCGACTGGCCCCGGTGCGGCCATTCCCTCAATTAGCCTCTTATAATACCTTGCCTCCCCGATACTCTCCAGCACATCCTCCCTCGCCGTATGCCGGAGTTCCTTCCTCGGCACTCCCGCAAGCACGTCCTCACCTGCCCAGCGCCGTACCATCTCCTTCATTGCACTCACGTCGAACAGTCTATAATGCAGGTGCTCCAGTATGATATCCCACGGCGGCTGCATCAGGAACGTCTTGTCTACGTGGATGCTGTTTCCCGCGAGCAACGCACGGCCCGATTCTGGAATGTATTGTTTAATGTAGGCTAGGAGGGAGTGGGCAGCGGTTTCTGCCGTTGTCGTTGATGAGAGGCATGATGCTGTTAGGCCTGAGGCGCCGTGCGTGCGGACGCACCAGTCGGACATGCGGGAGAGTTGGGTGGGCGTGTGCTGGATAATGGCGTCAAAGCCGATGATCGAGAGAGGCTGGAGGTCCGAGTCCGTTAAGATGCACGAGATGGACATGATGGTGTCGTGGGTGGGGGAGAGGCCTGTCATCTTGAGTTTTCATGGGATGGATTAGTACGAAATTGTCTCGTTTTCCTTTTTTCGAGGACTTGGCGGAAACGGGGTGAAAAGTCGAGAGAATCAGTTCAAGGTAACGGTGTTCATTGTTTTCCCCGGCTCATGCCAGACCGACATCATGAGAGTTTTGCATAGGAATCGGATTCAGAGAATGACAACGCTACCTTTCCTTCGTTTCATGACCTACCTCACAATCAATCCACACAAGCGGATCCGTAGACCTGGTCAACGCCATCCTGCAAATGCAAGATACCCTTCTTTGCTCGCCTGGTGCTTGTCCTATCGTTCGCAGGTTAACTTTATCTTGGCCTGTTTCCCTGCCAGTAATGGTTGTAAAGTTTTCGTCTGGAATTCTTGGAAATGCTGTCCTCAACCCATATGAGTCAAAGGACAAGGAAGGTCAAAACAGGCTGTCGTGACTCGTGACGTCTCTTTAATGATTGTACTTCCTAGAATTAGTGAGCATTAAATGACGATGATGATGACGATGGCAATGGCAGTGGCAATGACAACTCACCGCAGGGCATGATCTGATGCAGTTAAACCAAAAAAGGCCTGTGCCCGGGAATGGGATGCAAGGACTCCAATGACGAAGAATGAATGAGGATAATCTTCAGGGAGGACGTTGGGTTCTGGCCAATCAGAAAAAAATACTGGCGACATGGGAGACTAATACCGGTATCTAGGCTTGTTCAGCTCCAGACCACAAACATAATTGAAAATGTATGGATTTGGATTGAATTGATTGGATCAGCTTTCCTAGTCGAACATGCGAACATCAAGCTTGAGTTTGGTAATAGTGGTACAAAGACCAACGAATTCGAGCCGGCAAGTGGAGTTGAACGTTGACAAGCCACGAGCCATTCCACGCACACCCACACTCTTTCCTGTCTTCGTTGAGCTTCCACCCCTCGACCTTTGAATTTTCGATGCTCCGAGTCCTTCACAGTCATTCCTGATGATTGATGCACGCCTTTTCATGCCCTTGGCCCTGATTGGCCCTTTCATCCTAATTATCCACCATCAACCCAACCAAAATACTGAGTCTGGTTTTGTTTGCACAGCTAAACAAAAATTCGATCGAATCGCGACCTCATGTATCTTCTCCTTTCTCAACCAATCTCTGACGGTTGTGCGCTCGACAGAAAGAAAGTTAGAGGAGAATCTCCAATCCCAATGCTGACCGTGATGCCTTGTATTGGCCCAGTCTTTTGCCCTTCGAAGGATTTGGGGCCAGTTTGTCGGCGAGAATAGTAACAAAGAATTGAATGCTATTTTAAGCAATCGGGCCGTCCGCACGCCGGTAAAATGATCTCGAGTTCTAAAGGTCAGTTCTGTTTCGGAATCACAATTCGTCGTCGTCCTCCATTGGTTCCTTCACCAAAGCGCCTCCAAATTGAAGGCCGGATGGATTTGTAGTGGCCGCCGTTGGCTGAGACTGTCCAGAAGACCCCAAAATTTCCCCAATGGTATTAGAAGATGTCGACACCCCACCGCCTAACCGTTTCTTGATATCTTCGTCGAACTCGGCAACACTGGCACGTTGTCGCTTCATCGGACTGCCCACCATGAAGCTTTCGTCTTCCTTCTTCACATCGAGAGCGGTACCCATTACCGAGGTCCCAACATTCATCGTTCCTGAAGGTGAGGTTCCCAATTCGTCGACACCGACCTTGGGGGTCGAGGCTGCTGAAGGACTGCCGGATTTTGAGCTCTTACGCGCCTCGGCCACTCCGTTGCCGTTCAGCGGTTCCGCTGAATGCTGCCTCTTGAGCTGATAATACCTTAGCCCATGCCGGAATTTCGGCGGCGAAGGGTCTCTTACCTTCATTTTCCGAATGCCCTCTGCAACTTGGCCTGTCTGCTCTGCATCTTCGGGAGAAAGCATGCCAGGCTCTCTCTTAGCATCCGCATCATTGATGTCTTCCATCTTGCCAATAATGCCGGAGCCGTCGTCATCGCTGTCACTGTCCATCTCATCATCGCTGGTTCGCTTTCCTCGGCGATGGCGTCGCCCATCTCCATCTCGGAAATTGGAAAAGCCCGCAGTGCCTTCTTTCTTGAGCGGTCCAAGTTTCGGGAGATCTGCGGCTATACTGCGTCTCTTTGCACTGGAAGCTGCTTTATCCGATTTGGGTCCCGGGAGAATTCCCATCTTTTGCAGTTGGCGCTCTCCTCGGTAAAGGAATGTGAATACCGCATAAGGCTTGTCGGTGGGATCGATACCCGTTACCGTCTGGGTGGAAATGGTTTTGGGATCCAGGGTTTTGGGCTTTGCGAAACTGGTGGTGTGGTCGACATCGGCTCGATTCCTGCCTTCACCATTGGCCTTGGCATTGGCACCCCCTTCTCCACCCTCCGAATCTTCATCGTCATCATGAGCATCAAACTGAGGCGAGTATTCTCCACGTTTGATCTCTCCAGATGCTAAGACACGAAACAAGGCAATCTTGATTTGACCCGCCGCCTCTGGTATTGGGTCGTCGTCGTCGTCGTCGTCATCGTCGTCTTCTGAAATTCCAGTATCACTGAACGAACCCTCGTCGTCCGACACGTCCTGCAATTCGCCGTCTTCGCCATACCGTAGTGTGCTCTTGCGCCTCGATCCTTTGGCGGCTCCATTCGTCTCCTCATCACTTCCTACAACTTCCTTCCGCTTTCTTCTTCTCTTTTCCAGTTTCTGTCTCCGCCTCTCGATCGTGGCAGCAGCATCTTTGCCGTCGAGATCGAGACCATTCAGCCAACGTTCAAGGCCCACTTCACGAAACAAGAATTCTCTTTCCGCGAGACCGCCCCCTTCCTTTTCTGGGACACTGACCCATCTGGAATTCACCCAGGTCTCCTCTCCCTTCCTTAAGAGTGTTGCCACTTCCTCTTTTGCTCGGCCATCGAAATAGATGTACGCGGCAATGGTCTCATTGGGTGACGTCGTCAAAGGAACATAAGGTCCGATGGTACCTGTGTTCTTGCCTCGTTCGCTCGTGTGACCCGGTAATTCGCCGACGATCTTGGGTTTGGGACTCGGTTTGTCGGGAGTCGACTTGGGAGTCGAATAGGGAACTTCTTGGCCCGGCGTGAGCAGTGTTATCGAGATGGCGAAGGTGGATTGTTCAGGTTTGCCGGTAAGGGAATCGGCTGGAATTCGTGCGGGAGGGACAGGGATGTAGGCACTGATTCTCGATAGGCGGGAGGTCTTTTGCACCGAGTATTCGGGTAGAGGCCCGTTAGGAGTATGTATGCTCACGGCGAGACCTTTGAAGCAAGGCATGATGAGCGTTAGATCTTTCCTCTAGCTCTCGAGCGGATTTGTTAATTCTCCGCTCTCTGCGCTGGAAGGCAGAGTGGGCGGAGAGAATCTCCAAGATGATGTGGAAGCCAACAAATGGTGATCGATAAGTATGAGCCCAGCTCTTTCTGAATTATGGTGACCACACACGGAACACGCCTGATCTGGTGAAGAGTCAAAGTCTTGTGGGGCATGCAGCAGGCCCGGATTTGCCTACAAGCGCAAGTCAACTCGGGCGGAGACGGAGAGCTCTTGGGTTTGAGGGCACGCGCGACGAGAGGGAAAAGGGTCTTGAGGATAGAAGATCGGGAATTGCATGAAATGTCTTAGCCGACCCCAAATTAAAACGGCGTCAGTTGCAACAAGAGATGAGCGAAGGTGATGTCGAGGAAATAATACCTGGAATCTTCTTGTTGAAACCGCCTGCACGAAGGCAACTCGGCTGTGCCAAGAGATGCGACGCACGCTAACCGTATTCAGAGGCGGCCATCACCCTGGGGGTGCAATTTGAGTCTGCGGAGAGGCTGCTTTGTTCTATCAATCCACTCCCTCAGTGCTTTTATGATCGAAAGAATGTGGAGAGAGAAACGACTCAAGGATATTAAGAATTCTACGCAACATGTTTGGTATAAGATCATCAGCAGAGATCTACTCTCTGCGAATACCTGCTACCGGAGCACAGGAAAATTTGCCTGAGCTGCCTAAACAATGGGCTTTGTCCATGAGAGCAGCTGTTCTTTCCAATATCGACGATAACCCGATCTCTACACTAGATGCCCAGGCTGCAATAAACAGTAGAGAGACGATACCAACGAGCTACTATCCTCGTCTACTCTCGGTGCTTGTATCAACCTATGCCTGCTTTAGATATAATGAAGGGTTCCCCTCTCTCTCCCTCCCCCCACCAAGAAAAAGAAAAGAAAAAGGAATACGAAGGGTTGAAGGAATGGAAACTTGAAGAACCATACGGAAAGGCAGTTTGGCGAAGAATATGTCCCTCTGTCCGACCGAAAGGCACCAATACCAGCAAGAAGATGAAAGTCCACGTTTTGACCATCCCGGTTACCCAACGTGTCGTTGGTGCAAATGAATGTCGATGTACGGGATGGGAACCTATCCAAATTCGCGTCATCGTGACAGGTGGACCAACAGAATGTACCAACTCTTGACAGCTCTATCTTCAATTTCGACTCAAGTTCCAAAGGTGTCAGGGTCGCCGAGGTTCTTTGTGATGGTTTGGAAGAGGCGGCTTTGGCTAGCTTGAGGGCATCATTTCCAGAGAATAGTCTAGTCTAGACGGCTCCTCTTCTCCTATCGGATATTATACTGGCTCTTATACTTGGAAGGGTTGGCCTTCTTTGAGGCCCCAGATGTCGACTGTGAAGAGTTTGTGTCAACGCACCACTGATAGCAAAGGAGCTGTGGGCACCATTATTACTAACGCTTCTGTCTCAAGCAAGCTTCAAAGCACAAATTCGTAATTGGGTGGTGTGAGAGTGTGTGCTGATATGATTGACGCCAGCCAATCAGGATAACCCGGCCGCATGATCCGTGGATTGGGGAAAGTTGTTTTGGTGAGTTGGCGGCAATGACGTTGAAGCTCCCCCCAAAAATTGTTTTGCTTGATGCAGTTCTGTTTGGCTGCCCCGCGCTGTCACTGTCCTGCGATCATTTTTCACAAAGCAGTTTCAATTGTCTCAAATACCCCGGCACATTCTTTACTTATGAGTTATCTCATTTGGTCCACGCCAACAAAGAAGTAATACTCCAGCTACGAATCTCCTCGCCATCATCATGGTCAAAGAAGTCCAGTTCAAGCCCTTCACCGACCAGAAGTAGGTCTTCCATACGATTCCTTCACATCACCATTGTCTAATCCTTTTCCTCTACAGGCCGGGTACATCGGGACTTCGCAAGAAAGTCACTGTGTTCCAGCAACCTCACTACAGCGAATCTTTCATCACCTCCATCCTCCTCTCCATTCCCGAAGGTGCGGAAGGTGCTTTTCTCGTCATTGGCGGTGACGGAAGATATTGGAACCCTGAAGTGGTCCAGCTGATTGCCAAAATTGGAGCTGCATATGGGGTGAAGAAACTTCTCATCGGTCAGAATGGTATCCTCAGCACGCCGGCTGCCAGCCATATCATTCGTATCCGAAAGGCTACTGGTGGCATCCTCCTTACTGCCAGCCACAATCCTGGAGGTGTGTCAAAAGGGAGGAGAAGAAATTGATATCTCTCTGACCAGATACAGGTCCTCAAGCCGACTTCGGCATGAAATACAACCTCTCCAATGGCGCCCCTGCCCCGGAGTCGGTGACCAACAAGATCTTCGAAAAGTCCAAGGCCCTCGCGTCCTACAAGATTGCAGACATTCCAGAAGTGGATCTCTCCACCATAGGCACCAAGAAATATGGAGATCTGGAAGTCGAGATCATTGATTCGGTGGCGGACTATGTGGCCATGTTGAAGGACATCTTCGACTTTGATCTCATTCGCTCCTTTTTCAAGTCTCAGCCTGACTTCAAGGTTCTCTTTGATGCTCTTTCGGGAGTCACGGGTCCATACGGGGTTGCCATCTTCCAAGGAGAACTTGGTTTGGGACCCTCGAGTACTCAGAACTGCCAGCCCAGCCCTGATTTCAATGGTGGTCACCCGGATCCGAACCTCACGTACGCTCGTTCTTTGGTGGAGAGAGTTGACGCAGAGGGAATCCATTTCGGTGCCGCCTCGGACGGGGATGGTGACAGAAACATGATCTATGGCAAGAACGCATTCGTCTCACCGGGGGACTCTTTGGCCATTATCGCCCACTACGCAAAGAAGTATATTCCCTACTTCAAGAAGCAAGGCGTCTACGGTTTGGCGCGATCCTTCCCAACCTCAGGAGCGTTGGATTTGGTGGCCAAGAAGCAGGGATTGTCGATCTATGTCGTACCTACCGGATGGAAGTTTTTCTGCTCGCTCTTCGATACCAACAAGATGTCAATTTGCGGCGAGGAATCATTTGGCACCGGGTCGAATCACATCCGGGAAAAGGATGGCTTGTGGGCCGTGACCGCTTGGCTGAACATCATTGCTGGCGTGGGCCAGGATACGGGCACGTTCCCATCCATTTCCGAAATTCAAAAGGAGTTCTGGAATGAATATGGCCGCGTGTACTTCACCCGCTACGACTATGAGGATGTCAGCAGTGTGGGCGCTGCAGACATGGTCAAGTACCTCAGGGAAAAGATCGCCGCGAAGGAGACTGTCGGTTCGGAGCTGCAGGGTCGCAAGGTCATCGAGGCTGATGACTTTGCCTACACCGATCTCGATGGCTCTGTGTCGAAGAATCAGGGCATCTACTTCAAGTTCGACGACGGGACGAGAATTGTTGTCCGATTGTCGGGTACAGGCAGCAGTGGTGCAACCATCCGTCTCTATGTTGAGAAGCTTGAGGAGGACAAGAGCAAACTGGGCGAGGACACTCAGACCTACCTGAAAGGACCAGTGGGACTCGCGATCGAACTCTTACAACTACAGAAATTCATTGGCCGAACCGAGCCTGATGTCAAGACTTAGACGCAATCCAAAAAGGCATGCACGAAACCGTTGGGGGTAACATCCCCTACTATATCATTCGGTGAGGGCAAATTAGATATCTCCAGGCACTCCAGACAGGGGGCAGTGGTCCATAGTTAGCCAGAGAACAGAAAACGAGACAGTCGACATGAGATAAACAACTGCCTGCAATGAATTGTTGCCAGCATAACAAAGGGTGGGCTGTCCGCCATGATATTATCGTCATAAGCGGCCGAGATACTTCTGGACAATTCATGTTTGGGGATTCACGTTTGTCGGCAATCTGTGCCAAGCCCGCCCGATAATCTCGGTGAGATGAGGCGTCAAAGTAGTCGTCATCAGGCACGACCAAAGGCGCAATGTGAAACATGCTGATCGAGCACTTAACATGCCCGGCAACGTCATGACCCAGTCTCGTTTCAAAATGGAACAGCATGTGAAAGTGATAGCTGGCCTGGAAAGGGATTCTCAGCCAAGTCTTGGGGAGTGACGCACAAACGGCCCGTTGAGCTGGGTAATGCACATTGACGGGCGACGGTTTCCCCTTCCCCTTCTCCTGTACCGTGTACTGATGACAAGGCTTATTTTGGCTGCCCTCCACAACAGCTCTTGGAGAGATCGGATATATTTCTCAATCACCTTCAGTATGACGCCTAGTGGTTCTTCTCGAGACCGCCTAGGTAATGCCTAGAAGAGATTGTCACGCTTTGGAATGCTTGTCATGCGAATTAGGTCGGTCACGACCCTTGGTACACACACTTCTGTAATTGCCACTTCCGCCCCAAAGGCGAGCCGCGTGGAGTACAGCCTCGGCTTGGCACTCCAGAAAGTGGATCCGGCTCTGTTAGCCTGTCCCACAGAAAGGGCGAGGACCTCGCACGATGTCTGCTTAACCCAGGAGGCCATTCCTCATTTGCCCTGATCGACGCAGGGGTTGAGAAATGCCAAGTCAATATTCAGCCTTGACCAGACCAACGAACAAGAATCTGGATCTGTCACCGGTGTCCGCCATCGTCCTCCTTCACGCTTTGCTTCTTCATATTGATATCCTGGCTACGGCTTGACTTCTTCTCCGTACCATGGCCATCTCCCAGCGCGTCCCCGTCTTCGCAACCTCCTCTTCAAAGCTTGTGGTCCACACGAATCCACGCTGAGCCAGCTTCCATCACCGAAATGAGATGCATGACCCCTTTCCAAAATACCCAGTGGGCACAACCTGTCCTCCCTTAGCTCTCGGATCTGACTCGCCGCGGAATTTCGGACTCCAAGTCGCCAGGGTCGATGCATCTCGGAAACTCCCATATCCTTAATGTGACATCTTCAGTCGTCATCCCACGCAAGCAGGCTGCATGCATACCTCTAAATCCCAGCGCTCTCAGCCTCCAATCTCCCCAACTCAACCTGCGTCACCCCAAAGTGGACATTGTGAAGGGATGAACGATGTCGATGTCGACGTGGGCCATCTTGGTGTCTGCTGGTCACTTGGCTTGCGCTCCCATATTACCCCTAGAATGTGGGATAGAAATCACCCTTTGTCTACACGATGACAACATAGCCTGTCGAGTTCTCATGCTGTGTGTTTTGTATTTGTGCTACCCTAGAGTCGACCTTCCCAGCCCCTTCCTCTCCGGCAACCATCAAGTCAGATTTGTCCTGCGCTGAAATGGGAAACTAGGCTTGGTAGAACCAACCCGCCTCTCACTTCCACCAATTCAATCTTCCCAACTCCTCAGTCCTCCAGGCATACGGGCATCGACGGACAGAAAAGAGGAGCCTCAAAATACCATATCGAGATGTTGTCAAGGAAGGCGAAGAGCACGCAAAAGTACTTTTGTCATGAACTTGATGCCTCGTACATTGATTTAGTGATCATCATCTGCTTTTTCGTTTCCGGTCTCATTGACAGTGTGGCTTTCAACTCGTGGAACTGTTTCGTCAACATGCAAACGGGTACGTTCATCCCGTCAGCTCACTTTTTCCATCTCGTAATAACGCTCACATCCTCCTATAGGCAACACTATCTTTGCAGCCCTTGGTATCGGCGGCCAGCCCAGAGCAAGCCATGCGCAACAATACTACAAATCTCTCACCGCTATTGGGGCATTTTGCTTGGGTACCCTGTTTTTCAATGCTTTACATCGATACCCGACCGGACTCTCTACACAGTCAATCTCTCATCGTCGACTCCTCCTCATCACATCCTTTTCCATTCAGACCATCTTTATCACTATCCCGGCACTCTTGTGCTCGCTGAATCTGGTGTCGAACCAGCCCTTTGTGTCTGGCTCATTTTCTTCAGGCAGCGATAACGATCCTCCAACGGTGATCAACTTTCTGGACCTCTGCCCTGTGGCGTTACTCTCATTCCAGGCTGCCGGTCAGGTCACTTTATCACGGATCTTTTCTCTGCTGGAGCTGCCTACCATCGTTCTCAGCGCACTTTATCATGACTTCGTCGCCGATTTGTACTCCATCCGCGACTCGTGGCGAAAAAGCTCAAGCTTATGGGATTTTATTCTGGTACATCAAAAAAGACAAGAGAAGAGACTGGCTTGCATCATCGCACTCTTCCTGGGGGGCATCGTTGGCGGAGAAATGTACAAATCCCCCGCTGGCATGGCCGGAGCCTTTTGGACTGCTGCAGGCTTGAAGCTTGCCGTTACTCTTGGTTGGTTCTTTTGGAAACAAGAAAGTCCTCAAGATGAGCGACCGCCGCTCTGAACGCGACTTTGTCAAAACAGCGTCCTGGAGCAAATTCACAAGCCTTTTCTGGACGAGAAAAGTTCGTGGGCTCATGAGATGATTGAACGACGACTGCGACGATACCATGATGATCAATAGCTCGATGAACGATGTTCGGGCTGATGGAATAGACATTAGACAGGACCTTTTGGATGGTAACTCTTCCGCTGTGCGGCAATGGGCTCGTGGTTACGACTTTGGTCTCTTTTCCAAGATGTGTGTTGCTAGTAACTCGTATATCCTTTTTATTTTTATTTTTATTTTTTTTTCCATGGAGGATTTCCAATAGATATTAATTGGGGATCCTTCAGTCCAGATCGTATGTATCAGGAGGAAGGATATCGACGTGCTCAATATTCAAAAAAGTTTCAAGTGTGGTCGCCAAGACACGTGATGGTAGACTCTACGGATAGATGGAGGTTAGTCGGCTTGATGTTCTATCGACTCCTTGCTTTCTCTCATCTAAGGTTGGCCCTAAATAATGCTGAAAGAAAGCTCCGACGACGTTGTCCTGCCATAAAACTAAAACAGCGACCAGGGTGACGCTCCAGTTATTACAGCGCACACCTATACTGGTGACCATCATCAAAAACCAAGAGCAGCTCACGTTCATCGAGAGCCAAATGGCGCCTCGCTTTCCATCAGCCCGACATCTGATCAACAGAATTTCACCTTAATCCATTACCACAGCTAGTGGGATTTGTCGGTATCTCTCTGGGCATTGGAGAAGGTCGTCCAGTGGCTTTTTGATCGTCCCCTCTTTCAACAAGGAAATTGGTATTGTGCAATCGTTGGGCGGATCATGGATCCAAGACTGCGAATGCCAGACTGTCAGCTACCCCGGGTTCAAGCAGCGCTTATTGGACTTGTGGAGAGTTCTGAATTGGTGGGAGACTCTCCCTTGCAATTGAATCACCGTGAAGACGACCACACCACATGAAAATTCTAAGTTTGACGCCCATCGATTCGTCTTTCTATCTCGCCCCAAGATCTTGACCATGCTGATGATATCTGCCATAGTGCAATCATTTAGGGAGACGTGTGTAACTACACCCATCCCAGATTGGGTCTCCATCACCATTGTCGTTCTCGGCAGGTTCAGGTAATGCTGTGCCATTGCCAACCTCTTGGTACTGTCGACACCGTAACGCTGGAGCTTCCTATCACACTGCTGTCATCGTGCCTGGTCTTTCCGATCCAGTATGTTTGACAAAGGTTTCTTGAGTGGAGCCTCCGTCCTTTTCTCTGGAAACGATCTCGATGAATTCTCAGGATCTTGAGCCTGGTACAACAAACTTCAATTCTTTGAAACATTCTGGTCACTCGAAGAGCACCTTAGCAAGGCTAATCAGCACTAAATGCAGTCATGAAGATGAATGTCTTCGCTTCAAGCAGGGATCCAACTATGCAGAGGCATCACGTTCCCTCTTGAAATTGACGACCATATAAGGACCCCTTTTGAACTCTCTATTCCCGAACGCGAAATCCAGGTCCTTTCTCCCCCGCCTATCCTGCCTTATTTGCGAGCATCCTTTGGCGACTTCTCCAACAAAGATGGCAACGACGATGGGATCTCGGACACTCCTACATCGATGAAGCTCAAAAGACAGCACAAAGTCGCAGCACGTAATATGGGCCAGTGATACCCCTCGTGACACATTTGCACTATGTGAATACTCGTGCGACGCCTTTCGCGATAACCGAAAAGGAATTACGAAATCACTTCCTATAGTTTAAACGTTCGCGGTCAACGATCCATATATCGAAGTCCTACAACTGATTCCGAACAAACGGTCCCAAGATTCGAACTCATCGATGCAATGCTTGCCGGCAAAGCGGAAGATGTTGGCGACGAGAGGAAAAATTGCTTACGATATTAACAATCCTCATTAGTGGAGATTACGCTGCTGGGATATATAATGCTGGTGATCTACCGTCTGGCTGAACCGGGGCAAGCACGGGTCCGCTCGCCGTCAGAACTCGGCGAAGTTGAGCGATTTGCTGCCTGGAAGGTGCGTGCGGCAGTCTTGGAGGCCTGGAAGAAGGACAGGTACAGTGGTCATCGAGGGGGCGGTGTTTGAATGGTGGAGAAAGCGAATGACGTGGTAGAGCTAAGGTGATTTTCCCGCCTTGGAAGATCACGAACATTTCGCGCGGGGGGTTTGCACCGGCCTGGGATCAGGAGGTCGGTGTGGATTAGCTGGGTAGTTTGGCGGTGCTTGATAAAGGGAGTAGAGAGGGATCGAGGGGTTGAAGTCGTTGAATCGGCGTCTGCACGATGTGATGGACTTTGACAGATTTTGAGATGTTGTCTGATTTGGCGACGGCGTTAGTGGAGCATGTTGTTGGAGCATGTTGTTGAAGTTGAAGGGGTTGAGACGATCGCCTTATGACGGGTCATGGTTGATGGACCAAGTTCAGTTGGTCTGACTGCTAAAGATCTCTTGATGTAACTGATATTAGCTCATAATGCGGATATTCTCGCAGATGTTTTGGATGGTTCTTCAGTACTTCAATGCATTGACTGATTATCGATCTAAGGACCAGAGCTACCAGAAAAGTCCCTTAGCACGTGATCCTTGGCAAGGTCCCGTGACACCGTCGATCCTCGAAAGCTGATAGTTCGGATCAATACTGTTGATTTTTTCTCTCCCACAAATGCTACATGCAGTCGATTGCAAAACTTACGTTCACTTTACACCAACCATACATTAGTCGATTGCCCACATACGGATACGTGTCCAGCACACCTGCGCTGGACTAAACATAGTACAGTACAGATCCAGGAACGTTGCTATCAAATCACACAAAGCACCACTATCGGTAGGGGCCAACCAAGTTGTCAAACTTCTTGCGCAACTTGAATTGAAGGAGTGCTCTGTTCTCTATCTACTTGTTGAGCTGCTGAGGGTTTCTTTATAGACGTGTAAATACTACGTCGTTACGCAGAGCAACCGTCCTTGTTCAACACAAGTTTTCTGATGACGCAAAGAAGACTTCGTGAAGCGGTGCTAAAGTATGAGATTCGTCGCAAGGAAAGCCATAGGTGGTCCAGTGCAGAGCCGAAACTGAGCCTCTTGGACGGACCGTCACATGCTAGTCTGCGCAGCTAACGATGCAAGATTCAGCCGCGCTCAGCCTGCGTCCTGGCCGGCTTTCGACCGGCAGCCGCACTTCTGCCTGGCTTAATTCTCTTCAACTTGAGTCTGGCCCATCTGTCTAGGCCGTGAGATCATCGCCACGGTGATGACTTTAACTCTAACTCTCTGCACACGGTTACAGATGCAATCGTGTCCAAAATTTTTGGCCATGGGTCGTCATTTGCTTTCCAACATCCCAGCTAAATTCCGACGTCCTCCTGTGCTGAGACGGAATCGACATTCAGAGCAAGCATCATCCCACGGAACCGCTACATCCGTCACACAGTCCAATCAATTTAATCAACAAAAGGAATACGGGCTCGAGAACGGCGCAGAAGGTAACCGACGGCCGTGCCAATATTGTATGGATCTCAAAAGAGACAACTTCGTACAAAATGGTTACCAATATAAACCCTTCCCTTTCTCCGCTTACCGTATGATGTCCGCCAAAAGTATCGAATGTCCGTATTGCAACCTCATCATAAATGCTATACGGGCATTTGATGATATTGGTCCACTATTCGGTAGACCCTGGGAGCTGAGAGCTACGCATGGCTTGGTTTTGATGGGAGATGAGAACGGGAGAAAGCACCAGCTTGAGTTTTATGTAACTCCGGGTAAGTACTGTAACTGTCACCGGCGGAATCAGGTCTCCATAGCTCTGACAACTCCGCTGGACAGAAGAAGAGAGATCGCCAATCCTTCCAAGCTCCATTTCCTCGTCCAAACATGTCCGTTCAATCTGGGATGACCCGCGTGAAATCGAGATTCTGAAAGGCTGGCTGGTGAAAGACACTCCTCAGCCAGCGAAATTGCCCACTCGAGTCCTCGACCTAGGGATTGGCACGGACAATCTTGACAATATTCGTATTCTCGAGAGCCCTGCGGCAGCACAGCGGGGACTATATGCCGCATTAAGCCATTGCTGGCTTCGGGAAGACATTGAGACTACCAAGACCATGTCCCACAATGTCAAGACTCGGCTGGCAAAATTGGCACTGCCCGATCTCCCAGACACTTTTAGACAGGCCATATCCGTCTGTCGACGGATCGGCGTTCAATACTTATGGATCGACTCTCTCTGTATCATCCAGGACAATTCAGCTGACTGGAAAAGGGAAGCCGCAGATATGAACAATGTCTATGCAAATGCGTGGTTCACTATTGCAATACACCACTCCACTCGTGGGCACATGCCCTTCAAGGACGTCCGGCTTAGAGTTGGTGGCCAATCAGCTGTCGTTCACGTTAGGCGCATTCCCGAGCTAAAGGACATAGTCGAAAGCAGAGCTGTCGCGCCAGCGGTCAGTAACGTGTACGAGGTGGCGGACAATGTACATTGGAGCTCAGTCTCGCAACGGGGTTGGTGCTATCAGGAACGCGCGCTTTCGCACCGCATGATCCACTTTACAGATCACGAGTACCTGTATGAGGAGAGAGGGAGCGTGAGAAGGTGCCAATGCAACCAGCACTTTGGATGGGGGTTAGGATTCGCTGGATCTTTACCACGATGGTCGACTCAGCAGGAGGGCACACATCACGCATGGAGCACTTTGGTACAGCAGTACACGCAGCGAATGTTTGGGCGCAGATCCGATCTTCTGCCTGGATTTGCTGGAGTCGCCGAAAGGTTTAGCGAGAGGCGTGATCTAGGTCGATACATCGCTGGGTTATGGGAAAAGGACTTGATCAAGTGGCTATGTTGGAAAAGTCAGGAATGGGTGTCCGCCCGCGCCAGTACCTGGGCGTGCGAGAACTGTCGACCACATCCCCGACGTATTCCATGGACAAGAGACGAGCCCATACCAAGTTTTTCATGGGCGTCCCGTTTTGGTCCTTGCGAGTTTGTATACGATTCGTGGAAGCTCAATGGTAGCACCGAAGCGGCATTCATCGAACGTATTGAGTGTCTGATGGATGAGGAAAATCCCTTTCTCAAGGTACGTCGATTGATTCCGGAAAACTGGCCTGAAGACCCTTGTGGACGGTATCTTCGTGTTCGAGGTTCACTGTACCCATGCCTGCACTTCTCTACGTGTGGACGTGGGTTCGAGTTCAATGTGAGCATGTCCCTATGCCAAAAGGAATATGCATGGGCTGTACCCGATCACTTTGTGAGGAAATGGGATCTCTCCCGGGCTGCAAAAGACATCCTGGACGATGCGCGAAAATACGGAAAAGAATACTGCATTGATGCCGGTGACGACTTGCCTCCTGATAACTCGAGGATCTACCTACTTCCCCTCTTTAAATATCCTGAAGGCGGGGCGAAAACTTGCCTCATCTTGAGGCCATGCTCAGAGAAAATCACAGCCGAGGTGTTGGATACTATCGAAGGATGGGACAGTCCGCATTGGATGGAGAGGATTGGGATATCCGTCTTCAACGGTTCCCGGTTCGATACTATGGAGGAGATGCCGAATCAAGTGATTCATTTGATGTGAATTCAAGACCACGTATGGGCCATAGCGGTAGGCCATGGAGGCAGGATATTTTATCCAAAATCCCATTACAGTGTACAAATATTCTTCATCCAGCATGGCTCGGGCGGCCATCAGCTCTTCAGGGAGGGCGCTGATCCAGCCCACCTGGTGCTCTTCAGTCGGTAGAGGAGGCATAGTCGAAGGAGGTTGGCAGATTTGGATGCGGCTGAACCTTGCATGGCGGCAGTCGACTGGAAACGAGGTGTTGGCAATCTCATTGTGCCGGCGCGTGATCGTCGAACTGTCATGTACTGAAAACCGTTGCATGTGATCGAAGGATGGTTCCTGCCGACTGGCTCTGTATATACGACCTAGCTCTCAGTCAGAGCGGGCGTGAGTGTGCGACCCAAATTATTTTCAAGTGTATGTAAAGGTGAAGCAGCAATTGAAAGCGTCTATAGACGAATCGTAAGCCGGAAGACCGCCAAGCGAAATTTCCAGATGGGGAAGGGCGCTTTTCTCACTCTTCTCTACGAACGGGTCAAGTTGGTTACCTCAAGCATGGCATCTTGCAAGTTGTCCAAATGATGTATGTCTATATTGGAGAAATTGCATAAAATGGAAGGATTCGAATTTTCAGGGGAACCTTGCCGGCAGCTCCTCCGGATACAGATAATACGTTTGAGAGGGCGCGGGCAACGCCCACTTCAAGTAAACTTCAGCTGCTCGCAATACACTTCATTCCTTCTCAGAAATTGGGAATAGGATTGGATTTTTCCAAGAGGGAGGCCCAGCGGGTTAGTAAGAAACAATGAACAGGTGACAGAATAAGCCGTGATACGTGTTATATTCCGAAGCAGATTTCACTGTTGGTCGGAGAGTCGCGATGAATAGCAAGGGCAATGAGGTTGAGGTTGTCAAGACAAGGAGGTTGTTGGTAGGGATAAGGGCCTTCAATTGAAGTGGAGCTCTGATCGACAAGTATGATTGACCGGAGTTTTTTCTTCGGCGGCAGAACGGAACCAGGCCAAAAGGAAGGGTGGTGTTCTGACTGCCGTCGCTCGACTCTAACAGAGATAGAAGAGGCCGGACATCCATGATCTGTGAGACGGATTTGCAACCGAGCCATCCTTAGCATGTTAGGCATATGCTTCAAAATCACATCTGATGCTGCCTCTTGAAGGCTCCCGGCGAACGTGATCCTCCCCAAATTGGTATGGCTCTTCGAATTATGTTGGGAAGGAAACGTTCTCCTGCGGAAGGTATTAATCACATCGACTCTGTAATTGTGGCATGATCAAGATGAAAGAATCAAATTCTGGGAACACTCTAGCTTAACACACCTTATTTCATCCAGGCTTCAACCGTCTCGGAAGTTCCCAACCTTGAAGCGATGGAAGACCCTCCGTACCCACCTAACCAGGAAGCACTTCCCGGGAAATCTTCTGACTCAGCATATGAAAAGCAAGACGACAAATATTTGGCTCATTTGGATAACTAATTCGTGACGTTAGGCTCAAAGAACGAAGCACGCCACTTGGCACCCTGTGGCAGGGCTGCTGCTTCGAGGTCACATCAGACTCGGACCTTCAGTCATCAGATTCCGGCGAAGGTCGCGGGTCTGATCTTTTGAAATTCTGGAACGTTTGAGCCAAGGAAGGAGAAGTCTGATATCGCTCAGAGTCGTCTCATGATTGCGACAGACGCACCGACCACATGGCCGGCGGATGGGGCCGATTGCCAGACGATCAAAGCGAAATCCACCGCTTCATGTCATTCAACGCAAGTCAAAGTTTCAGCATCATACTGACACAGAAGGGAAAAATCATGTCTAAAGCCGTGGATAAGTGTCAGAGCAAAATGGTAACCCAGCAGCTGTGTATTCACGTGACAGTGGTAGAGTAGTAGATCACGTGAAAGAGTCCCTGTAGTCTGTGTCTCTTGTCCGCCTTGTCCCGAATTTTCCAACCGAAAAAATGTCGGAAAAATGTTTCTCAAACAACGTCACCTTACCATAGGCTAGAATGTCGGCGCATTTCAGATTAGTGGCACCACCAATCGAGTTCAACTGGCGAGTCTAGGCAAGACCAAAGTTGAAGGTGAGCCGTCTTCTCGTAGTGCAGGACAATCCATTGTCCTGATCGAGGCCAACATCCCGAATTGGTTGGCAATTGGCAACAACATCCTCGTGTTGATTGATGCATCAGTCTTGTCAGTTGCCAACTACTTCGTGCAGCGGCCTTTGATACCTATTCGAGCATAGAACTGGAAGGGTCGTTACCAACAAACATCCGAAGTTGAGACTGGACTGTCTCGGTTAGGATGCGAATAAGTTGAATCGATAAATGTGCAGCAAATCGAAAAATGCGCTACTACAAGGTTCATCGACATGTCGATTGGTTTCGAAAACGACAACAGATATTCGGATGATCTTTACTAATGTCCTGTCCAGAGCAATGTCAGAAAGGGGACATTGAACACTCCAATGAAAATCGGCGCTTCGGTGAAAGGATCGACGAAGAGATCGTCGTGGCCCAACGGTTCTGGTTGGCCTCTGGGGTCGATGACAGGGAAGAAGAGACTTACTGTAGGAGAAGCTTGGTAGTAACGTGACTTTCACTCCTACGGTCAAGTCTACACTATATAGCGTATAAAGTACGGCGGGTTATTCACATCATATTTTTGTCTTCCACCAGGATTTTCCATCACCCAACAAACCCAAACGCCTGGGCAAAATTTTTTTCCTTGTAGATCACTGTGGCTAGACTTAGGGTCAAACGTCAAACGGAGGCTAGCAGCCTCGTGATCAGCCGTTTCTCTTTCTGCCTCTTTTGATGTGTCACTCCATCCCTGCCTCTGTGTCTCCTAATTCGAACCTCTTCGCCTACCCCCGAACGTTGGAACTCCTCCGTCAGGCAACGTTGGTTTGAAAGTGGTGGGAGGCAAGCCCCAGAGTCAGACTTCAGCACCAAAAAAATCTCACCTCTCACCAAAAAGTCTCATTTTTCAACACAGAGGGGCCGCTCGCCGGTGTACAGTATTCTCCGACGTAATCTGGTGTCACTACGGACGGGAGGTGCTCTATGCGCCCCTGTTGGCTGGACCCTATCCCGCATGTCCCTTCAAGCATAAGTGAGCAGATCCCGGCTTGGACAACGGTCCAAGAATTACCCATACCACAAGCCTTGATCTGGTTATCGACGGCCGATCCTGAGACACGCGATGACTCTCACACTCAAAGTTCCACAGCCTACGCTTTGATCAATTTCGGCAACGCTCGTGGTGGCTGCGCTATTCCCTCGCTATCTGCACTACTAACCAATGAACCTTACTCCTTGATTTTCCATTCGTATTGATCGCGGCTTACCATGATGGTCACATGGGCGGACACTTGCATCAATCTCCAAATTGTCCTGCGGATCGTATATGTTCCAGCATTATTGGTACTGAAACACTTCGACCCGCTTGCTGCTAGTTATTTGTGGCGAAAGGCAGTCAAAAGTCGGCAGCCGACAATTCCGCCGAGGCTGGCACCGCAGCGTCACCCCTAGGTCCAAGAGGCAAATTTGGTGCAGGTCAAAGGGAAGGCCCTGGAGAAGTTTCTGTGTGTTCTGGCGAGGCGCGATCATCCTGCACACCTCGCCAGGTTGTTCTTCGCTAAATGGCCTTGCAATTGCTCGATCTCAGACTCGCACCCACTGCAGATAATGGAACCATCACTTCAGAATTAGTGGCCGAGTATCCTATCTCCTCCTAGGAAGCAGGGGTCAAGGAGTGACTAAGTTTGTGGACTGCCTCCTGGAATCTGCACTGTAGCGCTGACCACAGGGTGGCTCTTTCGTCAGAGATAGGATTCTCCTTGGTGAAAGCCTTGTGCAGGCAGGCCGACAGACGGATGGGCTGCAATAACTTGAGGGCAATCGGGCAGGAATGGGGGATTGGAGGAAAGGCATTTGCAGGATTCGTCCGGCAGGTTTCGAGCACACCCAAAGGTGGCTATGCGGGGCTGCAGATGATTGGCCATATGCGTGATTGGTCGCAATGAATTGCAGCAAAGAGCAGATTTAGTGCCTCAGGCATCGCGGAGCTCACACCCTGCGTACTTCTCAGTCCGACAGGCCGCAGTCATGCGTCCTGCCATTTCGATGTTCTAGGTGTCTAGCCCACCCATCCACCAGATTTTCTTGAAACACGAGCGAATGGCAGCGACAGGCCATCAGACCAAGGACCAGCGTTTTCCAAACTATGCTAGTCGCGAGGCGCAAAAAGCAACACGATCTAAGCTCCTCAGTGACCAGGCCACTCCCCGACCTGCCGAAGGGGCGAGTCGATCAAAACACTCTCGTCTCATGCCCACCGCCGTCTGTGCTGGCGCCAGATTCTACCAATGACGACGGCTGTTCCGCTTTTTTTGCGACTTGTTCAGATTTCAGATGCAACGAGGTGGCCAAAAGGGGCTCCCTCGGCAATAGAAGAAAGTATTGGTATCTCCCTTCCATTGCCCCCAATAATATTATTGGCACTATCTATGGAAAAGGTAAACATAGGAAAGGGAGGGCGGCGAATTGGGATAGGACGCGCTGCGGGGTCAGCCAGCCAGCTGAGAAAAGAAAAAAAGCTGTGCTTCGGCATGACCATCTCGAATTTCCCATCCCCTCCCGGTCCTGGATGCTGGCGTCCATTCAGCATTCTGTTCTGCAGGCAGCCGGCTCTACCAAATGTGAGTTGGGTGATGGCAAAAAACCACCTCAGACCCAAAGGCATTCCCCATTTGAAAGAGGCTGCTGGGCTGGCAGGACATTGGTCGATTTGCTAGCGCTGGCTCTCGCAAGGAATGCTGATCTATCCTTATGGTGACGAGAAATGCGCCCGGCCACTGGGGTGATCCGTCCTTCTTTGCAACTGGTCAAAAAAGGTATGCAGCCCACCCTTTTTTGCCAGACCACCCGTGCGCGCCTTCGTCTTGCTTCGTCTAGTCCGCCTAAGCCGAAACCGTTCATGGCCGACTCGTCATCCAGCGTCAGACCACGGACCCAGGGATTGCGAACTTTTTCCACACTTTGACGCATCGTAGTGGACCTCTTCTCTTCCTGGCGTTCTATTCGCAGCACCCTCTGACCAGGTTCTGGCGGCGTTTTTGCCCCACCAGCATGGGTGACATGGGTCCGTGCGTCGACGCCCGCCATGCTCGCCATGACCCTCTCGAATCCAACACCGTCATACTAGTCTAAATGAACATTATATTGCCTCTATACCTCCCTTCCCCTCCTTTCAGATCACCATCATTACCACTCACCACCTCTCACACAACACAGCAGCCATCTTTCCATACACCACACCTTCTGTTCACCATATATACTCCCATCTCGTCTGTCCTTTCGAGTCCTTCCTTTACAACCCCAACTTACCATTCCCGGAAGCCGCCACTGAGTCCATTGGAACATATTGGCCAGAAGGATATCCGGAACCGTTTTTCCTATTCTCATATCTTTTTCCCCTCAATACATAAAGTCTGGAGTTTTTCCTGGACCCCATGTTTTGAGCAGTGTTTCAGTCTTTTTTGGTCTTTACCGACTACTCCATTTTCCTTGAGCAAGTACTTCGTACTTTTGGGCTCTCCCAAGAATGCTATTGACACCACCACCATCCCCTCAACTCTCGACCTGTCTTGCTCCTGAGGACAGACTGGGGTGTGTGTTAGCCGGGCGATTGGAACTTGTCTCTATCATCGGAATTGGAGCCTATGGAGTGGTCTACCAGGCCATCGACATCTTAACCCGCATTCCCTACGCGGTCAAGGCACTGCCCAAAACTGGATTGGATCCCAGACAACGCCGTTTTCAACGTCGAGAGATCGCGCTCCATCATCAAGCCAGTCAGCATCCAAATGTTGTTTCGTTGCTCCGTATATTGGACAGCCCGGATTGCACCTTTGTTGTGATTGAATTCTGTCCCGAGGGCGACTTGTTCTCCAACATCACCGAACAAGGCCGATTTGTCGGCGACGATCAACTGGCCAAGCATGCTTTCTTGCAAATCTTGGATGCCGTTCAATATTGTCATTCCCTGGGGATCTATCATCGCGACCTGAAGCCGGAGAATGTCTTGGTTACCGACCATGGCCACACTGTCAAATTGGCCGATTTTGGACTGGCGACCACGGACGCAATCACGTCCGACTTTGGATGTGGATCGACATTTTACATGTCACCAGGTACGTTTCCCACCTCCCACCCAAATTTTGTTGGCTCGTGTTAACCAACTATAGAATGTCAACAAGCCCCGACAAGGCCATATGCTCGTTATGCAGCCGCGCCCAATGATGTCTGGAGCCTTGGTGTCATCCTTGTGAACCTCACCTGTGGCCGTAATCCTTGGAAAAAGGCCTCGCCGGATGATTCAACTTTCCGGGCTTTCTTGAAGGATCCCAAGTTTTTGAGCTCGATCTTGCCCATCTCCTCCGAGTTGAACATGATCTTGAGACGCATCTTCGAGTGTGACCCCCACAAGAGGATTTCCCTCCAGGAACTTCGGGAGATGATCATCAACTGCCCCAGGTTGACGACTTCATACAGCACTCTCCCTCCCTCCCCTCCCCAGTCACCCTACAACTACGTGGATCCGATGGATTGTGCCAATATGGCTCTGCCACCATCCCCACCGGCGTCTCCCTCTCCTAAACAGCCCTTCCAATCTCAACCTTCGGAATGTTCTCTCTTTGAACCTGCGTCCAAGCAGAGTTCATCTTGTTCTTCTATTTCCACTGATTCTGGCTATGAATCCGAGGCTTCCTATCCCGATACTAGTCAACGACTTCAGCCCACAGTGTTCAACTTCTACGGCAACGTTATTCCCTTGAACGAACATGAGAAGTCTTACTGTTCGCCACCAACCTTTGTCCCTGCTGTTGCCGCTTTTTAATCTTTCGACATTTTTTTTCTTACATACGTTGAGCAGCAACCTGGTTGACGCTGTCACGATGTCACGGTGTAACGACTGGAGTTTCCTTATGTTTTTTATCTTTCCTTCTGGATACCCAGGCGGTCTAACGATATCATTTTTAACTATACTGGATTGAATGGATTTCCTGCCGAAAAGCCTTGGCGACATTACTGGTTTATCTAACGCGCGCGAGAGAGAATGTGTGTATTGGGGGAGCATTGCTTTGGAGTCTAAGATAGACGAGCGAGCTGTTGTTCTAGTGTGGCAGAGACTGTTATCGTTGAAAGCAAATGGATAAGAGAAAAAAGGAAGAAAAGGCGCAAAAACGCAACGTTGTCCCCTGTCCCTCAAACCAAGTGCTGGCGCGAGACGACAATCTACCGGGATTTTGGAGAGGATCTAGTCGATTTTTTTGGTCAGTTTCCACATAATACCCAGAGGATCAAAGACTGTCGGATGTTTGAAAAAGCCTCCTGGACCATGGTGCCCCCAAGGATCTCACGGAATTCCAGAATCAAAGTTATCCTGGATTTAGCTTCCCGTGGTCCTCTGATCTGTGGCCCCGATGTTGTTGCGTATCCCCTGTAAATAGTTTGTGAAAACACAAGTATCAACACCGATGAATCCCGAAAGTTGGGCATCAATCCATTCTCGGTCCCTTCCCAGGTCGTCGGTGTTCTGATTGTGAAGCAGAGCGCCATTTTTTGGGCACAAGCGAAGTTGACGTTGACTTCCGGCGTAGATCACGTGATGTCGGTCGATCGGCCAACCTGCCTTAGTCGACGAAAGCATTTGAGAGACCAGTCCCTTCCCGTTCCATTTCCATTCCGATTTCCATCTCCATGCATGCCCACCCGTTCAGCTGGCACACTCGTGGCCGCCTCTCCGCGATTCTATTCCTGAAGACAATGCTGCCTTTCTGCCTCTTTCGCCCCAACTCTGCCGTTTTTCTCCAAACTAATGCAAACCTTCTGTTCCAGCCTTTCGCTTTTGACAGCGCATGCGTCAGCCCGTCGACTTTGCTAGGATGCATTGGCTGCCTTACTCTGCCCCCACTGCCCCGCCTTCTCTCACACACCTGGGCCTTGCCATTCGCTCGTCCTGAACCATTTGCCACCCGCCATTGCACCTTACCTGCAGCAGGTGGTTCCCCCCATTCTCAACTTTGGCGGCTTGTCGAATGATTGATCGAATTTCTGGGGTTGCCCTCGGCTTCCGCTCCTTGGGGGCCACTCGTCCCTGTTTGGGTGCCCAGGAGAAACCAGATCCATGTTGACCGAGGGAGTGACAGAGGAGGAAAATATTCCTAATTAAAAGTCCAAAGTCTATCGGGGAAATACCCCTTCGATCTCTGGGTCTTCTTCGACGCGCCCAGGAACCCATATCGACCGGACATGAATATCACACCCATCACACTGCCCCACGACCCTCCTTCACCACGGGCTTATGCAGGAGCTTACGCAGGACTAATGTTGGATGTGATGGGCCACAACTTAACCTCCAGCAAACTAACCGTGACCATGCCGCAAGCGATCCGTTTCGGCTACAGACGCAACGTGGTCAGGCGTATTCTGTGGCACTGACTGTCAGTTTTTCTCATCCTGCCCGACCTTCTGCTTCTCCAAACAACCAAAACGTTGCGGCACCACAGGGGCCCGGCCCCATTGAAGTACAGATGCAACGGCCCCCCCATAACCAACGTTTGGGCAGCATGAGTGAACCCCCCCCCTTCCTTTTTCTCTTTCATTGTGTCACCGATCATGGTCAAAGTCCAATAATGCGATGGCCCAGTGTCAGATTTGCCCATGGGAGTTTTCATCATTGCCCAATATCCCATCTCAAGAACTTTGTTTCAAATGCAACTAGTCCGGATTGCAGAGGGACGTACGGCTGGCAAGAACAACTCTTCCATGCGCTGAAGTCAGCGCCCCACGATGGCAATGTAAGAGACTCTGGGTGACAATCTGTCGACTCATTCAAAAGTTGTTATCTGTCCTAGCGATCCCGACGCTACCACGACCCTTTGGTTTACGGCTGATGGTTGGTGGTGAGGTACAAAGTTGTCAAAGCCACCATCATACACACACCACGAAGAGAAGTACATTATTCAGTTCATGAGTATGTTGAATCTTTTGCGAGATGGATTTAACTTTAAATGGGAAGGTGGACCTTTCTCGAATTTCTCCATGGGAACTTCGGATTGGTACCGTGCCCAATCGAGGACACCACTTCATCCGAAGCGGGCCGGACTAGTTGAAAAACGGAGTTGGAGTAAGAATACACTACCAATCACTGCTGCTTTCCCAAATCTTGTGTCATGCCCAAAGGAGCCATGTATCTTCTGATGAGAGGTGTATCTATTCCAAACCTAGTCCGGTAGTAGGCAGCGCAAGAAACGTTTGGTTCCTTTCCATCCCCTCCATCCAGAGGCAAATCCTTGACTTGCGAGACTTGGTCTGGATGCCAAAGAAATACGAATGTGTAAGGCAAAAACGTGGCTGAGTTGGCAGAGAGCAGTCAGGCATCATCCCAGAGTCCATACACATACCCCCTCTCAAACCACAGGCCTTGTCCTAAATATTGACACCCACATGGCAAAAATACCGCATACCAAAAAATTTGGGATTGGAGTTCTGAGATATACAATATCTCCTGCGTGACTGCCGATCAGTAGGCTGTTTCGGGGGGGGGAATCCACATTCCTGCTTTTGCGCATTCTATCTGCCAATTTCAATTTGAGGATTTTATGGAAAGGAAAAGCGATTGATATAGTAGATCTCTAAATCGGCCTGCCTTCAAGACATCAAACATTCCCAATCCAGAAGCTAAGATATGGTTGCCTGAGACTTCCCACGTATGGGTAAAGTCAGTATTACTCCGATCACGAATCATGTCAGAGAAATTTTTTGTTCGTTTCTCCTTGATCTCGTTGCAGTCCCCGTTGTAAGTCACGTGTAATGTAATCGCATCGGGTAACCCCGCGTCGATTCCCATGCCACCAGTTCCAACACATGGAGATGCTGTACAGTGCTCTCCAGCTCAACGTGAAGTGGCCATGCATGGCTGAATCTGCGGCGACTTGACTATAGCAGGCCGAAGACACCGGAAGACCTTTGTCATCGGCGAGACCATTCATGTTGACATACTGGCACTCTGCGGCTCAGCCGCGCCAAGACCATGTCTGCCTTCTCACCAACATCGGTTCTCAAATGTGCTTCAGCCTGATTGAGCATACCCAACATGCTTCTACCGCATTCATCTAGACAGCCTGGCCATAGGTCAGATGTGAGTGTTCTCAACCGCGTGGTATCAGCTGTGTTAGTTACAAGTCACGACACGAAAATTCCCCCTCTGTCTACGACGACCGCCGAACGTCGACCAAAGCCTACCTACACAGCCCATCTCGCATTGCCCCCATCACACGACAAAGTCACAATATGCGACCAAACATTTTCGAATGATGCGGGCGAGGATGCTCTTCCCTACCCAGTACATGCTCTTCGTCGTGTCTTAAGCTCAGCGTTGACACGATGCGCCTTTTGAAATTTGACAGCCGTGGCGAGCTGAGCCTGACCAAGGACTTGACTGAGGATATACCGAGCTATGCGATACTTTCGCATACTTGGGGAGCGGATGATGAGGAGGTTACTTTCGACGATCTGAAAATTGGGTCCAGCAGAAACAAGGCTGGGTATGCGAAGATTCTGTTCTGTGGGAAACAAGCCAACAAGGACGGTCTACAATATTTTTGGGTGGACACATGCTGCATCGATAAGGCAAACCACACTGCGCTCTCAGAAGCCATCGCCTCGATGTTCCGCTGGTACCGTGATGCGGTAAAGTGCTACGTGTACCTCTCAGACGTTTCGGCACGCAGCGACAATAACCAGACTCAGTGGACGTGGGAATCAGCCTTTCGGAAAAGTAGATGGTTCACGCGAGGCTGGACTCTTCAAGAACTAATTGCTCCGACGTCGGTCGAGTTCTTTTCACGAGAAGGAGAGCGCCTAGGCAATAAGAATACGCTCGAGCGGCAGATTCAGGAGGCCACGGATATTCCTGTTACGGCTTTCCGCGGCACTCCTTTGTCTGATTTCAGCGTGGATGAGCGAATGCGATGGGCCGCGAGACGCGACACCAAAAAGAAAGAGGATCGGGCGTACTGTCTCTTGGGGATTTTTAACGTCTTTATACCTTTAATATACGGCGAGGGAGAGTACGCGTTTGTTCGGCTAAAAGAGGCGATTGATAAGTCTTCAAGGACAAAGCCACGAGCTTGTCCTCCTCCCTCGGCCGTCATCCCCTTTCGCCGTGACCGCGATTTCGTCGAACGCGAAGTCCTCGGTGACATCTGGCAACGAGCCTTCGAACCGGCGGCGCGGGTTGGACTCGTGGGACTTGGAGGAGTCGGGTAAGAGCTTCCACGTTGATATACGCACGCGCCAGCTAAAGCCTCAGCAGAAAGACGCAGCTCGCCATCGAGTATGCGCACCGAGTCCGAGAAGCTGATCCTGCAAAATGGGTGTTTTGGGTGCACGCCAGCAATGCCGCACGATTTGAAGAGAGTTACCAAAAGATTGCGGAGCGCCTACAGTTAACCGGATGGAACGAAGTGAAAGCGGACATTCTGGCAATGGTGCACGGATGGCTGTCAAACGAGGCGAACGGTCAATGGGCGATGGTGGTGGACAATGCGGACAACCCCGACGTGATGTTTAAGCCACGGGATGGCCTGGGCCGTGGTCAATTACCGCTACAAATTACCTCATCGTCGACGGGGCATTCGCTGTCGGACTATCTTCCGTCGTCGGCGAATGGATCTATTGTGATTACCACCCGCAGTCGGAGAGTCGTGGAGGGACTGATCGAATACGAGGAAGACATCCTCGATGTCACAACCATGGCGAGAGAGGAGGCGGTGACTCTTCTCAGGAAGAAGCTCAAGAAGTATGAAGGGGACGACCGCACTTCGAACGACTTGGTGGACCTCGTCCAACAATTAGATTATTTACCGCTGGCTATTACCCAAGCAGCCGCGTATATCAATCAACGTGCCCCCCGCATGACAGTGGTAAAATACCTCGACATGTTGGAGAGATGCGACGGCGAACGGACCAAACTGTTACAGACAGACATTCGTGATCCCCGGCGGGATGGTCAGGTGTCGAACTCGATCATCACGACATGGCACATTTCATTCGAGTATCTCCGGCAAATGCGCGTCTCGGCAGCGCGGCTTCTGGCGCTCATGAGTCTCTTTGATCGCGAAGGGATTCCCGAAAACCTCCTTCGAGATCGGTATTTCGATGATCAAGACTGTGAAACGGATTTTGAGGAAGACATCGCAACATTGAAAGCGTACCGCTTGATTGGCATCGGAATCACCGACGACCTGTTTGACATGCACCGACTCGTACAGCTTTCGATGAGAAATTGGCTGGACGTTCACAACGAACTCTCAAAGTGGCAAGCACGATATGTTGATATTTTGGGGGAGGCCTTTCCGACGGGAGACTATGCCAATTGGCCCACGTGTCAGGTGCTATTCCCACATGTCGAAGCTATGGCATCGTATCGGCCGATGAGTAAGGAGCATCGTCTCGCATGGGCGACTATTCAGTACAATGGAGCGTGGTATGCTGAAGCGAGTGGGCGGTACGGGGTAGCGGAGAAGATGGCTCGAGCGAGCTTGGAGGTTCGAGGAGTGATACTCGGCCTGGATAATGCTCGAACTTTGGCCAGTATGGATAATCTGGCGTCAGTGCTACAAGATCAAGGGAAGTACGAGGAGGCGGAAGGGATGAATCGACGGGCATTGTCGGGGAGGGAGAAGGTGCTGGGGATGGACCATCCCGACACGTTGACGAGTGTGAGCAATCTGGCAT